>NC_041380.1:512763316-512776734 GCF_002162155.2 Triticum dicoccoides
GCGGCGCTCGGAGGCGGCCGGCGCGCGGGATGGGCGGCGCAGGCGCGGTAGGTTCCCAGGCGGCGGGGCGCGTGATGGGCCTTGGGGGCCCGGTTCGGGCCGCCCGGGCCGGCGGCGGAGAAGGAAGCGGCGGGACAGGTGGCGGGAGGCCATTGGCGCGGACAGTGGCGGCGGGTTCGTCCGGCCGGGTTCGGACATGTCCGGCGCGGCGCGAGGGAAATTTTTAGGGTTAGGGGGAAGAAGACCCGGGAATGAAATGGAGGGGTCTTTATATAGGCGTAGAGGGAGCTAGGAATGTCCAGATGAGGTGCGGTTTTCGGCCACGCGGTCATGATCGAACGACCGAGATGATGGAGGAGGTTTAGGTGGGTTTTGGGCCACTTTGGAGGGGTGTTGTGCTGCAACACACACGAGGCCTTTTCGGTCCCTCGGTTAACCGTTGGAGTATCAAACGAAGTCCAAATGGCACGAAACTTGACAGGTGGTCTACCGGTAGTAAACCAAGGCTGCCTGTTAAGTCTCGGTCCAATCCGAAAACGTTTAACCCCCACACACGAAAAGAGGTAGAAAGGGACACCGGCTTACATAGGAGCGCCAGATTGCAAAACGGACAATGGGGAAAATGCTCGGATGCATGAGACGAACATGTATGCAAATGAAATGCACATGATGACATGATATGCAATGCATGACATGCAAGCAATGACAAGGCAACAGCAGCGAATAACTAGAGGACACCTGGCACATCGGTCTCGGGGCGTTACACGGTGTTCTTGAATTCTGTGCCATTGTCACTTCTGATATGCTTGATCTTGACGCCATAGTTGTTCATGGCTCGATTGGTGAAGCGTCTAAAGACATCCCGCACTTCAGTTTTGTAGAGGATTATGTGTACCCATGTATATCTTGAATAATCATCAACAATGACGAAGCCATAGAGACAAGCAGTAGTAGTTAGAGTGGAGTAGTGAGTAGGGCCGAAAAGGTCCATGTGTAGCAGTTCGAAGGATTGAGTTGTTGTCATGATTGTTTTCCAGGGATGCTTGGCCCTCATCATCTTTCCAGCTTCGCAGGTACCGCATAAGTGATCCTTCTTGAACTTGACGCCCTCGATGCCTATGACGTGCTTCTTCTTTGCGAGAGTATGCAAGTTCCTCATGCTAGCATGCCCTAGCCTCCGATGCCAGAGCCAGCACTCTGAAGCTTTTGCAAGAAGACATACGGCAAGTTGTGGTCCTGCTGAGAAATCTACCATGTACAAATCATCTTTGCGATACCCTTCAAAGACTAGAGACTTATCAGATTCCATTAGAACAAGGCAGCGATATTTTCCAAATATCACAATCATGTTCAAATCGCAAAGCATTGAGACAGACATTAAGTTGAAACCAAGGGATTCAACAAGCATCACTTTATCCATGTGTTGATCCTTTGAGATTGCAACTCTACCTAGACCCAATACCTTGCTTTTACCAGTGTCAGCAAATGTGATGTGACTCTTCTCAGATGGACGTAAGGTTGAGTCCATGAGAAGACTTTGATCACCAGTCATATGATTAGTGCATCCACTATCAATAATCCATTCTGAAGCAGCTGGTGTCATACCCTACAGAACAGTTAGGGGGATAGGCTTTACGAAGAGTATTGTGAAGCATAAGCATTTGACGAGCAAGTGAATTATGAAAGCTCAGATCGAGGTTAGAACTGATAGGATGCATGTTAAGCGACTCAGGAATGAAATACATAATAAGATCATTTGGGCATTTTATCTTGCGCCCCACAAGATGTTTTAGGTCCCCAGCAATAGCTTTAGACGCCTTTGATTTCAGGCTCAAGACCTTTCCCTGCAAAAGAGAGTTAAGTTTTCTTAACCACCCACATCTTCAGGGGTGGCTTCGAAGCAATGAGTCTAAGTGCAGCATCTGAGAACTTTGGCTTTGGAGCCCTAGCAAACAATATTGCAGGAGGTGAATAATACTCATGAGAATAAGAGGAGTAGTTCTTGGTCTTATGAACATGGCGGTTTGACGAAACACGCTCATATTCATAGGCCTGAGTATGGTTTCCCTGCAAAACATTTGTGTTAGTGCGACTTTGGTGAGTCCTCTGTCTGTATGAAGCCTTTGGACCATATGAAGCATGTGGTATGGGGTTTGTCTTCTTCCCTTGTGGTGTCATGACGACATTCACAGGAAGATTATCCAGACACCTTTTGGGCACCCGGACTTTCTTCATAGGTGGCCCATTCCTGCAGTTAGTACCAATATACCTGGCAAACACTTCACCATTCTGATTTTTAAACAGTTTATAGTTTGCATCAAATGATTCATCAATGGTAATAGGGTTAGCACAAGTGAAGCCAGATAGAGTGGATGGATCCACTAAAGGTTCCTTTGTAGCAACCCATGTGGTTTTGGGGTACTTCTCAGGCTTCCAGTAAGAGCCATCAACATTCATTTTCCTTTTGAACCCAACACCCTCTTTCCTAGGGTTTCGGTTCAGAATCTGCCTTTTGAGGACATCACATAGTGTATGATGCCCTTTGAGACTTTTGTACATCCCTGTTTCAAGCAATGTCTTCAACCTAGCATTTTCATCAGCAATAGCAGTGGCATCCTCAATAGAGGGGTTAGTTACCACATCAACAGTTGAAGATATTGCAACAGTAGCAGCAGTAGAACATTCAGCAACAGAAGTAGTGTTATCACGCTCAAGGCATTTTATACATGGTGGTTCAAATCCTTCCTGAGCGGGACTGATCTGTTGAGCGCGAAGTGACTCGTTTTCCTTTTGAAGATCTTCATGAATTGCTCTCAATTTCTCAAGTTCCTTCTTCCTTTGAAGATAATCATAGGAAAGCTTTTCATGAGTTGTTGAGAGCGTTTCATGACGACTTTCAAGTTCCTCATACTTAACATGAAGATTTTTTATGTCTTAAATTAAGGACGGAGATTGAGTCATTTCTGCATCCAACAGGTCATCGCTTTTGTCTAACAGTTTTTGAATATGTTCCATAGCTTTTTGTTGTTCAGTTGCAATTTTAGCAAGTGTTTTGTAGCTGGGTTTGGAATCACAATCAGAGTCATCTTCACTGCATGTTTAATAGTGAGCATTGCGTGAGTTTACCTTGGCACCACGTGCCATGAAGCAATAGGTGGGAGCGAAGTCGTCCTTGTCATCAGCGTAGGTGATGAAGTGTCAGGACCCCGACTCGATGCCACATCGATCTAGCATGTAACACCTCATATCGCTTTGCGGCCTCACGCACGGTATCCCCACGGGTGTTGCCTTACCTTTGCCCGGGACCGTTTGCGCATTTTGGCACATGTATATGATGGTGTCGCTAGCATCCATATGATAAAGAGCCCGGGCTGACATGGCTAGTCGTAAACCCAAAGTGGCACTAACTTACAGGGACAGGCATTCATGACCCAGCATCGAACGTGTCGGTCATCAGCGAGTGAATCCAGGCTGTAGCACTGGGCTAACAGGACTCCGGTGAACCGGGCTGTAGCGGGCTAGCAGGACTCCGGTATTCATCGCGTGACATTTCCCTGAAGGGACAGACACAGGATCGAAGAAGGACACATGCCGGCCTGCCTAAGTGTTCCGGAGCAGTAGCAAGCTACCAGGGCTCAGTGGAAGCACTAGGAGACATTTCCCGGTAAGAGAGGCTACTAAGAATAAACAACTAGATAGTCAGATCCCACACATAGCAATACACATTACACGTACGCATAACATGCAAGTATGTGCTGTACAACATGGCATCACAGCATAACTCAACAACTCATATAGATAAAGGCTCAGAAGAGCCGTCATAGCATATATTGCAAACAGGGGTCACAAAACCCATCATACAGAGCATACAAGCAACAAGCGGAAGCATTACATGTCTAGGTACAGACATCTACAAATGAAAAAGGCTGAAGAGCCTGACTATCTACAACATCCGATCAAGATCGTAGCTGAGGTACTAGCTACTAGTCGAAGTCCACGAGAACACTAGTAAGACCGAAGTCTCCGCTGCAAAAACATAAATAAAGCAACATGAGTACAAAGGTACTCAGCAAGACTTATATCAGATCCTATCATACATGCACTTGTATCAAGAGGGTAACGTGGGGTTTAGTTGCAGCAAGCCAGCTTTGACTCTGTGGCTATCCTGTTCTACGACTACCAGAAACTCTGGAGGTGAAACAACGTACACGAGTCCACTAATCACCATACAATACACTACTATGGATTCATCCCCGTCTCCCTATGAGAAGGCCATCCATAGCACTCACATTTGTCTTGAGCATTTTAGAATATCCACTTCAAGTTGTCTATGTACCATGTAAGCATCCAAGAAGTCCATAACCGCGGACCCGGCTATTCGAATAGATCATGTTAACCCTGCAGGGGTGTACTTCTTCACACACGCTCTCGCCACTTACCTCCATGTACGCGTCATGTATCTCGGCAACCTTCAAGCGGAAGCCTGGCGAGGGTGTCGGCCACGACCTGACTAACCGCACAAGACTCTAGTCCAGGTTTATCGCCTATTCGGGTTCCATCCGCAAGGAGATCCGGCCGGGGTGTCGCTTACGGCCCCAAACGATGTGTACAGGGTTCCCGAGCCCACCATCCGGGTGCCACTCGGTACACCAGGCCACGTGTGCCTAGTCTGTCCCAAGCCCACCCTGCCGGGTGCCACTTGGTAGAAAAATAGCACTACCTACAAACACCAGAAACTAGTTGCGACTCCTGGACAGAGATCAAGTTGGTTAATAAGTCGAGAGGGCTTGGAGCGCCCGGAGCCCAATGTGTGGTAGTATCGAGTCATTGGACAACATACACAGAACTCAGGGCTTAAGGACGGTTCCAGTGAGACAACCCACCATGTACTCCTACATGGCCTCTCACCGCTACCTTTACCAAATCGTGTTCACACACTTCACTCTCAGCATCAGAACAAATCGTAACACTCCAATTCATTCCCAATGAATCAGACCTGACACAACTCTAAGCAATAGCAGGCATAGCATGGTAGGAACACATCAGTGGCTTCAATCAACTCCTACACATGCTAGTGGGTTTCAACTATTTACTGTGGTAATGACAGGTCATGCAGAGGAATGGGTTCAACTACCGCAGCACAAAGTAGCAGATGAATCGTTGTTGTCCTAATGCAATAACTGAGAGCAGGAGCGAGAGAGTAGGGTTTTATCGAGATGAACAAGGGGGTTTGCTTGCCTGGTAAATCAACAAGGGAGGCACTGCTTCACAGACAGGTACTCTGGAACGTCTCCGGAGCAGGACCTATCGAGAAGGAACGGTGCCGCCAATCAATACACAATCATATGCAACAATATGATGCATGAACATGGCATGTAGATGTGATGCTGTTTGAGCTAATGCATCTAGTAAACATTTGGTTTAAAGTCCATTTGAACCAAAGGTTCAAATGCATTACTAAATTAAGTCTCTTAATATGCCATAATGTGTTTTCTCATATTCAGCATGTATAAGTTGGTTTGTCATGCATGAAACTAGTACAGATGGAAAGATTGCATTTTTCTGATAATTTTTCATATATAAATTATTTTAATCTGAGCTACGGTTGAATTGTTATTAATTTTTGAAGTTTAAATCATTTTCTGGATTTTCTGAATTATTTTAATTCCAGAAAATATATAATTGCGTCAGCATGACGTCATCACTACATCAGCGGGTCAACGCGGCTGTCCAGGTCAAATCTGACATGTGGGACCCACACGTCAGTGACAGGGGGGTTAACAGGGGTTAATTAGTTTAATTAAAAGGTTAGGGGGGGTCGGGCCCACTGGTCAGCGACCCTGGGGGGGTCAAACCCGGTCAACTCGCCGGCGTTTAGCCGTCGGCGAGGCCGAGCACGGCGGAGGGGCTCGGGATCGCCGTTCCGGCGACCATTCGGGCGGCGGAGACCACCCACGCGAAGCCCGCGCTCACGCGCATCCAGTGGAACACGCGGAAGGCTGCGGGGGCGGCGGAGCTCGCCGGAGCAGAGCTCAGGGCGGCGGCCGGAGTTCGGCAACTTGCGGCCGCGGCGTTGTGGTGCACGGCAGTGGAGGCGGAGGGCTCCTACAGCCTCCTGGCGTCACCAGGAACACGGGGACGCGCGCGGAAGTGACCGGCTTGGGCTCGTGCCACCGTGGCGCCATGGCCGGCGGCGAGGAGCTACGGGCGCTGTGGCGAGCTAGCTAGACAGGGCAAACGGACACGGGGAGGAGGGGGTTCGGTGCGGGGGCTCACCGCGGAACCAGCGAGCGCGAGGGCGAGGTTGGGGATGCCCGGTAGCTCCCGAATCGCCGGCGAGGATCCACGGCGGCCGGAGGCGAATTTGGCGACGGCGACGGCTCCACGGGGTGCTCCGTCTTGCGTGGCTCGACGAGGAGGTAGCTGGCGACGAGGCGGAGCTCCTGGGCACGACGGGGAGGCGAGGGGGAGGCGGTGGCTATGGCCACGGCGTGCGGCGGCGACGGCAGCGCTTCGGGCGCGGGGAGAGGGAGAGATGCAGGGGAGGGAGAGGAACGAGAGAGCGAGGGAGAGATCCGGGGCGGTGCTGGGCGCTTCTGGCGAGGCCAGGGCGTCGAGGGGGAGGCACGCAGGCAGCTGCCGTGGCGCGCATGCGCGCGGTGTGCAGCGACCACGCGCCCTGTCCCTCTGGCGCGAGGAGGGGGACGACTGGCATCGGCCAGTCAGCTGGGCCGAGCTACTGGGCCGATCGGGTAAGTGGCCCAGGTAAGTCTCTCTCCCCTTTTCTGTTTTCTTTTCTAATTTTCTGACATTTGTTTGGTTTAATAAAAATACCAAACCATTTTATTTTATTATGCCAATTTTTGTAGGGGCTAATGGTATTATTCCAGAGCTCCTCAACAAATGGCACAATTTTTGGACATATAAAATATATATAACATTTATATATCCAAGCAAATAATTATTGTATTAATTCCAAATGTCCAAAATAAAATACTTATGAGGTCCTGAAAATATTGGTTTGATTTTTATCTCTGTCCAATATTTTCAGAGGGCAACATGAGCATTTTCTTGGACCCTTTTGGAGAAATTTTTATTTGGGTCATTTTCAAAAATGATTCTGAGGGTTCCACCAATCCTCATTTCAAATTTAAATGAAATTTAAATATGATGCACAAATGGCTAGCTAGTCTAAGTCATACCAGACTAGGGATGTGACAACTCGCCCCCACTTGAAAGAATCTCGTCCCGAGATTCAGGGGTCGACGGAAAGAAAGCGGGGTACTCCAGTCGAAGACGATCTTCTCGCTCCCAAGTAGCTTCTCTCTCGGAATGATGAGACCACTGAACTTTGAGAAACTTGATGTTCTGACGTCGGGTAACACGCTCTGCTTGATCAAGAATGCGAACCGGGTACTCTCGGTATGTGAGGTTATCTTGGAGATCAAGCGTTTCGTGGTCCACTCCGCGGATGGGATCCGAGAAGCAACGCCTGAGTTGAGAGACGTGGAAGACATCATGAACTCGAGAAAGATGTGGGGGTAGTTCCAACTGGTAGGCAACCTCTCCTCGTTTAGCGAGAATGCGAAAAGGACCAATGTAACGAGGATCCAACTTGCCCTTGATACCGAAACGATGGGTACCCTTCATGGGAGTAACCCGAAGGTAAGCTTTTTCGCCAACTTCATAAGTCATATCCTTATGATGACGATCATACTGACTCTTTTGATGAGACTGGGCTGTTTTCAAATTCTCACGAATGATGCGAACTTGCTCTTCTGCCTCCTGGATCATGTCCGGTCCAAAGAATTGTCTTTCACCGGTTTCTGACCAGTTCAAAGGTGTTCGACATCTTCGTCCATAGAGAACCTCAAAAGGAGCTTTCTTGAGGCTGGATTGGTAGCTATTGTTATAAGCAAACTCGGCGAAAGGAAGACATTTCTCCCAATCCATACCGAATGAGATAACGCAAGCTCTGAGCATGTCTTCGAGAATTTGATTGACCCGTTCCACCTGACCACTCGACTGAGGGTGGAAAGCGGTACTGAAGGAAAGATGGGTTCCCATGGCAGTTTGGAAGCTCTCCCAGAAGTGAGAAGTGAAAAGACTGCCACGGTCTGAATTGATCTCTAGTGGAACACCATGGAGTGACACTATTCGAGAAATGTATAAGTCAGCAAGCTGACTAGCAGTGATACTCTCTCGAACAGGAAGGAAGTGAGCCACTTTGGAGAGACGATCAATGACTACGAAGATAGCATTATTCCCTCTCTTGGTACTGGGAAAGCCGGTGATGAAGTCCATACCAACTTTATCCCATTTCCATTCAGGAATAGCTAAAGGCTGAAGGGTGCCAGCAGGTCTTTGATGCTCTGCCTTAACGCGACGACAAATGTCACATTTAGCAATGAACTCAGCGATTTCTCTCTTCATCCTAGTCCACCAGAACCTCTGGCGTAGGTCCTGATACATCTTAGTACTACCGGGATGAATCGTGAGAGGAGATTCATGCGCCTCCTTAAGGATCAATTGTCGCAGATGTTGATTCTTGGGAACCACCAAGCGATTCTCAAAGAAAACAACACCACGATCATCCATAGAGAAACATCCACCAACTCCCTTCTTAATGTTTCTCTTGATCCGAGAAATTCCTGTGTCTTGCTTTTGAGCAGCGATAATCCGATCTTCAAGATCAGGTTTCGCCACCAGGGTAGAAAGGAATCCGCGAGGAGCTATGTGAAGATTAAGCTTACAGAATTCCTCATGGAGAAGTGGTTGGCCTTGCTGCAACATGAGATTGTTGCAATAGGATTTACGGCTTAGCGCATCAGCCATGACATTGGCTTTGCCTGGGGTGTAGGTAATCCCTAGATCATAATCTGTGATTAACTCCAACCAACGTCTTTGCCTAAGGTTCAGATCTGGTTGGGTGAAGATATACTTGAGACTCTGGTGGTCGGTGTAAATCTCGCAACGTTTACCAAGGAGGTAATGTCGCCAGGTCTTGAGTGCATAGACTACGGCTGCAAGCTCTAGATCATGTGTAGGATAATTCTCCTCATGTGGATGCAACTGTCGAGATGCATAGGCAATCACATGACGATCCTGCATAAGAATGCAACCTAGTCCCTGTCGTGAGGCGTCGCAGTAGATAATAAAGTCTTTAGTGAAATCCGGTGGCACAAGTATGGGAGCAGAGGTCAGGCGCCTTTTCAGTTCCTGAAAACTGTACTCACACTGCGGGGATCACTCGAACTTTTTATCTTTCTTGAGAAGTTCCGTGAGGGGTTTGGCTACTTTGGAGAAGTTTTCAACAAAGCGGCGACAATAGCTGGCTAGACCAAGGAAACTCCTAACTTGTTTAACGGTCTCAGGTGGAGTCCAATCAAGAACGGCTTGAACTCTCTCGGGATTGACAGCAATGCCCTTACCAGAGATTACGTGGCCTAGGTAGGTCACTTCTGGCAACCAAAATTCACACTTGGAGAACTTGGCATAAAGGCGGTGTTCTCTGAGTTTTTCTAAAACAAGTCTAAGATGTTCGGCATGCTCTTCCTCGTTCTTCGAGTAAATAAGAATATCATCGAGGTAAACCACGACGAACTTATCTAAGTACTCCATGAAGATCGAGTTCATCAAGCGGGAGAATGTGGCTGGGGCGTTGGTTAGGCCAAAGGACATGACGGTGTACTCGTACTGACCATAAGGAGTGACAAAAGCTGTCTTGGGAATGTCCCCATTTCTGATTTTGATTTGGTGGTATCCTGACCTTAAATCCATCTTGGAGAAGACTGAGGATCCAGTGAGCTGATCATACAGGTCGTTGATCCTGGGGAGCGGATACTTGTTCTTTATTGTGACCAAATTAACGGGACGATAATCAACGACCATCCGGTCCGTACCGTCTTTCTTCTTGACAAAGAGGACGGGGCAAGCCCAAGGAGAAGAACTAGGACGGATGAAACCCTTTTGTAAGGACTCATCGAGTTGTTTCTTAAGCTCGGCTAATTCTAGGGGTGCCATCTTGTAAGGTCTCCGGGAGATTGGAGCTGTTCCTGGGATAAGATCTATGACGAACTCTACATCTCTGTCAGGTGGAACACCTGGCAGTTCCTCTGGAAAGACATCCGGAAAGTCACGGACTACCGGGATATCTTCAAGGTCTGGAAGAGGGCTGGCATTAAGAGAATAGAGCTGACGCTTTGCAACTCTAGTAGAGACGGTGACTAACTTGCCAGATGGGTGTGTAAGCTGAACAGATCTTGTGTAGCAATCAATCTTGGCATGATGAGCTGTCATCCAGTCCATACCCAAGATGATGTTAATATCTGAGGACTTGAGGGCTACAAGTGATGCAAGGAATACAAGTCTATCAACAAGGATTTCATTACCATGGCTGATTCTGGTGGTCTGCCATCTAGACCCTGGGGTTTGGATTTCAAGCGGAGTGGGCATATCACAAAATGACATGTCGTGCAAACGAGCATAGCCTTCAGAAATGAAGGAGTGAGATGCCCCAGTATCAAATAGAGCTGATGCTGGGTGACAATTGACAAGGAGTGTACCAAGAACGACATCTGGATCATCATGAGCGTCTTTAGCTGAGACGTGATGCACACATCCACGTTCAGTGGGGGCTGACTTAACACTGATCATCTTGCGTGATGGCTTAATACAGCCAACAGTCTTCTCGGGCTGGGGTGGAGCATAACTAGTCTGAGAGCAATCACGTGCATAGTGTCCTGGCTTCCCGCATGTGAAGCAAGTCCCTGAGGTTGGACGGGGACCCGCACTGACAAGCGGTCTACCAGTAGGCCTGGGTGGAACATACGACTGAGCTGGAGGAGGCACCACATGAGATGACCTCGGTGTATAACCGGAAGGAAGAGCGGAGTTTGGAACCCAAATCTGGCGTTTCAGGGAACTAGAGCCAGAGGAGGATCCCAAATCACGGGTGTGCTTACGAGACTCCTCGTAAGTGAGTTGAGTTGTCTCTGCATTGATGGCCTTGTTCACAAGGGCTTGGAATGTATCACAATGATGCAGGTGGAGATCACGACGCAACTTGGGGTTGAGACCCTTCCGGAACCTAGCCTGCTTCTTAGCATCCGTGGACACTTCTTCTGTGGCATAACGGGCGAGGTTCTCGAACTCTCTGCTATAAGCATCAATAGCCATCTTACTCTGGGTGAAACTGCAGAACTCTTCTCTCTTGCGATCAAGGAGGACTTGGGGAATGTGATGCTCGCGAAAAGCCTCAGTGAAATCCTTCCAGGTAGGAATCTGGCCAGCTGGAAGCATAGCCTCATAGTTCTGCCACCAAAGACTAGCAGGACCTTCCAGGTGATATGTGGCATAAGTGACCTTGTCATCTTCAGCTACGTTCGCGGAACGCAGCTTATGGGTGATGCTACGGAGCCAGTCATCTGCATCGAGTGGCTCAATGGAATGATGAAAGGTGGGTGGGTGCAAGCGGATGAAGTCATGAATGGTCACAGATCCTTTGAATTGATGTGCGGTGTTCTTCTCGATACGTGCCAACAAGCGGTTGGACTCACGCTTGTTCCTCTCCATCTCTAGCATGAACTCTGTCAACGAAGGCTGGTCGGGAGGATCCTCATCCCTACCATCTCCGTGGTTCTGGTTACGAGCAACGGAACTTCGCTTGGCTGATGACATCCTGAGAAACGAATCAAGGACGGAATCAGCAACAACTATGGACTGTAGAATGTAGGACAAGGAATTAGTATCACTCGAACTCCTAGGGAAAATCCGGCAGCATAACGGCAGTAAAATGCTCAGAATGAGACATCCTACTAAAAATGGGGTGGTAACATACTCAACATCACCACTCAAGGTTCTGGGATAGTACTAAACAGACTACACCGGAAGTACTCGAAACTGGGGTATGACTCTGATCAACCAGTCTTATGGAACTACGGAGTAGTAACACGTGATCCTGATAGACGGAAAAGAAGCCTATTTCCTTAACCCCGGAGGAAGATAGGAGGACTCAGATCAGAAGGTCATGAGGTATAAGGAGTAAAAAGAGCCTTACGTTCCAACCCACAATCAATTCCCTTACATAACTAAAGAATTTCTAGACTCAACTTCAACCAGTATGGCTTGGTAATCCTACAGGCAGTCAGGCTCTGATACCAAAGCTGTCAGGACCCCGACTCGATGCCACATCGATCTAGCATGTAACACCTCATATCGCTTTGCGGCCTCACGCACGGTATCCCCACGGGTGTTGCCTTACCTTTGCCCGGGACCGTTTGCGCATTTTGGCACACGTATATGATGGTGTCGCTAGCATCCATATGATAAAGAGCCCGGGCTGACATGGCTAGTCGTAAACCCAAAGTGGCACTAACTTACAGGGACAGGCATTCATGACCCAGCATCGAACGTGTCGGTCATCAGCGAGTGAATCCAGGCTGTAGCACTGGGCTAACAGGACTCCGGTGAACCGGGCTGTAGCGGGCTAGCAGGACTCCGGTATTCATCGCGTGACATTTCCCCGAAGGGACAGACACAGGATCGAAGAAGGACACATGCCGGCCTGCCTAAGTGTTCCGGAGCAGTAGCAAGCTACCAGGGCTCAGTGGAAGCACTAGGAGACATTTCCCGGTAAGAGAGGCTACTAAGAATAAACAACTAGATAGTCAGATCCCACACATAGCAATACACATTACACGTACGCATAACATGCAAGTATGTGCTGTACAACATGGCATCACAGCATAACTCAACAACTCATATAGATAAAGGCTCAGAAGAGCCGTCATAGCATATATTGCAAACAGGGGTCACAAAACCCATCATACAGAGCATACAAGCAACAAGCGGAAGCATTACATGTCTGGGTACAGACATCTACAAATGGAAAAGGCTGAAGAGCCTGACTATCTACAACATCCGATCAAGATCGTAGCTAAGGTACTAGCTACTAGTCGAAGTCCACGAGAACACTAGTAAGACCGAAGTCTCCGCTGCAAAAACATAAATAAAGCAACATGAGTACAAAGGTACTCAGCAAGACTTATATCAGATCCTATCATACATGCACTTGTATCAAGAGGGTAACGTGGGGTTTAGTTGCAGCAAGCCAGCTTTGACTCTGTGGCTATCCTGTTCTACGACTACCAGAAACTCTGGAGGTGAAACAACGTACACGAGTCCACTAATCACCATACAATACACTACTATGGATTCATCCCCGTCTCCCTACGAGAAGGCCATCCATAGCACTCACACTTGTCTTGAGCATTTTAGAATATCCACTTCAAGTTGTCTATGTACCATGTAAGCATCCAAGAAGTCCATAACCGCGGACCCGGCTATTCGAATAGATCATGTTAACCCTGCAGGGGTGTACTTCTTCACACACGCTCTCGCCACTTACCGCCATGTAC
>NC_041380.1:512778513-512802917 GCF_002162155.2 Triticum dicoccoides
GCTCCCGAATCGCCGGCGAGGATCCACGGCGGCCGGAGGCGAATTTGGCGACGGCGACGGCTCCACGGGGTGCTCCGTCTTGCGTGGCTCGACGAGGAGGTAGCTGGCGACGAGGCGGAGCTCCTGGGCACGACGGGGAGGCGAGGGGGAGGCGGTGGCTATGGCCACGGCGTGCGGCGGCGACGGCAGCGCTTCGGGCGCGGGGAGAGGGAGAGATGCAGGGGAGGGAGAGGAACGAGAGAGCGAGGGAGAGATCCAGGGCGGTGCTGGGCGCTTCTGGCGAGGCCAGGGCGTCGAGGGGGAGGCACGCAGGCAGCTGCCGTGGCGCGCATGCGCGCGGTGTGCGGCGACCACGTGCCCTGTCCCTCTGGCGCGAGGAGGGGGACGACTGGCGTCGGCCAGTCAGCTGGGCCGAGCTACTGGGCCGATCGGGTAAGTGGCCCAGGTAAGTCTCTCTCCCCTTTTCTGTTTTCTTTTCTAATTTTCTGACATTTGTTTGGTTTAATAAAAATACCAAACCATTTTATTTTATTATGCCAATTTTTGTAGGGGCTAATGGTATTATTCCAGAGCTCCTCAACAAATGGCACAATTTTTGGACATATAAAATATATATAACATTTATATATCCAAGCAAATAATTATTGTATTAATTCCAAATGTCCAAAATAAAATACTTATGAGGTCCTGAAAATATTGGTTTGATTTTTATCTCTGTCCAATATTTTCAGAGGGCAACATGAGCATTTTCTTGGACCCTTTTGGAGAAATTTTTATTTGGGTCATTTTCAAAAATGATTCTGAGGGTTCCACCAATCCTCATTTCAAATTTAAATGAAATTTAAATATGATGCACAAATGGCTAGCTAGTCTAAGTCATACCAGACTAGGGATGTGACATGAAGCCATTGTCTTCAGTGTTGAAGATGGACTTGGCAACGTAGGTTGTGGCCAAACTTGCGACGCCAGAGTCGGACTCCTCCTCAGACTCCACCTCCGCCTCCTCAGAAGCAGACTCCTCCTCTGAATCCATTTCCTTGCCAACAAACGCACGAGCCTTGCCAGATGAGCTCTTCTTGTGTGATGAAGACTTTGAGGAAGACTTGGAAGAAGACTTTGAGTATTTCTTCTTCTTCTTTTTGTCATCAGAATCATATTCCTTGATCTTCTTCTTGTTGTTGTTCTCATTGTCCCACTGCGGACACTCAGAGATGTAGTGACCAGGTTTCTTGCACTTGTGACATGTTCTCTTCTTGTAGTCATGAGTAGAAGCTTCGTCATTCCTTGAGCTGGATCATGAAGACTTTCTGAAGCCTTTCTTCCTAGTGAACTTCGGGAACTTCTTCACAAGCATAGCAAGCTCCTTTCCAATATCTTCAGGATCATCAAAACTGCAGTCAGATTCTTCTTCACATGAGGAAACAACTTTTGCCTTCAAGGCACGAGTTCGGCCATAGTTGGGACCATAGATATCTCTTTTCTCAGAAAGCTGAAACTCATGTGTGTTGAGCCTTTCAAGTATGTCAGACGGATCGAGTGTCTTGAAGTCAGGGCGTTCTTGAATCATCAGGGCTAGGGTGTCAAACGAGCTGTCAAGTGATCTCAGGAGCGTCTTGACGATTTCATGCTTGGTGATCTCAGTAGCGCCGAGATCTTGAAGCTCATTTTTGATGTCTGTGAGGCGATCAAACGTGAGTTGAACATTCTGAAAGTGCAACTATGCCTAGGTGGTTTTTGCAATTCATAACAACATATAGCTCATTGAGCTAATGCTATTCCAAGATGACTATTTCAGGAAAGCTCAATGATTGGCATGGCATGGATGTGAAAGTGGAACCCTCAAAATGCTAAGGACAAAGGATTGGCTCAAGCTCAAAAGCTCAAGACTCTTCATTTTATATTTTAGTGATCCAAGATCACATTGAGTCTTTAGGAAAAGCCAATACTATCAAGGAGGGATGAGGTGTTGCTTAATGAGCCTCTTGCTTCATGTGCTTAGTGATATGCTCCAAAACCCTCAACTACTTTCCCATATCCACATATGACCTAAACCCTAAGCCAAACTCGGTCCTACCGATTTCTTTCTATGCGGCGCCATCGAGTTTCACTTGTCATAAGCCACTGCCAAACCCTAGCAATTCGGTTCTACCGATAGGGATCTCGGTCTCACCGAGATGGGATTGCAAACTCTCTATTTCCCTTTCGTAACTTTTCGGTCTCACCAAAAGAGCGAATCGGTCCCACCGAGATTGCAGTGTAAACTCTATGTTTCCTTTTTGTAACTTTTCGGTCTCACCGAAAGAGCAAATCAGTCCCACCGAGTTTACCTGACCAACTCTCTGGTTAGCTTATTACCAAACTCGGTCTCACCGAGTTTGTGTAATCGGTCTCACCGAGATTACGTTATGCCCAAACCCTAACCATATCGGTCCTACCGAGTTGCATGTCAGTCCCATCGAAAATCTCTAACGGTCACTAGGTTTACCTTTTCGGTCCGACCGAGTTTGTTGATTCGGTCCCACCGAGATTGGAAAACTGTGTGTAACAGTTGGATTTTGTGTGGAGGCTATATATACCCCTCCACCTCCTCTTCATTCGTAGAGAGAGCCATCAGAACACATACACAATTCCAACTCATATGTTCTGAGAGAGAACCACCTACTCATGTTTTGAGACCAAGATATTCCATTCCTACCATATGAATCTTGATCTCTAGCCTTCCCCAAGTTGCTTTCCACTCAAATCTTCTTTCCACAAAATCCAAATCCTATGAGAGAGAGTTGAGTGTTGGGGAGACTATCATTTGAAGCACAAGAGCAAGGAGTTCATCATCAACACACCATTTGTTACTTCTTGGAGAGTGGTGTCTCCTAGATTGGCTAGGTGTCACTTGGGAGCCTCCGACAAGATTGTGGAGTTGAACCAAGGAGTTTGTAAGGGCAAGGAGATCGCCTACTTCGTGAAGATCTACCGCTAGTGAGGCAAGTCCTTCGTGGGCGATGGCCATGGTGGGATAGACAAGGTTGCTACTTCGTGGACCCTTCGTGGGTGGAGCCCTCCGTGGACTCACACGACCGTTACCCTTTGTCGGTTGAAGTCTCCATCAACGTGGATGTAGGATAGCACCACCTATCCGAACCACGGGAAAAACATCCGTGTCTCCAATTGCGTTTGAATTCTCCAAACCCTTCCCTTTACATTCTTGCAAGTTGCATGCTTTACTTTCCGCTGCCAATATACTCTTTGCATGCTTGCTTGAATTGTGTGATGATTGCTTGACTTGTCCTACAATAGCTAAAATCTGCCAAGAACTAAAATTGGGAAAAGGTTAAGTTTTTATTTGGTCAAGTAGTCTAATCACCCCCCCCCTCTAGACATACTTTCGATCCTACAAGTGGTATCAGAGCTTTGGTCTCCATTTGCTTTGATCTCCATAGCTTTTGGTGGTCATAGCCTTGGTTTCACAACCTAGGAGAGTATGGCGTCTAGCGAGGGAAATTATCACCGTAGAGGTCCTTACTTTGATGGTACTAATTTTGCTAGTTGGAAGCATAAAATGAAAATGCATATTCTTGGACATAACCCCACCGTTTGGGCTATTGTGTGTGTTGGTTTGCAAGGTGACTTCTTTGATGGGAAAGAACCAAACTGTGAAGCTACCGCGGGTGAGTTGAAGATGTTGCAATACAATGCTCAGGCTTGTGATATTCTCTTCAACGGATTGTGCCCCGAAGAATTCAACAAAATCAGCCGTCTTGAGAATGCAAAGGAAATTTGGGACACTTTGATTGATATGCACGAAGGTACCGACTCCGTCAAGGAATCCAAGTTGGATGTGCTTCAAAGTCAACTTGACAAGTTCAAAATGAAGGATGGTGAAGGTGTCGCTGAAATGTACTCTAGGCTTGCTCTCATCACAAATGAGATTGCCGGCTTAGGAAGTGAAGAGATGACCGATAGATTCATCATCAAGAAGATTCTAAGAGCCTTGGATGGAAAATATGATATCGTGTGCACATTGATCCAAATGATGCCCAATTACAAAGATCTCAAGCCAATGGAGGTGATTGGAAGAATTGTTGCTCATGAGATGTCACTTAAGGATAAAGAGGAACTTCACAACAAATCAAGTGGTGCCTACAAAGCCTCATGTGAAGCCCCTACATCATCAAGTGAGAAACAAAACTTCAATGAAGAATTGAGCTTAATGGTGAAGAACTTCAATAAGTTCTACAAGAGTAGAAGCAAAGATAGAAGCTTCAAGTCAAGGTCCTACAATGACAAAAGATCTTCTAGTCGAGAGCGAAACTGCTATAGTTGTGGAAGACCCGGACACTATTCCAATGAGTGTACGGCTCCCTACAAGAGAAGAGAAGATTCTCCAAAAAGAAGAAGCAAAGAATCACCACCAAGAGAGAGAAGGAGTAGAGATGATCGTTATGAACGAAGATACTCACGGAGAAGCAAGGATTCGGAAAGGAAGGAAAAATCATCAAGGAGCTACACAAAATGAAGACATCAAGTTCATGTTGGTGAATGGGTATCCGGCTCCGACTCCGACAGCCACTCCGAGAGTAGTTATCACTCCAACTCCGAAGATACTCAAGATGAAGGTGTTGCCGGTCTAGCACTTGTCTCAACCAACTCCTACAACATATTTGACTCACCAAATGAAGGAATTGGAAGATGCTTCATGGCCAAAGGTCCTAAGGTAACACACCCCGAGTATGTTGATTTCAATAGTGATGAAGATGACTTGTTAGGTGATGATTTGCTTGTTGACAACTCTAGTGATGAATACTATGATGAAACGTCAATTAATCATGCTAATCAAGATAAAATGAATGACAATGATAAGGAGAAGATTGAGGCTCTAACTAAAGAACTAAACACTCTTAAGTTAGCTCATGAAACTATCTTCGAAGATCATCGAGAACTTTTAAGAGCTCATGAGAAATTACGCTTTGAAAAGCTCAATCTTGAGCAAGAGCATGAGTTCTTAAAAGCAATCAATGATGATCTCCGCAAGAAAAGTTCTTCTTACATTGCCAAGCATTTACTCTTATCCACTTACATGCCTCAAGTCAAGTCTAGTAACAAGAACAAGAAAGATTCTTCCTCTAGCAGTAACAATGATCATGCTAAATCCAATATTGTTGCTTCTAGTAGTTCTCTTGATTCCACTAATGATTCTCTTAGCCAAGTTACACTTGAGCAAGAAAATAGCTTATTGAAGGGAATTATAGAGAAAGGAGTGTACAAAAGCCTTGCCGGGAGTAAGCAATTCGAGGAAATTGTGCGCAAGCAAGGAATGCACTGGAAGAATCAAGGTGTTGGTTTTGAACGAAAATTCAATGCCAATGGAGTTGAGTGGGAAGAAGATCAATACCCCAAGACAAAGTTTGTTCCTCAACAAGAGAAGTATGATACTTCTTTCAAGGGGACACAAGCTCAAGATGATCTTCCACCACAAGACTACAAGCAAAAAGGCAAGGACAAGCTTCAAGAGGAAATTGATGCATTTGAAGAAGCTCCTAAGACCTTAGTCAAGTGGATTCCCAAGACTACTTCAAGTTCCACTTCATCAAGTACGACTACAACTCCAAGGATTCCTATCAAGATGGTGTGGATCCAAAAGAAGAAGAACTAGAGAGTTCTTGAGGGTGACTCCGCCAACATACTTCACTCTTATCATTTTGGCAAGAACAAGTGCAATCAACTTCCACATCTTGCACTAGTTCAAGGAGTCACAAACCCTCTTGTTGGTAAGACAAGGGACAAGGTAACCTAAAAGTTTTCATGGACATCATCTTGTGTGTGCATCACTCTATGTCTATGGATATCCTTGTTTGTTCCTTGTGGGACTAACCCATGTAGGTATTGAAAGTGCAATTCACTCAAATGGATAGCTCCAAGTGATCTACATCAACATTGAGCATCCACATCTTCAACATCTACATGAAGTCATCATCGACAAAAACCCGAGGTTAGTTCATCCCTCTAAGGGGGGATATCACATCTAGGGGGAGCTTTACTCTAAGACTTGAGCTAAAGCAACTCTAAAGATGTGAACACAACAATGCTTTATGTAAAAGTGGTAACCCCACTTGAGCTTAAACGATGAGTATGACCTATGATCAAGTGTTCTCACTTGACTCCTAAGTCAATATACTCATATATAGATGACCTTGTCATCGCAAATTGCTTGATAGATGCTAGAATTGGTTGTGCATGCCTTGTCACATATTTCATTTTCCATCTTATTGTGTGAGCATGCTGGTTGCATATTTTACTCATTCGAGGACATCCACTTGTTGTTTTGATTGTTTGGTTTTATTTCCTTTTGCCAAGTGGATGGACAAGAATGCCTAAGAACCTCCTCTAGCTATCTATGCTTTTCTCGTCTCAAACTCTATTCATGCTACATCACAAAATTTGATTAAGTCAGATTCGAACCACTCTGTGTGAGGAGCGCTCGGAGTCCCCGATTCGTCATAGACTTAAACTTCCAAAACCTCTTTATGATTCTCGGTCTGACTGATACCCTACTTTCGGTCCTACCGAGATCATTAAGTTGATCTAGGTTTTCGATCTCGGTGCAACCGATTTGAACCATTCGGTCACACCGAGTTGCAACAATTGTATACAGTTTTGCATCTCGGTGCCACCGAGTTGTTCCACTCGGTCACACCGACAGGGTCGGGCTATATACAGTCACGGGCAAAAATCTGGAAATTTCTCCGAACCCCTTCGCTCGCGCGATAGCCTGCTCTGCCAAATTGGTCTCCGGATCGTCTCCTCGCTACCAGCCGCCTCCAGTCGCTGGTCTCCGTCGCCGTCAACGGAAATTCAACCCCGCCGTTGCCGCCGTAGCGAGTCTCCGCCGAACTAGGGTATGGACTCGATCTTTGTGCTATTCCCCAATCCGATTCTTAGCACATTGTGATCATCATGATTCTTGCCACGTTTGTTAAACTTCTATCCAGTCAATGAACTCGTAGATTAGGTTTAATTTGAAAATTTTAGGGTTAGGTTTCCGCCGAAACCATCTCGGACCCACCGAGTTGAAAAACTCGGTCCCGCCGATTTGGCTTATGCCATTGCACAAGTGAGACTCGGTCTGACCGAGAATTACTTATCGGTGTGACCGATTTTGGAACTCTGTGAAACCCTAGCAGTCTCGGTGCCACCGAACTGTGACTCGGTCTGACCGAGTTCACTAGTTTAGGTGCCAAAACTGCTTCGGTATCACCGAGTTTAGAAATCGGTAGATCCTAGATGCTTTCAGTGGGAAACTAAAACTAAGTTTTTGAATTATTCTTTTGCAAAAATCTCTGCATTTTGTGATGCTTATCCACTCTATCTCATCTATAACCTATTCATAGGGTCAGCAGTCAGAGTTTGCATCATGTCAGACCAAAGTGATAGCTAGAACTTGTCAGAGCAGCAAGTGCAGATGAGTGAGGGCACTAGTCCCTCAAGTTCCTCAGATGATGGCAGCAGGAGCACCCCTAGCAATCTGCCTAAAGCTGCCACAAGACAGAGAAAGAAGAGAACCTCAGACTCAGAAGATGAGGATTATGTGGTAGAAGAGGAAGCAACTTCTAAGAGAGTTGAGCCAGCACAGGGCATAAAACCAGGGATGAAGATCAAAAGGCCAGCAGGCAGGCAACCTATGTCAAAGGCCAGAGCTTCAACTAAGAATCCCACTCCCATTGAGCCAGTTGCTGCTGAAGGCAAGAAGAGGAAAGAAAGGGTGAAGAAAACTGTAGCCAGAGTGCTTGGCAAGGCTTCCATCATGGAAGATGAGGAGGAAGAAGAAGAGGTAGATGCACCAGCACCTAAGGCACCCAAGCTGATGGGTGATGCCATAAGAACAGGGGCAGCTGCTTCCAAGACCAAGCCAGCTCCAAAGCCAAAGCCAAAGAGGAACACAAGAAGCATCCCAGCTACTGAGAAGAATAAGGCCCCAGTGCCTGAATCTGCAGAAGAAGAAGAAGAAGAGAATGTTCTTAGAAAGCTCAAGCCCAAGATCCCAGACCACAACGATGCTCATCCTGTGGCTGAGGATATGAAACTCAGGAGAGATTCAGGGCTCCAGAAGTGGAGAGAAGCAGACCCGTATGCTTCAAGGAGAAGGACTGCAGTTGACTACAGGTTTCACACCAAGGAGCAGCAAGACTTTTATGAGACAGTGCTGCTAGACAAGAAGCCAATTGTCTGTGATATGAGATGGGTTGATTGGCAATACATCAAGGACAACAAAGAGTACTACCCTGGAGTGCAGGACAGCTTCAAGGCATGTGGAGTAGAGGACTTTGTTGGGCAGAAGCTCACAAAGTGGAACGAGGAACTCATCATGTAGTTCTACTCCACAGCCCATTTCTATCCAGATGGCAGGATTGTATGGATGTTAGAGGGTACAAGGTACCAGTCTACAGTTGCTGAATGGGCTCAGCTGATTAATGCCCCAGAAGAGCATGATGATGACTTGGACATTTATGCCAAGAAGAAGATGGACCACAACTCAATGTCAAACATGTACAAGGAGATTCCAAATGAAGCACTTGATACGTTCAAGTTTGGCTCAGTACACTATCTTCTGTCAGGGCTACCAACCATCAACTGGGTTCTTAGGCACACCCTATTGCCCAAGTCTGGAGATCACAAGATGATCAGGGGCCACGCGATCAACTTGCTTCATATCTTTTACGTGCCACAGAAATTCAAAGTCATGAGCCTTATGATTGAAACAATCAAGAGGACAGCAGCAGACCAGAAGAGGAGCTGTGGATATGCCCCACAGATTCAGGAGCTCATCAACTCTAAGATGGGCACGGGTATATACTTATTGGACAAGGAACACCTGCCCATCCGTCCAGACTTTGAAGATAATCAAGTGGTCATGACTGAGAATGAGCCATCATCTACCCAAGCACAAGCCAAGAAGGAGAAGGCGAGGAAGGAGAAAGCTGCCAAGATGCCTACTCAAGAGGAGGCATCTGAATATTTCCTGAAAACCAAACAAGAGAAGCTTGGTTACTTGATTGCATCCACCCTGCGGATTGAGCAAGGACTAGCCACCCTAACTCAGAACTAGGCAAGCTTAGGGAGGATCATGGAACAAAAGTTCTATGACTTGGATGTCAAAGTGACAGAGATTCAGACTGCAGTGGAGCAGCTCCAGGATGACATGCAGGAGAGGAGAGGCAAGACTACAACTGATGCCTTTGCCAGAGTGCCACGAGGTCCGAGGTCGTCTGCAGTGCCAGTTGCTGACCCCAGAGCCACCACGTCTGCACCAGCTACAGCCTCAGTTCCACCAGCTCCAGCGTCCACTTCAGCCTCGACTCCGACCACGTCTACAGAAGGCTTCGTCCTTGGAGTGCTCCGGACTCCACCACCACCTGAAGATCAAGCCTGAGTGTCGACTTAGCACTATGCATTTTCTAGGAACTTTTTGGTAACTTGTTGCCAAAGGGGGAGAAAATGTATAGATCATAGGCTTTGAGAGAGAGTGTTGCTTTTATTCTCTCTTGTTTTATTTGGTGGTTTTTCGAACTTTGTTTGCTTTTGTGTGAGATACTATGTCATTGCTCGTGAGACATTGATGATCATGTGTTTGATCATAAGCTACACTTAATGTTTGCTTAATATTATCATCTTATCTATCTTATGTGATCATTCACTATTCTTGGTGATGAGTGCATGTATTTCATTCTTATCATTTTAAGCGCTCCACCAAGATGTATGTGACATGGAAGAGTAACCCATGACTCTAACTCTTTGTGCATTTGCAGTCCAAAGCAAATTTTAAATATGCACAAATTTAGGGGGAGCTCTTACTTGTCACATACTTCTCAAAGCGACGATATATTTCATGCTTATTATCATTTGTCGAAGCTTTGATCTATATGTTGTCATCAATTACCAAAAAGGGGGAGATTGAAAGTGCAACTATCCCTAGGTGGTTTTGGTAATTCATAACAACATATAGCTCATTGAGCTAATGCTATTCCAAGATGACTATTTCAGGAAAGCTCAATCCTCTTCTTCTTCCTATTCTTCTTCTTCGTCTTCTTCTTCTTCTTCCTCTTCTTCTTCCTCTTCCTCTTCTTCTTTCTCTTCTTCTTCTTCTTCTTCTTAAAACTCCCCTTTCTACTTACGGCTCGCTGGAGGGCTGATCCCCTTGGTAGGATTTTCGGTGGGACTGACATGCAACTCGGTAGGATCAACTCAGGAAACAACTTTTGCCTTCAAGGCGCGAGTTCGGCCATAGTTGGGACCATAGATATCTCTTTCCTCAGAAAGCTGAAACTCATGTGTGTTGAGCCTTTCAAGTATGTCAGACGGATCGAGTGTCTTGAAGTCAGGGCGTTCTTGAATCATCAGGGCTAGGGTGTCAAACGAGCTGTCAAGTGATCTCAGGAGCGTCTTGACGATTTCATGCTTGGTGATCTCAGTAGCGCCGAGATCTTGAAGCTCATTTTTTATGTCTGTGAGGCGATCAAACGTGAGTTGAACATTCTGAAAGTGCAACTATCCCTAGGTGGTTTTGGCAATTCATAACAACATATAGCTCATTGAGCTAATACTATTCCAAGATAATTATTTCAGGAAAGCTCAATGATTGGCATGGCATGGATGTGAAAGTGGAACCCTCAAAATGCTAAGGACAAAGGATTGGCTCAAGCTCAAAAGCTCAAGACTCTTCATTTTATATTTTAGTGATCCAAGATCACATTGAGTCTTTAGGAAAAGCCAATACTATCAAGGAGGGATGAGGTGTTGCTTAATGAGCCTCTTGCTTCATGTGCTTAGTGATATGCTCCAAAACCCTCAACTACTTTCCCATATCCACATATGACCTAAACCCTAAGCCAAACTCGGTCCTACCGATTTCTTTCTATCCGGCGCCACCGAGTTTCACTTGTCATAAGCCACTGCCAAACCCTAGAAATTCGGTTCTACCGATAGGGATTTCGGTCTCACCGAGATGGGATTGCAAACTCTATGTTTCCCTTTCGTAACTTTTCAGTCTCACCGAAAGAGCGAATCGGTCCCACTGAGATTGCAGTGTAAACTCTATGTTTCCTTTTTGTAACTTTTCGGTCTCACCGAAAGAGCAAATCGGTCCCACCGAGTTTACCTGACCAACTCTCTGGTTAGCTTATTACCAAACTCGGTCTCACTGAGTTTGTGTAATCGGTCTCACCGAGATTACGTTATGCCCAAACCCTAACCATATCGGTCCTACCGAGTTGCATGTCAGTCCCACCGAAAATCTCTAACGGTCACTAGGTTTACCTTTTCGGTGCGACCGAGTTTGTTGATTTGGTCCCACCGAGATTGGAAAACTGTGTGTAATGGTTGGATTTTGTGTGGAGGCTATATATACCCCTCCACCTCCTCTTCATTCGTAGAGAGAGCCATCAGAACACATACACAATTCCAACTCATATGTTCTGAGAGAGAACCACCTACTCATGTGTTGAGACCAAGATATTCCATTCCTACCATATGAATCTTGATCTCTAGCCTTCCCCAAGTTGCTTTCCACTCAAATCTTCTTTCCACAAAATCCAAATCCTATGAGAGAGAGTTGAGTGTTGGGGAGACTATCATTTGAAGCACAAGAGCAAGGAGTTCATCATCAACACACCATTTGTTACTTCTTGGAGAGTGGTGTCTCCTAGATTGGCTAGGTGTCACTTGGGAGCCTCCGACAAGATTGTGGAGTTGAACCAAGGAGTTTGTAAGGGCAAGGAGATCGCCTATTTCGTGAAGATCTACCGCTAGTGAGGCAAGTCCTTCGTGGGCGATGGCCATGGTGGGATAGACAAGGTTGCTACTTTGTGGACCCTTCGTGGGTGGAGCCCTCCGTGGACTCACGCGACCGTTACCCTTCGTGGGTTGAAGTCTCCATCAACGTGGATGTAGGATAGCACCACCTATCCGAACCACGGGAAAAACATCTGTGTCTCCAATTGCGTTTGAATTCTCCAAACCCTTCCCTTTACATTCTTGCAAGTTGCATGCTTTACTTTCCGCTGCCAATATACTCTTTGCATGCTTGCTTGAAATGTGTGATGATTGCTTGACTTGTCCTACAATAGCTAAAATCTGCCAAGAACTAAAATTGGGAAAAGGTTAAGTTTTTATTTGGTCAAGTAGTCTAATCACCCCCCCCTCTAGACATACTTTCGATCCTACACATTCTCATTGTCGTTTCTCTTGAAGCGGTTGAAGAGGTTGCGAAGGACACTGATCCTTTGATCTCCCTGGGTTGAGACGCCTTTGTTGACCTTGGAGAGCCAGTCCCAGACTAGCTTCAACGTTTCTAGAGCACTCACACGGCCATACTGTCCTTTGGTCAGATGACCACAGATGATGTTCTTGGCAGTAGAATCCAGTTGAACGAACTTCTTGACATCAGCAGGGTGACACCTTCACCAGTCTTGGGAACGCCATTATTGACGACATACCAGAGGTCGACATTAATGGATTCAAGATGCATGCACATCTTATTCTTCCAGTAGGGATATTCAGTTCCATCGAAGACGGGGCACGCAGCGGAGACTTTGATTATCCCTGCAGTCGACATAGCTAAAACTCCAGGTGGTTAAACCGAATCACACAGAATAAGGGAGTACCTTGCTCTGATACCAATTGAAAGTGCTAGTTATCGATTAGAGGGGGGTGAATAGGCGATTTTTATGAAAGTCTTCAAAACATGGAAGTTTCGAAGACAAGCGATAGAAATGAACCTATTAACATGCAACGGAAGGTAGACTACACTAGGCCAGCCATAGTCAAGTATTTAATGAAGTGAAAGCACGAAGACTAATAGCAGCTAGGCAGTATGGATCAGGATGTAAGATAGTATGAAGCCAATCAGAACAAACAGTCACACAGTGAAGACAAACAGATAATGCAAGCAGGCAATGACTTCACAAGGATCAACTATAAATAAAGAGAAGGGAAGGATAGAACCAGTTGCTTAATGAAGACGAGGGATATGTTGGACCAGTTCCAGTTGTTGTGACAACTGTACGTCTCGTTAGGGAGGCTGAGATTTAACTCAGAAGTTCGTGTCTTCACCTTATTCCCCTTGAGCTAAGGACACACAGTCCTCGCCCAATCACTCAGGTAAGTCTTCAAGGTAGACTTCCAAACCTTCACAGACTTCGTTGACCGGCGATCCACAATGACTCTTGGATGCTCAGAACGCGACGCCTAACCGGCTGGAGGATTCATAGTCCTCAAGTGTAACAAGTCTTCAGATCACACAGACAGGAAGACTTCAGTGATGCCTAACACTCTTTGGCTCTGGGTGTTTAGGGTTTTGTCCTCGCAAGGATTTCTCTCTCAAAGGCTTCAAAGGTGGGTTGCTCTCAAACGACAAAAGCCGTGCACTAACTCTGAGCAGCCACTAATTTATGGTGTAGGGGTGGGATATTTATAGCCACTAGGCAACCCGACCTGATTTGTCCGAAATGACCCCGGGTCACTAAGGAACTGACACGTGTTCCAATGGTCAGATTTCAAACACACACGGCAGCTTGACTTGAGCTACAAGTAAATCTGACTTATCCAACTCTGGATAAGATTTGCTCTCATTATCTTCGCTCGAAGACTTAGGATTTGGTTGAGCATCACTTTAGTCATTCTGACTATGTTCACTTGGACCCTACTTAACAGTACGGTGGTTCCTATGACTCAACAAAGAAGAAAATGAAACTACGAAACAACTATGTCTTCGCGCTCCAAAGACTTCATGCGATGTCTTCTCATGTCATAGTCTTCAATGTGAATATCTTCACATACCACCATTATCTTCAATGTCTTCACACATTTTTAGGGGTCATCTCCGTAGGTAAACAGAATTAATGAGGGACTACCACCTGTGTTATCCTGCAATTCTCACAAACACATTAGTCCCTTAACCAGGTTTGTTGTTAGTACTCCAAAACCAACTAGGGGTGGCACTGGATGCACTTACATTATTTTTAGTAGTTTCCGAGGTGTGAAATTCAAGTTTTATTTTGCTTGCGCAGTTGAAAATAAATGCTGGCAGAGATATTAAATCCAAACCTGGCTTATTTTTCTCAATATGGGTTCAGAAGGAAATTGTCATTGAGCTTCTATCTAAAGGTATGTCAGATTAACAGGTTGCTATCGTAACTCTTGATTTTGAGTAATGCAAAGCAATGTCATCGGTACATCTTCGGTTGCCGTTCTTCCAGAGCGAAGGATTTCCCCCCTAGATTGTGCTATGAAATAATGCTTGTATAACGCCTTGATCTCTTGGCTATACCATGCTTTCTTGACAATACTATACTTGCAGAAGAATGATGCTTCTATAGAATGCCACAATGAGTTCTGGCAGCTCTTTTAATTTTGTGTTCACTATGGACGAATGAACCATATAATTTGTCAATTTGATCAGTACTTGCTGACTACTTGCTTTCATGTTGCAATCTCAGTTTTAGGCACTTCATAGCCATAGAATAATTTTGAATTGTTATGCTCAGTACACCAAATGGTGTTCCTAGGTAATGCACTGTTTGCAACTAAGTTTTGTCTTTAAGCACCAAGGCGTAGTAGTATGCATTGAAATAAATGGATCATTTCTATCTTTCTAGTGCTCATAATAGACTTTTTCATTTTGGATTTGTATGCTTGAAATTTGATTATTTCTACCAGCTGAGAATGGAAATGAAATGTACCGCATACACTTTTTCATTAGATTTCAGCAGCCTCGATGGCTGATGGCAGCAACCTCATGGGCCACACACCCCCTTCCTTAATTGCATGCCCTCACAAAATGGATGGGGATTGGGTTCTTTGGTTGTCATCGCCGGACTCAGTGAAGGATGAAAAATCGAGATGATCCGGTGGAGAATAGATGCCACGAGCTGAAGAAAGGAGGCGACGGTTTCAGAGCACACACCTTGAAGCGGAGAGGCGGCAGGGGAGTGGGTCTGGATGGCAGAGGGAGCGAGACGAGGCAACATCAGATGGGAGGCATGGTCAAAAGCGGCGCCATAGGAGCAATCGTGCGTGTGTGGGGGCATACTAGGGAGAAGGAAATGGGTGGTCGGTTTTCCAGGGCTTTTTCCTTGCATCGGGAAATGGGTTCGGTTGAAAAACAATGAGGTGGGGAGGTCACGCGAAGGGTGGAGACGTGGGTACCATATAACGTACCAACTGTGCTTTAATAGTAGAGATTAAGATGTTGATATTTTATTCATTTTCTACTTAGCTGAACATTCTTTGAAGAAAAAAAACTATGAAACTTGTAATGTATCATGGTCGCAATTTGTGAAGTAGAACTAACTATCCTTTGACCAAATACTCTTTGATCATTCATCAATTTTTATGTATTTGTCGCCCGTGACAACAAATATGGAATACATGTCTGCGTTCTTGAAAGAACAACATGCTATTCTGATTACGTGCAACTTTTCTGATAAAAAATAGTCGTTACTCAGTAATCTGGATCAAATAACTATGCACTATAGGCACTAATATGGTTACCTTTGAATGAGTTTGTTATTGTGTTTAGTTACTGTGATGTTTCATATGTTCATTAGAAAAAATAAAGGCTTATTTGCTTGCATATGCTTTCTCATGTTTGTTTGTTTGTTTGTTTTATCTTCTCGTTGTTCCTTTTCTATAATTGTCACATAAAGTGAACCGAAGCTCATATTCTATATTTTTGTTGTGTAGATACCCGCGAGCCCGCTGTTGAACTCGCTGAAAATGGAGATAGACATGAATTTAACGATTCCCATACATTTAAATCTCAGTGAATTCATACCAGTTTCTATTTGGAACTGAGATAACTAGGAATCATTTCCTTCATGATACTGGTTGTATGAGCTTTTTTCCTTCGGTGTAGGCCAATATTGTACAAAGTTATTTCCTAAAATTATATTCGAAGGTGTCTTCTATGAGAGTAACCATCTCAATCTTTTTTCTATATTTGTCACAAGGTTCTTGTGCTGAAGTGGTTTTTTTGGTCAATATGTTTTCTTCTGAATATTTCAAGAATGAATATTTCAATATGTTATAAGTGAAAAATTATGTAGTGACAAATGTTTGGGAATCATAGTGGCGAAAAGGTGCAATGCAGGAAGAGAAACTTTAGTGATTGTTGTAACGTGCTTGTGGCATTTTTCGTCTTCTGCCCGTAGCAACGCACGGGCATTCTACTAGTGTCATTAGATTTTCAGTCTTGTTCTTTCGGGTTTGAATTTATAAACTCCAATATCGAGCGCCTCGCTAAGTACGCGCTTACCCTTTTCAGTAGGTGTAGGTCTCCATGTTTTAGCTTCTTCAACCTCCTGATTCAAATTGTATTCGTCACAAGATTGTTGAACAATAAATAAAGTATGTGTTTAGCTAAAAAACACTTAAAAATGTCACTTGCCAGGTGTTGTTGTCCAAAAAACTACTGTAGAAAACATTGTCTAACAGGTATTTTTTTTCCGGATATATCTAACACACACCCATTTCTCAAAAAAAACTTTCGTCTCGCTTTATATATAAAGCAACACAAAAAAGTACACGACGAAGTGATACACAATGTGATGAGGAGGCCCCAATACAAAGCAAATTCAAAGATACAATATAAACCTAGAACAAGCTAACACCTCTCCGAGCTTCACAACAACATCCCTAAGAGGGTGACGACGCAAAGCGTCGCCATTGCCAAGTCCGAGCAGACAAAGATTTTTACCCGGAGCCCTGACATAAGAAGACCCACAACGACGACTTCAAGTAACATTTTAAGAGCATGGCCAATGCATAACCCCAAACCTACTCCCGACAAGTTAGTACATAGACCAGCTACCCTCGGATGTCATTGTGGATCAAAAGCTTTTTTTAGCAAAAAGTCTAAGGGCAGCTCCAACGCTAATCCTTACAATGGACTGCGCACTGGTTAGACCAGTCTGCAGACATGGATGCGGGAATCGACTGTCAATCACATCTTCTAAACGTCCGCCTAGGTCTGGCCAATTTGAATTTCAAATGCATATCGACTGATTTCTTGTATTCTCTGTGAGATCAATACTTTTACTTTGAAAAAGCAACAACTTTACTTTTGAAGTTACGTCCACTTTGGAGCGGCGTGAATGTGCGCCAACCGTTTCGCGCGATAATGGTTTTTCGGTGGAAGAGGGTTTAGGGTGGGACTATGGTGTCGAATGCGTGCGTGGCAGCGGTCTGTACACCCCCAAATCTCTTTTTATTTTGTATTTGGTTTGCGGAAAAACGAACGTCCCATCGCTCCACAGACCGATGAGGTACGGTGTTAGATGATAAAACGGGTCCTGGGTCGCGACCGATTTGAGAGTAAGCATTGGAGATGCCTAATTATTCTCCACCGTCCGATCATTGAGATTCGCTGTTTCCAATGCGAGAGAAACCAAACTTTCCAACCAAACGGCAGACCAACCAAACCCCCGTCTTCTCCACCGCGTCGTCTCCCTCCTCCAACCCCCCCACCTACCACCACTCTCCTCCTCCCTCCCCCACTCCAGTCTCATAAATCCCGGACCCCACGCGAATCTCCCCGCACCCGCGGCGAATCCACGAGGGGGAGCGACCCGCCGCTCGATTATGGAGTTCCTGCAGGGGCAGAGCACGGAGACCACGGTGGCCGTCGCGGTCGCCGTCGTCGCCGTGGCCGCCGGCGCCGGATTCCTCCTCCTCCGCAGCAAGAAACCCAAGGGTACGCGCGCTCGAGTCCGTACAGATAGATAGACACTTTCGCGCGCGTGTTCGAGGTCTGGTGCGTGGGTTTCTGTGGATCGAGGATGCTTTGCTGATGGCTAGGGGAGTGGATCTCCTGAAAGAGATGCCGCGGACGCGGATGCCATTTACTTAGGTTGTTTGCTACAGATAATATTGATATATTTGAATCGACAGTGACTTCACGTTCACTCTTCATCCAAAGTTTCAGCATGACTAGAATATTTAGTTCGCATGCTTTTCTGCACCTGCAGATTCTAGGGGATTTTTAAACTGTTTTATGTGATTCATTTTCACACTTGCTACCCTCTGAACAAAATTATTTGCTCTATTTAAAGCAAGATTACTGCTTTTGAAGTTTGTGTCTAATATTAATATTAATGGATGTGCTATGGTCTGTAGGCTGCTTGGATGCTGAGAATTTCAAAGAGTTTAAACTCGTGCAGAAGAGACAGATCAGTCATAATGTGGCCAAGTTCAAATTTGCTCTCCCGACACCTACTTCTGTGTTGGGCCTTCCAATTGGCCAACATATAAGCTGCAGGTTTGAACACTTTTAGTGCTCATGCCCTGGTCTACAGTTATGATGTTGAGTTGAATGTTCATTCTTTTTGGTTCATGGAGTCAGTCAAATATTCTTAATCTGTTGTTTTCTGTGTTATGTCAACTGCCGCAGAGGGCAGGATGCTACTGGTGAGGAAGTAATCAAGCCTTATACTCCGACAACACTGGATTCTGATATTGGATACTTTGAGCTTGTTATAAAGGTAACTTGCTGTAAACATGTCCCATTTATTTTGCTTTAGTATTATTTTGTCTCATTATCTCTATTTGCGATATCAATCTATTCCTCTATCTGTGTATAGTGTTGTGAATTCAGAATTCACCCCTTTTTTTTTTACAATTTTTCTTTCTCATTATACAGATGTATCCCCAAGGAAGAATGTCCCATCATTTTCGTGAGATGAAAGTTGGTGACTACATGTCTGTGAAGGGACCAAAGGTATGTCTATCTTTTTATTGTAAGTAGCTCTTGATCGTTGCATACCGAATCTCCTGGATTTGGCCATTTTCGTGGTCTTTTCTTCTGGATATTATCTTTGTTGCATCTTTAAATTCCTTGAAACATAAACAACACCATATGGATCATAATTTTGCTAACAGAAATGTGTAAATTCACAATTCCATGCATGTTGATATTTCAAATCAGAGGTTAAATGCGTTTGTCTCTAATGCAGGGCCGTTTCAAGTACCAGCCTGGGCAAGTGAGAGCATTTGGAATGATAGCTGGAGGATCAGGCATTACACCAATGTTCCAAGTAATAAATGATCCAAAGTTCTTCCATTGCAGTTAATACTTGAAACATTCTGCTGGTGCTGAGCAATGCATCTTGCTATCTTATCCTAGGTCACAAGGGCAATTCTTGAGAACCCAAACGACAATACAAAAATTCACTTGATCTACGCTAATGTCACATATGACGACATTCTTCTGCTGGTATGCTTTTCTTGTCAAATTTGCTGCAGTTCTTCACTGGCACTTTATCTGATTATCATTCCAAATTTGTTCTATTGTCAATACATAGAGCAGAAACATATCATAAGATCAACCATTGTGAATTGTATTTCATACACGCTTTTCCCATAAGGATTTTTCTTCCACAATGTGCCAACAACCCTGTTTCTTATTAGTGATAAATATTTACTACTCCCTCCGATCCATATTTACTACAAAGCTGTACTAAAGCTGCGACAAGTAATATGGGTCAGAGGGAGTAAGTGATAAACACTAGCCAATAGTATATTTTATTTTGTTTATTTTGTTCTGTTATACCATTCCTTTACTGGTTAGACCTGTACAAGAAAATGACAGGTTGGCCTAATACTTAGTGATTGCTTTTGGGAAGCTCGTTAGGCTTACAGTACGATTCCTTCATGGTGAATGGAGTTTGCTATGTTACCAGTATGGTATTATGCTTTGAGTCCTGATGTTCACTTCTTTCTTCGATCCATGCAGGAAGAACTGGACAATATGGCTAAAAACTATCCTGATCGCTTCAAGATCTACTATGTCCTGAATCAGGTGTATATTCTGTCCTGAACTTTGTATACTTTATCCTGTGACCTGCTATAAACTGCATGGCTGACCCTTTATGTGTATCTAGTCTTGACTGATATGAGTATTGCAATCCTCACTGAATCCTCGAATGATAACTTTCATGCACTATATGATTACTGCAATCCTCACTGAATCCTCGAATGATAACTTTCATGCACTATATGATTACTGCAATCCTCACTGAATCCTCATATAGCACAATATATCACGCTGAGGAACGTTCCTCGTACGCACCTTACTCTATAGCCATTGTTTTCCGTGTGCAGCCACCTGAAGTCTGGGATGGTGGTGTTGGGTTTGTGTCAAAGGAAATGATCCAAGCTCACTGCCCAGCGCCTGCCGCCGACATTCAGGTAATCTCGAGACTTCAGTGAACGTTGAAACCAGCATTTCTTTGTGAAACCTTCAAAATGTATTTCATCCGACGAACAAGACACTGATGCGACGCTCTTTGCCTTGTTTCAGGTATTGAGATGCGGGCCTCCTCCGATGAACAAAGCCATGGCTGCAAACCTGGATGACCTTGGCTACACCAAGGAGATGCAGTTCCAGTTCTAGGTTCCGACGGTGGAAGCTTACCAAAATAACGGGTTGCATGACCATTCTTAGTATTTTTTCAGTTTGACATGGGCTGATTCTGATGCCATTTAGCTCGTGTAGACACCTTCCACAGTCCATGAAGCGGCAGTTATACCGTGATGCTGCACGTTGATGCGTGTCCAGTGTTACTTGCGTCCGTAACGCTATTTGCCGAGTATAGGAGACAACAGCTTATCAGCATGCCAGAAATAAGCTTTTTTACATGAAAACCACTGCGATTTCATTCACATTTGGCCAAAGCATCGCTTACCACCGAATGACCGACGAGTGTCTGGCCATGTCTCTCTATTGGCACCAAAACAAAACACACACCGGATTAAAGTTTAAACTCACAAAGGTACTTCATTTTTCATGGCAATACATCTCTACTATTAAAGGGGAATCGGACATCGTGATGGTTCGACCTCCTTCCACCCCCTCCTCTGGCTATTGATACATCCTCTCACCCACATCCTCCCATTGATTTTTTTTCAATCCCTCCGAAAACCAGAGGCAAGTAACCCGGTTCAATCAACTCTTCCTCCCCATGTCGTACAGTTCCGCACAATTGGAAAATCCACGCACAAAAAAAATCGCCTAAAAAAGCCCACGTTCGACAGCTAAAAAAATGAAACAACGCACGTTCTCCACCTCCTCCCCGACCTGCCGATCTGTATCCTCCCTCCCCCAAAACAAGAACCATCCGCACCCAGCGCCTCGGACGCCCCGTCTCCGACGACCACCCGACACCTCCCTCTCCATCGGATGGCCCCTTCTTCCTTGATTGCACCTCCCTCTACCCCATCTGTTATATGGCGCCCCACCCATGAACTTTTCGCCATGGCCGCCTCCTTGGCCATGCCCGCATGGCAGCCATGATTGGGATCGTCACCTCCCTTGGACGGGGTGGTATGACCACGGCCAGTGCGATGGAGGCGAGGGGGTTTGTGGTGGTATCATCCACGACGGTGGAGGCGGCGACGTAGTTCTAGGAGGAGAGTTACGCGAGTTACGCAAGTTGCGGCGGTGGAGGCGGCGACGGACATTGAGCCTTGTCACCATGACCCCTCTATCGTCGGTTCTTCTCTCTCCCTAATCCCTTCTCAATCGAGCTTCGACCCACCCGATCCTCAGTTCCACCTCGCTCCCCACCCCACCTCAGTCGTGGTGGTGATGATGCCAACGACCCGCTTCCAATTGGGTTTCCAAGGACACCGGTCACAGAACTATCCATCCGCGACCAGTCCACTAAAGACCCTGACATGGAGGATGTCCGGAGGAAGGAGGAAAGAAGAACATGAGGGAGAGGAGATGCGGCCCAAGCTCTCGCTAGACCTGCTCCTCTCCGACGGCAGCATGTTCTTAGTCCTCTGCTACCTCCCCAAGACGTCATTCCCGGTGCCCTACCCATCCACGAGGTACCCACCTATAACTCCAACTATAGGCAGATGTGATCTGTGGCGCCCCTTGTTGCACTACCTTTCCCTGCTACCGATAAACTATTTCCAGCCTTCAAATATAGTGCTTTTATGATATTTGCTTGTTTGTTTAAATGTGCGCCTTGTCTACTTGAAGACATGGTAAATAGTTCTGGATTGCCTGGCTAATAGAAGTGAATTGGAATTTATAATTAGATCATTGGTGCAAACGAACTGTTACTGTATGGTATTGCATTACAAATTTTGAGTTGTAATTGAGTTTCACTGTTCAAGTTTATGCCAAAGCAGATTCCGCTTGTGCTGATGCTTAATTGGTAATTGACAGTCTTGGGATGGCGCCCTGAGGTTCCAACTTGTTTCAGTGTAATCTTTACACTTTTTTTTGTACCGACACATTTTTCTTAAAGCGGAGTATTCTCTTGCTTAGAGGTTGTTATGACATTGATATGGTGTTATTTTTTATGAAGATGGGAGTGAGATGAGTTAATTGCAAGACACTACCACACTTCGGCACGTCGTAACGAATCAGTACCATTAGTCATTTTTTTTGCCATGCAGTACCAACTCTAAACCTAAGTGTTGCAAAACGGACTGACAGCCGTATAAGCGCGTATTGACGGTGTATCTGACCGCTGGGACCCATGTGTCAGGGCTGACGTGTCGTGTTTTTTTACAAAAACAACCCTTACTTTTTATTTAATCACGCATATAAAAAGTAAGATGAGTTAATTGCAAGACACTACCACACTTCGGCACGTCGTAACGAATCAGTACCATTAGTCATTTTTTTTGCCATGCAGTACCAACTCTAAGCCTAAGTGTTACAAAACGGACTGACAGCCGTATAAGCGCGTATTGACAGTGTATCTGACCGCTGGGACCCATGTGTCAGGGCTGACGTGTCGTGTTTTTTTACAAAAACAATCCTTACTTTTTATTTAATCACGCATATATCCTCTGTTTGTTAAAAAAAGGTGTTGCCACAAAAATTCTTTTTTCGAAAATAAACGCACGCGTGGGTGGCCGCGGGGATTCGAACCGGAGACGTGCGGATCTACTGGGTAGCTCGCTGCCGCTGCGCTGCTACACCTTTTGCGTCAAGAATAACGCATACGCCTTTTTATATGTTGGGCCATTCGTTTTTTTTTTTACGAAGTAGAAAATCGCGCGCCCGTCCGACGGAAATCGATCCCGCGCCTAGTCGTTTTCAGCGCTTGCTTGCGCATCCTATTTAGTGAAAAGCACCAGACCCGTACGTGCTTTTTTGGAATTATATGTTAGTACTATTTAGTGAAAAGCACCAGACCCACCCACGGCAAGTTTTTATGTGGGTTAGTATTATTTAGTGCCAAGCATGAACTTTTTTTCTAAAATTTATGTGGATTAAAACACAAATGTAAGAAAATTTTATGTGTCTTCACTCAGGATCACACGCATGCACAATTATTATGCATCATCAATATATTTTTAAAATACACAATTAAACAAATTATATGCCCAACTCACAGTTACTGCATATATTTGTTGTATTTTTTTAATGCACAGTTATTTAAAAAAATTATAACATGTACTAAAAATTATTGTGTAATCGTAATAAATTTTATAATGCATGACGAACATTTTATAAAATACATTTACAATTTTTAAATACGCGTACAACATTTCCCAAAAAATGTTCTGAACATTTTTTCTTCAAATGCACAAACACTTTAATTTTAAAAAATTGAACATCAACCAAAAACAAGGCAGAGACCAGCAGGTTTATTCTTCAGACATTGTATATTATTAAATGTTCGATATATATACGATGAACTTTTTAATATATTATGCAATGAACATATTTTCAATTATACGGCACGACAAACTTTTTTTAATGTCATATAATATTTCTTTTAGTATCGTATAAAAACTAGAACAGCACGGAGTTTAAAGACGTACACGCGTACGTTGACGCACAGGATGCGCAAGCAAACGAGCGCGGGATGGAGATTTCCGGCGGACGGGCGCGCGATTTTCTGCTTTGTAGAAAAAACCGAATGACACATATATTTATGCGTGCTTCTTACCGCAAAAAGAGCAGTAGCGCACCGGCAGCGAGTTTCCCCCTCGAACGGCACGTCGCGCGTCCGAACCCTGGCGGCAGGCGCGCGGGCTGTGTTTATATTCTGATAAATAGTATGTTTTTGTGGCGAGGCCTTTTTTATAACACACAGAGGATATATGCGTGATTAAATAAAAAGTAAGGGTCCTTTTTGTAAAAGAGCATGCCACGTCAGCCCCTGACACACGGGTCCCAGTGGTCAGATACACCGTCAGTACGCGTTTATACGTGGCTTAGACCATTTTGCAACACTTAGGCTCTGAGCTGGTACTGCATGGCAAAAAAATGACTAATGGTACTGATTCGTTACGATGTGCCGAAATGTGGTAGTGCCCTGCAATTAACTCGAGTGATATCCTGATAAATATGTTTTTGTGGCGAGGCCTTTTTTTAACACATAGAGGAT
>NC_041380.1:512804325-512871181 GCF_002162155.2 Triticum dicoccoides
TGATGTAGAGAGCGCCTTTTTTTAACACACAGAGGATATATGCGTGATTAAATAAAAAGTAAGGGTCCTTTTTGTAAAAGAGCATGCCACGTCAGCCCCTGACACACGGGTCCCATCGGTCAGATACACCGTCAGTACGCATTTATACATGGCTTAGACCGTTTTGCAACACTTAGACTCTGAGCTGGTACTGCATGGCAAAAAAATGACTATTAGGACTGATTCGTTACGACGTGCCGAAGTGTGGTAGTGCCCTGCAATTAACTCGAGTGAGATAGACATTGATACTGCAGCATCAGCAGTTCGAGTTACAATCAAAGCACGGCTGGTGATGTACAGAGCGCAAGAACCTGGACTTCAGTTCCTGGAAGTGGTGAGGAAATTTATTGCCTTATAACTATTTCGATCTTTTTTCTCAATCCGGATAATTAGGCATTGGCGAGTAAATTGTGTCTTCCACTTGCTTGTTCGACTGTAGCTTATTCTAGATGTATTGAATATTTGAATTTTTACAGTCAAATTAAGATCCAAATTACAGATTTTGCAGATTATGAGGGGGTATCCCAATAGATAAGATGCCCAATGGTAGCAGTTGGCGTGAGCTGGTGCCATGAACATCAGGACGGGGAGGTGGTGTTGTTTTACCATTGCACGGCCATGTTTATGACAGCTGCATGGAGGTGACTTCTAGCTTAGGGCTAGCGGCACGCAAGTGAGAAATGATGCTTGAGGTCACGGGCCGAGTAAGCACGCAAGTGGTACGCATCCAATCTTCGTGAACATGTTTTAAGCGATCAGACCAGTTCACCGCCATTTGTATTTACATTACAAAATCATATATTGATGGTTTCACCCTATTTTCATTGTCTAGCGGAAGTGGAGGGAACACCATCATGTAACCAATTTTGTAAATTATGTTTGATCTTGAACGAGGACAAGTTAACCAACAAAGACATCAAGGGACTTATATTTTGGGAGATATTTTAATACCATCCTCAGCCTCACAAGGATTACATGAACGGCTCGGAAAAAATAATAAGCTTTCTATATGCTAGGTTTCTGTGATCTAATTGTATCCTTTTCTCCATATAATTTTGTCTATCTAGCAACATTCACAAATGATGCTCTTGACTTTTCATTATTCTGTTTTCAGTGTTGTTAACTATTTCTAGAGGCAATTTCCTAACTTACAGGAAGATACTGAAAAGTGCGGGGAAGTCAACAAAAAGCATGTTTGCCTCACAAGGTAACTTACATCATACTTGGAGAATAATTACATCCTACTTGGAGGTAGCAGGGACGTGTCATATGTTTTTGGGATCCAGGTAATATTTAGCATACCTGCTAGACCACATTACTTCCAAAATATTTACCTACCATGACAGGAAAATCTTTTGGATCTAGCACTGCATTGTAGACTCAACATATCTAGCTCAGACCCGTCATCCTCTCATCCCGTGTTATGTATCTTTTCTTTTGAAGTTTTCATCAACCTTGCTTTCTTTATTCAGATCAAGATGGTTGTATATACATCCAAATTCAGATCACACAGTGCCTTACAAGGTGGGAATCAGCAGGGAAAGGGAAGAATCCTGGGAGGTAATTTTGATTATCCCATAATGGGGACCATGATAGATGTTGGCTAACTATGTTTTGAAGAATATCAATTTCATGTGTTGGGGAACGTTGCAGAAAACAAAAATTTTCCTACTCGTTTCACCAAGATCATCTAGGAGTTCATCTAGCAACGAGTGATTAGATGCATCTACATACCTTTGTAGATCGCGCACGGAAGCGTTCAAAAGAACGGTGATGATGTAGTCGTACTCGACGTGATCCAAATCACCGATGACCAGCGCCGAACGGACGGCACCTCCGCGTTCAACACACGTACGGGACGGGAGACGTCTCCTCCTTCTTGATCCAACAAGGGGGAAGGAGAGGTTGATGAAGATCCAGCAGCACGACGGCGTGGTGGTGGATGCAGGGCGTCACAGCAGCAGGGCTTCGCCGAGACTACGAGGGAGAGACGAAACGGGGGGAGGTGGAGGCGCCAGGGGCTGGTGTAAAATCCCTCCTCTCCCCCCACTATATATAGGGGTGCCAGGGGGGCGCCGGCCCTAGTAGATGGCATCTACTAGGGGGGGCGGCGGCCAAGGGGAGGTTTCCCTCCCCCCCAAGGCACCTAGGGGTGCCTTCCACCACATGGACTCTTCCATGGTGGAAACCCTAGGCGCATGGGCCTATAGGCGGCTGGTGCCCTTGGCCCATCTAGGCCAAGGCACACCCCCTACAGCCCATGTGGCCCCCCGGGACAGGTGGCCCCACCCGGTGGACCCCCGGGACCCTTCCGGTGGTCCCGGTACAATACCGATAACCCCGAAACTTGTCCCGATGCCCGAAATAGCACTTCCTATATATAATTCTTTACCTCCGGACCATTCCGGAACTCCTCGTGACGTCCGGGATCTCATCCGGGACTCCGAACAACATTCGGGTTTCTGCATATACATATCTTCATAACCCTAGCGTCACCGAACCTTAAGTGTGTAGACCCTACGGGTTCGGGAGACAAGCAGACATGACCGAGATGACTCTCCGGTCAATAACCAACAGCGGGATCTGGATACCCATGTTGGCTCCCACATGCTCCACGATGATCTCATCGGATGAACCACGATGTCGAGGATTTAATCAATCGCGTACGCTATTCCCTTTGTCTATCGATATGTTACTTGCCCGAGATTCGATCGTCGGTATCCCAATACCTCGTTCAATCTCGTTACCGGCAAGTCACTTTACTCGTACCGTAATGCATGATCCCGTGACCAGACACTTGGTCACTCTGAGCTCATTATGATGATGCATTACCGAGTGGGCCCAGTGATACCTCTCCGTCATACGGAGTGACAAATCCCAGTCTTGATCCATGTCACCCAACAGACACTTTCGGAGATACCCGTAGTCTACCTTTATAGTCACCCAGTTACGTTGTGACGTTTGGCATACCCAAAGCACTCCTACGGTATCCGGGAGTTACACGATCTCATGGTCTAAGGAAAAGATACTTGACATTGGAAAACTCTAGCAAACGAACTATACGATCTTGTGCTATGTTTAGGATTGGGTCTTGTCCATCACATCATTCTCCCAATGATGTGATCTCGTTATCAATGACATCCAGTGTCCATAGTCAGGAAACCATGACTATCTATTGATCAACGAGCTAGTCAACTAGAGGCTCACTAGGGACATGTCGGTGTCTGTTATTCACACATGTATTACAATTTCCGGATAACACAATTATAGCATGAATAAAGACAATTATCATGAACAAGGAAATATAATAATAATGCTTTTATTATTGCCTCTAGGGCATATTTCCAACAGTCTCCCACTTGCACTAGAGTCAATAATCTAGTTACATTGTGATGAATCGAACACCCATAGAATTCTGGTGTTGATCATGTTTTGCTCTAGGGAGAGGTTTAGTCAACGGATCTGCTATATTCAGGTCCGTATGTACTTTACAAATCTCTATGTCTCCATCTTGAACATTTTCACGAATGGAGTTGAAGCGACGCTTGATGTGCCTTGTCTTCTTGTGAAACCTGGGCTCCTTGGCAAGTGCAATAGCTCCAGTGTTGTCACAGAAGAGCTTGATCGGCCCCGACGCATTGGGTATGACTCCTAGGTCGGTGATGAACTCTTTCACCCATATTGCTTCATGTGCTGCCTCCGAGGCTGCCATGTACTCCGCTTCACATGTAGATCCCGCCACGATGCTTTGCTTGCAACTGCACCAGCTTACTGCCCCACCATTCAAAATATACACGTATCCGGTTTGTGACTTAGAGTCATCCAGATCTGTGTCAAAGCTAGCGTCGACGTAACCCTTTACGACGAGCTCTTCGTCACCTCCATAAATGAGAAACATTTCCTTAGTCCTTTTCAGGTACTTCAGGATATTCTTGACCGCTGTCCAGTGTTCCTTGCCGGGATTACTTTGGTACCTTCCTACCAAACTGACGGCAAGGTTAACATCAGGTCTGGTACACAGCATGGCATACATAATAGAACCTATGGCTGAGGCATAGGGGATGACGCTCATCTCTTCTATATCTTCTGCCGTGGTCGGACATTGAGCTGAGCTGAATTTCACACCTTGTAACATAGGCAAGAACCCCTTCTTGGATTGATCCATATTGAACTTCTTCAATATCTTATCAAGGTATGTGCTTTGTGAAAGATCTATGAGGCGTCTTGATCTATCTCTATAGATTTTGATGCCTAATATATAAGCAGCTTCTCCAAGGTCCTTCATTGAAAAACTTTTATTCAAGTAGGCCTTGATGCTGTCCAAGAGTTCTATATCATTTCCCATCAAAAGTATGTCATCTACATATAATATGAGAAATGCTACAGAGCTCCCACTCACTTTCTTGTAAACGCAGGCTTCTCCATAAGTCTGTGTAAACCCAAACGCTTTGATCATCTCATCAAAGCGAATGTTCCAACTCCGAGATGCTTGCACCAGCCCATAAATCGAGCGTTGGAGCTTGCACACTTTGTCAGCATTCTTAGGATCGACAAAACCTTCCGGCTGTATCATATACAATTCTTCCTTAAGGAAACCATTAAGGAATGCCGTTTTGACGTCCATTTGCCATATTTCGTAATCATAGAATGCGGCAATTGCTAACATGATTCGGACGGACTTCAGCTTCGCTACCGGCGAGAAAGTCTCATCGTAGTCAACCCCTTGAACTTGTCGATAACCCTTAGCGACAAGCCGAGCTTTATAGATGGTCACATTACCATCCGCGTCTGTCTTCTTTTTAAAGATCCATTTATTTTCTATGGCTCGCCGCTCAACGGGCAAGTCAGTCAAAGTCCATACTTTGTTTTCATACATGGATCCTATCTCGGATTTCATGGCTTCCAGCCATTTGTCGGAATCCGGGCCCGTCATCGCTTCTTCATAGTTCGAAGGTTCACCGTTGTCTAACAGCATGATTTCCAAGACAGGGTTGCCGTACCACTCTGGTGCGGAACGTGTCCTTGTGGACCTTCGAATTTCGGTAGGGGCTTGATCAGAAGTATCTTGATCACTGTCATTAACTTCCTCTCTAGTCGGTGCAGGCACCTCAGGAACATTTTCTTGAGTTGCGCCATTTTCCGGTTCAAGAGGTAATACTTCATCAAGCTCTACTTTCCTCCCACTTACTTCTTTCGAGAGAAACTCTTTCTCCAGAAAGGACCCATTCTTGGCAACAAAGATCTTGCCTTCGGATCTGAGGTAGAAGGTGTACCCAATAGTTTCTTTTGGGTATCCTATGAAGACGCATTTTTCTAACTTGGGTTCGAGCTTTTCAGGTTGAAGTTTCTTGACATAAGCATCGCATCCCCAAACTTTTAGAAACGACAGCTTAGGTTTCTTCCCAAACCACAATTCATACGGTGTCGTCTCAACGGATTTCGATGGAGCCCTATTTAAAGTGAATGCGGCAGTCTCTAAAGCATAGCCCCAAAAAGAAAGCGGTAAATCGGTAAGAGACATCATAGATCGCACCATATCTAACAGAGTGCGATTACGACGTTCGGACACACCATTACGCTGAGGTGTTCCAGGCGGCGTGAGTTGTGAAACTATTCCACATTTTCTTAAGTGTGCCCCAAACTCGTGACTCAAGTATTCTCCTCCACGATCTGATCGTAGAAACTTGATTTTCTTGTCACGTTGATTTTCAACCTCACTCTGAAATTCCTTGAACTTTTCAAAGGTTTCAGACTTGTGTTTCATTAAGTAGATATACCCATACCTACTTAAATCATCAGTGAGGGTGAGAACATAACGATAGCCACCGCGAGCCTCAACACTCATTGGACCGCACACATCAGTATGTATGATTTCCAATAAGTCGGTTGCTCGCTCCATTGTTCCTGAGAACGGAGTCTTGATCATTTTACCCATAAGGCATGGTTCGCATGTGTCAAATGATTCATAATCAAGAGACTCTAAAAGTCCATCAGCATGTGGCTTCTTCATGCGTTTGACACCTATGTGACCAAGGCGGCAGTGCCACAGGTATGTGGGACTATCATTATCAACCTTACTTCTTTTGGTACTCACATTATGAACATGTGTAGCATCACGTTCGAGATTCATAAAGAATAAACCATTCACCATAGGAGCATGACCATAAAACATATCTCTCATAAAAATGGAACAACCATTATTCTCAGATTTAAAAGAGTAGCCATCTCGAATTAAACGAGATCCTGATACAATGTTCATGCTCAAAGCTGGCACTAAATAACAATTATTAAGGTTTAAAACTAATCCCGAAGGGAGATGCAGAGGTAGCGTGCCGACGGCGATCACATTGACCTTTGAACCATTCCCGACGCGCATCGTCACCTCGTCCTTTGCCAGTTTCCGCTTATTCCGCAGCCCCTGCTTTGAGTTACAAATGTGAGCAACTGCACCGGTATCAAATACCCAGGAGCTACTACGGGCACTAGTAAGGTACACATCAATTACATGTATATCACATATACCTTTTGTTTTGCCGGCCTTCTTATCCGCTAAGTACTTAGGGCAGTTCCGCTTCCAGTGACCGCTTCCCTTGCAATAAAAGCACTCAGTCTCGGGCTTGGGTCCATTCTTTGGCTTCTTCCCGGCAGCTTGCTTGCCGGGCGCGGCAACCTCCTTGACGTCCTTCTTGAAGTTCTTTTTACCCTTGCCTTTCTTGAACTTAGTGGTTTTATTGACCATCAACACTTGATGTTCCTTCCTGACTTCTACCTCTGTTGATTTCAGCATAGCAAATACTTCAGGAATGGTCTTTTCCATCCCCTGCATATTGAAGTTCATCACAAAGCTCTTGTAGCTTGGTGGAAGCGACTGGAGGATTCTGTCAATGACCGCATCATCCGGGAGATTAACTCCCAGCTGAGTCAAGCGGTTATGCAACCCAGACATAGTGAGTATGTGCTCACTGACAGAACTGTTTTCCTCCATCTTACAGCTGAAGAATTTGTTGGAGACTTCATATCTCTCGACCCGGGCATGAGCTTGGAAAACCATTTTCAGCTCTTCGAACATCTCATATGCTCCATGTCTCTCAAAACGCTTTTGGAGCCCCGGCTCTAGGCTGTAAAGCATGCCGCACTGAACGAGGGAGTAGTCATCGAAACGTGCCTGCCAAGCGTTCATAACATCTTGTTCTGCAGGGAGAACGGGTGCGTCACCAAGCGGTGCTTGTAGGACATAATCTTTCTTGGCAGCTATGAGGATGATCCTCAGGTTCCGGACCCAGTCCGTATAGTTGCTGCCATCGTCTTTCAGCTTGGTTTTCTCTAGGAACGCGTTGAAGTTGAGGACTACGTTGGCCATTTAATCTACAAGACATATTGTAAAATATTTAGACTAAGTTCATGATAATTAAGTTCAACTAATCAAATTATTAATGAACTCCCACTTAGATTAGACATCCCTCTAGTCATCTAAGTATTACATGATCCGAGTTAAACTAGACCGTGTCCGATCATCACGTGAGATGGACTAGTCAACATCGGTGAACATCTTCATGTTGATCGTATCTTCTATACGACTCATGCTCGACCTTTCGGTCTTCCGTGTTCCGAGGCCATGTCTGTACATGCTAGGCTCGTCAAGTCAACCTAAGTGTTTGCATGTGTAAATCTGTCTCCCGTTGTATGTGAACGTCTGAATAAAACACCCGATCATCACATGGTGTTTTGAAACAGCGAACTGTCGCAACGGTGCACAGTTAGGGGGAACACTTCTTGAAATTAGTATGAGGGATCACCTTATTTACTACCGTCATTCTAAGTAAACAAGATGCAAAACATGATAAACATCACATGCAATCAAATAATAAACGTGACATGATATGGCCAATATCACATAGCTCCTTTGATCTCCATCTTGGGGCTCCATGATCATCTTGTCACCGGCTTGACACCATGATCTCCATCATCATGATCTCCATCATCGTGTCTCCATGAAGTTGCTCGCCAACTATTACTTCTACTACTATGGCTAACGCGTTTAGCAATAAAGTAAAGTAATTTACATGGCGTTTCTTGATGACACGCAGGTCATATAAAAGAATAAAGACAACTCCTATGGCTCCTGCCGGTTGTCATACTCATCGACATGCAAGTCATGATTCCTATTACAATAGCATGAACATCTCATACATCACATATAGATCATTCATCATTCATCACGACTTTGGCCATATCATATCACAAACCACTTGCTGCAAAAACAAGTTAGACGTCCTCTAATTGTTGTTGCAAGTTTTACGTGGCTGAATTAGGGTTCTAGCAAGAACGTTTTCTTACCTACATTAAAGCCACAACGTGATTTGTCAACTTCTATTTACCCTTCATAAGGACCCTGTTCATCGATTCCGCTCCAACTAAAGTAGGAGAGACAGACACCCGCCAGCCACCTTATGCAACTAGTGCATGTTAGTCGGTGGAACCGGTCTCACGTAAGCGTACGTGTAAGGTTGGTCCGGGCCGCTTCATCCCACAATACCGCTGAAGCAAGAAAGGACTAGTAACGGCAAGAAAGTTGACAAATCTACGCCCACAACAAATTGTGTTCTACTCGCGCAAGAAGAACTACGCATAGACCTAGCTCATGATGCCACTGTTGGGGAACATTGCAGAAAACAAAAATTTTCCTACTCGTTTCACCAAGATCATCTAGGAGTTCATCTAGCAACGAGTGATTAGATGCATCTACATACCTTTGTAGATCGCGCACGGAAGCGTTCAAAAGAACGGTGATGATGTAGTCGTACTCGACGTGATCCAAATCATCGATGACCAGCGCCGAACGGACGGCACCTCCGCGTTCAACACACATACGGGACGGGAGACGTCTCCTCCTTCTTGATCCAGCAAGGGGGAAGGAGAGGTTGATGAAGATCCAGCAGCACGACGGCGTGGTGGTGGATGCAGGGCGTCACAGCAGCAGGGCTTCGCCGAGACTACGAGGGAGAGACGTAACGGGGGGAGGTGGAGGCGCCAGGGGCTGGTGTAAAATCCCTCCTCTCCCCCCACTATATATAGGGGTGCCAGGGGGGGCGCCGGCCCTAGTAGATGGCATCTACTAGGGGGGGCGGCGGCCAAGGGGAGGTTTCCCTCCCCGCCAAGGCACCTAGGGGTGCCTTCCACCACATGGACTCTTCCATGGTGGAAACCCTAGGCGCATGGGCCTATAGGGGCTGGTGCCCTTGGCCCATCTAGGCCAAGGCGCACCCCCTACAGCCCATGTGGCCCTCCAGGACAGGTGGCCCCACCCGGTGGACCCCCGGGACCCTTCCGGTGGTCCCGGTACAATACCGATAACCCCGAAACTTGTCCCGATGCCCGAAATAGCACTTCCTATATATAATTCTTTACCTTCGGACCATTCCGGAACTCCTCGTGACGTCCGGGATCTCATCCGGGACTCCGAACAACATTCGGGTTTCTGCATATACATATCTTCATAACCCTAGCGTCACCGAACCTTAAGTGTGTAGACCCTACGGGTTCGGGAGACAAGCAGACATGACCGAGACGACTCTCCGGTCAATAACCAACAGCGGGATCTGGATACCCATGTTGGCTCCCACATGCTCCACGATGATCTCATCGGATGAACCATGATGTCGAGGATTTAATCAATCGCGTACGCTATTCCCTTTGTCTATCGATATGTTACTTGCCCGAGATTCGATCGTCAGTATCCCAATACCTCGTTCAATCTCGTTACCGGCAAGTCACTTTACTCGTACCGTAATGCATGATCCCGTGACCAGACACTTGGTCACTCTGAGCTCATTATGATGATGCATTACCGAGTGGGCCCAGTGATACCTCTCCGTCATACGGAGTGACAAATCCCAGTCTTGATCCATGTCACCCAACAGACACTTTCGGAGATACCCGTAGTCTACCTTTATAGTCACCCAGTTACGTTGTGACGTTTGGCATACCCAAAGCACTCCTACGGTATCCGGGAGTTACAAGATCTCATGGTCTAAGGAAAAGATACTTGACATTGGAAAACTCTAGCAAACGAACTATACGATCTTGTGCTATGTTTAGGATTGGGTCTTGTCCATCACATCATTCTCCCAATGATGTGATCTCGTTATCAATGACATCCAGTGTCCATAGTCAGGAAACGATGACTATCTGTTGATCAACGAGCTAGTCAACTAGAGGCTCACTAGGGACATGTCGGTGTCTGTTATTCACACATGTATTATGATTTCCGGATAACACAATTATAGCATGAATAAAGACAATTATCATGAACAAGGAAATATAATAATAATGCTTTTATTATTGCCTCTAGGGCATATTTCCAACATCATGTTCTCTTGGTGTTTTTGGATTTGCCTCAATGTCATCCAGATTGATTTCATATACCAAAATCTTAATCCAACTCCTTTTTGGACACAAGTTTATATGCACATGCTACATAGTTTTGATGCATATATGTCTCTTCCTCTGAGTAGTATGCTCCAATTTTTGTTTCTTGATGTATATTGCCATTTGAATAACACTCAGTTTCTCTAAATAAATTTGTACTCTACATACCTCTCTCTCTGCGGTTGAAAATCTATCATACAGGGCAATAAGATGAAATCAGTTTTTAATTTGAGATGTCCTTTAAAAAACCCATGGAGAAACCAGGCGAATTGACAGTCAGCCCGCATCAATATGGCAAATCGACCGGAGTTGCCTTCTTGGGACGATGCATTTGCATTGAAGCAGTGTCGCTGGTCTGATCGCGGCGGTCAGCACCGCCCTCTCATCTGGTCACATTGCGCGACATCAATACAGGTCTGCAGCTCTGGTCCGGCATGAATGTGGTGCGGGAAGCTGTGCGTCTGTTGGAGAGATAGAGCATGTATGTTTATTTGTATTTTTCTTATTTAATAGGTGGATTTGCTCCAGTGATTCTGCGGCCGTCGAGGAGGTGAGGTTTTTCCATCAAATGATTTTACAGTCTGTTTGGTGTGACCACTGCTACTAGGTGCAGAGTAAGGACTAGGACAAGCATTAGTCATGTAAATTGTTAATCAATCTGGTTTTGCAAGTCGTTGAGTCGTAGTAGCTATGTAGGATTCCTAATGGATACTACCATGAATCATGTTTTGTCGTTAAGGAGAACCTTTTCTAAATGTATTCCAGACTGCTGAGCCTCTTCTATTTTTTTCCTTTTGGCATGGACAAGGATTCACCTTGAATACCATTATGTAGAGTACATCTCTGTAGTAGTTCTTTTTTTTACAACAGAGTACATGTCTATAGTTAGCGTGGAGCGACAACTCATTTGTCATTCGCACATGCTGTTTCATATGCTTTTATCAACAGTAAAGCTTCTGGGATTACAATTATAGTGGTTTACTTGGAGTAAATACAGTTTTCGTCCTGATATTGTCACTAATACTGTATAATCTAGCTTTACATGCTTTTCTCATTCTGGAGGGTAATGTCATGGATGTCTGATGCGATTTCAGACTTTTCAGTGTGCAAATGCTTAGAGCATTTGACTTATATATATACATGATATATGTCAAAATGACCATGAAGGATATATGTGCTACTCAAAAAATGCCGACCAATATGAGCTTGTCATAGCAGCTATTTAGTTGGAAGAAAACATAGATTGAAGATGGATATATCAGATGCACCTGCTTGATAGGATTCTTATTTAGTTATGTGGAGGCAGTGATGCTTCCTTTGATGCGGATATGTGTATTTTTATTTAATATTTGCTTACTTGCTTCTTGCTTGTCTATCAGGCTACTTTGGTAAATTTTAGAGAGAAATTTGTTTCTGAACAAGACTATCAAGGAAGCATCATGGCAAAGATATATGTTGCATTACTACAGTTGAGATAATTTGATTTGATTATAATATGTCAAGCTTCTGAAACTTCACTATGTACGTTGGTTTGGTGGTTTGATATTTGTCACATTATAGTAATAAGCAACATACGACACATAAATTCTTGATTTTTTTTTCTGACTCAAGATCTCTACGCCTAAATTTATTGCTTTGTGGTACTATGCGGACATTTTTCTCTTGATGACCAATATCCCTCAAGCTATACGAGATTTGATTAAGAAGATAGGAATACTTTTTTTAACTCGTGATGATAAGTATGTATATCTGGAATTCAAATTTGACTCACATGTATTTGGCTTAGTAGTCTTTCCGTTCAAAATAAATGTCGGGTTTTAGTTTAAATTTAAACCGACACTTATTTTGGAACGGAGGGAGTGTATTGTATAGGGAAGAAGGTATTATACTATTTCGTGGGGTGAGCGCTTTAAGCAGGATGGGTTGTCAGGGCTTCAAGTGGGCTTATCGTGGGTTAGTAGATAACAACGAGCAACTAGCAAGGTTGGATCGTTGGAGGCAAATAACAATGATGGGCGATGTTTAAATTTATGTTCCGTGGCAACGCACGGGCACTCAGCTAGTTTAGCTACATGTGTGAAAATGCTATGTTTTTTTAGAAGTACTGCTTGTAACAAATTCGACGACGCACTACAATTACGGTACAGCGGATCTAGTAAGCTATTGTACACAAGTACCAGACCAGAAAGTTACTAGCCGCTCAGATTGGAGAACACCATGCGTCCGAAAATTTTGTACCCACAGACGATTTTTCTACAGATCTTCGGCGTTCCTCCACCAATCCCTTTCTGCAATCACTGTGCTCCCCTCTAACCTGATGTTGCAAAACTCCCATGTGGTGGCTAAATTTCGTGTTTTGACCATTTTTTGAAAGTTAATCGAGATCTGACCTCAGTTTGCAAAAGTTTTAGGATCTGATCCTTTTCTTACCATCAGGATCCATGACGGTAGGTTATAACAGTCTACAGACAAGGTCCTTGGCGGTAGGGTTGCATGCCCTACAGTAATTTTTTTTCCTAAGTATGAAACACAGTGTGTGTGCTCGCGCCTACCCTCTGACACCTTGACGGTGGGGTTGTACAGGCTACCGTCAGTCTGTTTAGTGATAGGAATGTTTCCTACTGTCAAGGTCCCTGGCGGTAGATTGTTACACACTACCGACATAGACCCTGGCGGCAGCAAAAGGGCCAGATCCCGAATTTTATGCAAACTAGGGTGAGATCTCGATTAACTTTCAGAAAAAGGTCAGAACATGAAATTTTGCCCCATGTGGTAGCAGGTGTAGTATATATTCAGGAACGGAGGAAGAAGTGTTTCATAATTCAGAATTTCGTACCCATGCATTGCATGCAGCTTTCGTACACTTGCGCAAGCGCATCTGCGTCGGCGCTATTTCGGGCTGTCCGTGGATGCAAAGCCTGTGGCAGCCAGCAAACCAGCTGCTGCCTACCTTTCCCGCAAAATAATAAATAAACAAAAATGAAAACCTGCTGCTGTCCGCACAGCGAATTCGCCTGCTTATTTATGAGCAAAGTGCGAATCCGGGACAGCAAATCAGCCGTCTTTTTCTCCTCGGCCCCGTGCGCGTGTACGTACTCCTGCGTACGTCCCCGTACCGTGCCGTGCCGTGCGTCTGCGCTCCTCTCTCCACATGGGGTGCTGGGGGCACCAGCGAGGACGGAAGCAGCTCCCCTGACGTACGTTACACGCCGTTAGGGACACTAGCATGTGGGGCTGATTCACAGCGAGCCCACCTGTCAACCGCCGAACGGTACCCTGCCGCACGGCAGAGGATCCGCGTCCAGCGAGGACAGCATGCTGCCGTACAGGCCGCAACGCAAATTGAAACACAGCGTCTGAATAAACAAATGGACACCAATAAGCTCAGCATACAGTAATGCCTGTACACAGTACACACACGCACAAAAACGAGCCTCGATCTTGTTTTTTCTACGTATGGGAACCCATACGTAGAAGAAAACATGTAGCCGATGCCCGATGGTGCTCTGGAAAACGATAACGTGCTGAACAACGTTGCCATCTCAAACTCGGTGTAATTATGAAGAATTATCGAGCAAGCTCTCCTTTGGTTATCCCCTGGATCCGATCTCTCGTGCACAGAAATAAAATCACTGCCATCATCACCTTAAGGCTTTGTTCGGTTACACCTCCTCACAGGGGGATTGGGGTGGATTGAAGGAGGTTTTGACTTGTAGAGGATGTAATCCCTGCCAATCCCTGTCAAACCCTTCCATTTTCCCTGTCAACCGAACAGGCCCTAAAACAAATGCGCGCGCATCATGGAGCCCCACTAATTCTCGATGCATCGAGAGGTCGTCGCTGTCTTAATAATGTAATGTAATGGAGATGACGATCTATCGATCCTAACCCGTAGGTAGATCATAGCCTCACCCTGACCCAAATCATATCGATTGCAAATTGCATTGCATGGCCACATTCCTAGCATATGTGCACTTTCAATTCTCCTGGAGTGATAATGATATATACATCCATTGCTGACAAAAACATCCACATCCGACGCAATCATGGTGCTACTTAAACTGTTAAAGCCAGAGCTACTCCTACTAGTGAAGAATTAAGTTACCACCAACGTATGGCTAATTTTAACGGGAAGCTAAAAGAGTTTTGTCTAGTCTCGTGGATAGTTTTAAATAAATGATAAATTGACGTGTTTGATGTCATCTTGCTGGCATCCTTAGGTCACATAAGTGGCGGCTGAAGACGCTAGTATTGTGGAGAGACAAGGGTGCACGATCTGTCCACCTTTAGTTAGCATCCAATTCAGATTCTAATAAGCGATGTGGACACATGGTTAGCCTTAATGTGCAAGGTTACCATAATTGACCTTTTATACCGTTCTAAATTTCTTTTTGTCGCTGTCAGTTGATGCCGCCTATTCCCATCGAGCGTGCGAGCAAAACGTCGTGGCGCGAGTATTGCCATGTAATATAGATGATGTTAGTTGAAAATACACTTCGATAAGGACCACAAGGTGGTGGTGGTGGTGGTGTGCAGCAATCGTGCCAATCAAGGCCAAATAGTGATAAACAGTGCATAAAATGGACCAGGTACATCGTCGTCACGCCCCACGCCGTGTCCCCCTAGTATGGGGCTTGTCTACGCCCCTTGTGATGTGCACGCCGCTAATCATGACAATTTATGTTTGACCAATTTGACGGTTTATTATTCAAAAAAAAAAGTGACGATTTATTCTTCATATTGCGACATAAGCTCAAAGCGTCGCTTCTCCCCTTGCCATGAGAGCGATTTATTATCCAGTGAGTTTATTCCTAAGTTTATTTTGAGATGTGAGCCTAAATCTTCTATGTGTATATCGTCCTGATGGTCGGCAATTAATCAATAAAAAATGGGTTAATTTGATAAATGCCGCTTCAAATTTGGCGATTCCGAAAAAAGCCACTGCAATTTCCAAACTTTGAAAAATGCCATTTTCAGTGGCATTTTTCGAAGTCTGCAGTGGCGTTTATCAAAGTTTGCAAAAATTGCAGTGGCATTTAGCTAATTAACCCATAAAAAATACTTCTATTTTTGAATAAGGTAAAATAAGCAGTAGGTAAAACGCGGTTTGTTCCAGAAAAGAAAAGAAATTTCACCCCTCGACCTTTGACATGGTCCACATTTCAACCCTAGACCGTGTTGAGCCTTTTCCGAGTCGCTCTTCAGAACCAGTCCTCCCAAGTCCCAAGCCTCATCCTATATGGCACCAAAGTACTTGAGCACAAACACAATCGCTTGACATTGGTGTGCTTTTTTTCTGGTTTGTGATGTGTGAGGAACCACCACCAGGAAATGGAAGGAATGATTCAACCAAAAGCCAGCCATGGCCCATGAGCCATGGCCGGGCAAAGAAAGAAAGTCTCAGACACGGAACCAACGAAGCACCACATAAAATAAGCCTGGCCTTTTGTCCTTGCGTCCGCCGTTGACCGGCAGCAGACAGGGAGAGGTTCCCAGCCCAACTAACGAACCCAAACCGCCTCCACCACCACCACCACCTTCCCTCCGCCGCGCGCCAAAATCCAATCAATCCCGCCGCACGTGCGCCGCTCAAGCTCCTCCTCATTCCCTCCCATGGTCCACCCCCACCACCGCCGTGCTCATGCCGCGTCGTGCCGCCCGTAAACAAACGCCGCGGAGGGGGAGGTGGATTCTTTTTTCTCGGGTAGGAGGACGGCGCTGCCGCTGCTGCGCACAGTAGTACGGGACAGTTGTCCGGGGAGAATAGTTTAATTCTCCGGGCCGGGTGGGGGTGGGGTGCGGGGCCGGCCTAGGTAATGGCCGCCGTGCCCTCCTCGACCGTGCGCCTCCCGCACCTGCAGACCCCGCCCCGGCTTCCAGGGGTCGTCGTCTCCGCGCCCGCGCCGCCGCTCCTCTTCCCTTCCCCCCTATCCGCCTCGCCTTTCTTGTCGCGGCCTTCCCGGTGGTTACGGGGAGGAGTCGTTGGCCTAGCCCCTTCTTGGCTAATTTAGGAGGAGGGCCCTGCGCCTCTGGTGGGGGAGGAGGGATCGAGTCCACGGCTCTCCCGGGCGGCGCTGCGGTGGCCGGATTTGCTGGTGCCGGCGAAACTGCTGCCGATTCGGTGGGTTCCTGCTTCGCCTCCGCACTGCTGTGATTTCTGTTTCATTTCGTGCTGTTCTGTCTCCTGTTCATCCCTGCCTCTGTTGCGAGCTGTAATGTGCAGTGGATTCTCAAGATCCCGTGTGTCAGATACAGATAGGCAGGCTACTTTTGGGAAAGAGCATCCTCTGTGGATGTGGGGGCTGTTTTTTATGTGAAAGGTTTCTGTTTATTCTGGCTTGGGCCATACATCAGTTCTTCAGGTCTAGAGTGTGGGGATTTGAATTTGAACAACAATTTAGATCCAGGAGGTTCTTTTGGGGTGTAAATATTCTCCTTCATTCCCTTTTTATTTTCTGGGACAAGTGCATGCACATGCTTTCTTTCCCCTATTTATTTGTGCTGATGTCAGAGTTATCCCCCTGTTCATCTAATTAGTATTTCCTTGAGATGAACCGCGCAATCTTTAATTTCTATCCAATAATGTGGTCAGATTTGAGCCTGGAATAATAAGCTTCGGTTGTCTTCCGCGGACTTCAAAGCGAATGGCGTTTCCAGATGATGAAAAGATGAAGGTGCGTGTCTCTTGTTTCACCCCATTTTGCTCCTCTTTCTTAGTTTCAGAGATACATCATTGACTGAAGTATTTGACTTTACATCATTGTACTCCAGGGCTGTCGTCCAAAGATATTCGGGGCGAAAGATAAGAAAGCCGCGAAGAAGACAGACCGTCCAAGCTCCTCTGCTGGTAGTTAATCTTAATTCTTTTGGAAGCTGAATAACCGAGTCACTGTCTTGTAGTAATAAATAGATGAGCATAATTTTATCAAAATTTAGCTCATCTGGGTTCATTTTTTTTTGTTAAGTTGGTTGTCAGTTCATTAAGTCCATTGAGCCTCTGTCAACTTCGTATAATCCATGCTATGAAGAAGCAGCCAGTTCAATGGAATATGCTAGAATTCATGTGTTCAAGATTCAAGAATTACACATTTTGACATTTTGTATCGAATTCGGTACAATGTTAATAGGATTTCGTGATGATACTGTTCCATGTTCTCTTGTCATCTACTCATCTGTAGTTAAATCTGCACCAAGCTCCTCCAAGGCGCAATCTTCTTCCCCATTCAGACCACTTTCAGGTAGCTTTCTATCTGGCACTTTGCTGCACTGGATTACTCTTTGGATGCTGCTGGTTTTATTTGACTGTCTTATTCTTGTGTTTCTTTGGACTAATTGGAAGCAGAAGTTAGGAGCATGCGCGAAGTTCGGAGCATGCGTCTGAGCCATTTTCTAGCCCGTTCTCCAAGTGTCATAAAAACTGAATCTTTTAGGTCAGGTCAAACAGCCAAACTTGCATTTTCAGTTATGTGTCACTCTATAGTTGGAAATCATATTGGTCTCTTGAATTTTATTTAAATTCACTCATTATACAGGGTATTTATTTCTACATGGAACGTTGGAGGAAACACACCTACCGCTGAGTTGAATCTGGACGACTTCATTCCTGCAGATGACCACTCAGATATTTATGTTTTAGGGTATGTAATCCATCTGTTTCTCGCAGTTCTGAAATGTACGCCTGTCAATACTAGTAGTTGCAGACTTGCGGTGCCGAAAAATTCATAGAAGAATACGCAGTGATCGACTTACATACTTTCTGTACATTTCACTCCCCCTATTCATAAACTCGTACTAAATGTAAATTAATAAAAAACAGTATGTTATGCTTTCCTTTTTTTTTTGTTTCTTACAGTCCTTTGGGTGTTATTGACATTCTGGCATTTAATCTTTATCACAATAAGCTGTATTTTCCTTGGAGTTAAATTGGCTTGTTGCAGTGAACAGACAACATTCTTACGTCTTTTTTCTATCGTTCACACAGTTTTCAGGAAATTGTCCCTCTCAATGCTGGTAATGTGCTTGTGATCGAAGACAACGAACCAGCTGCAAGATGGCTTGCTCTTATAAACCGCACGCTAAACAGAACAGTTGACGGGGATGCTGATATCTTCTGTCACAAGCCATCTCTATCCCTTGATTCAACCTCTTCTCGATCTTCATCGAACCTTGATGCTTCTTTCTCCAACCGCTCTGGTTCTGCAATCTTCCAGTCCTCCTTAAAGTCTATCAGGAAGCCTTACATGCCAACTCAGAGAAAACTGCTCAAGATCTGCAACTGCTCAGTTGAAATGCCCAGGAAATCCTACAAAGATGCTTGCTTTGGATGCCCACAAGCATACATTAATGAGACCGACTCTTCGGAAGAAGATGAAGTTGATGACAGATCAAATAATGCTTCTGGTTATGTGGTTGATGGAGTGATTTCGTCTGCTTCTGCCTCTAGTGACCAGCTAAAATATAACCTCGTATCTTGCAAACGAATGGTTGGTATTTTTGTTACAGTATGGGCAAAGAAAGAACTAGTGCCGCATATCGGTCATGTGAGGACATCATGTGTAGGCCGTGGAGTAATGGGTTATCTTGGAAACAAGGTTAGAACTGAATCTGTATCCAAGTAATTCCTTTTGATTATGCAAGGTGTAGCATGCCCTAAATTTTTATGGAACTAAAAATGTTATGATAGTTGCAAAGACATTAACAAAGACAATTATGTAGTACTATGCTCATGCTCTGTTTCCTGTATCATGTTTTTTATCGGATTCAACATTTGGCTACAACAATAACAACTCCGCCAAAAAAACAGAACTGGAAAAAACTCTGAAGCATCCTAAATGGTAGATCCCCTAATTCTTTTATGCCTTGCACTTACCTTTTGGCTTCAGGGATGTATATCAGTGAGCATGACACTGCACCAGACAAGCTTTTGTTTCATCTGTAGCCATTTGGCTTCAGGTGAGAAAGAAGGCGACGAGTTGCGGCGCAACTCAGATGTTTTAGAGATACTGAGGGCCACGCAGTTTCCAAGAATTTGCAGAAGAGCTGGGCAAAGAATCCCTGAAAAAATTATTGACCATGAGTAAGATACTAATGCTACAATTATTTTAAAGCTTTTATTTTATTGTGCTGTTATCTGATTATTGTGCTATTTATTTTAGCCGGGTGATATGGTTGGGGGATCTGAACTACCGTATTTCCTTGAGCTATGAAGATACCAAGAAACTTCTGACGGAAAATAACTGGGATGCCCTTTTTCAAAAGGATCAAGTAAGCACCTAAAAAAATGGTGCCCATTTTTTTGTAATTAGTTGAGCGCAACTCAATTTCCCCAACGAGGAACTAAGCAAGTAAAGTAATGGAATGAGAAAAGACTTGACTTTGTAGAATTTTCATTTTCAGCTTAACACTGAGCGCGATTCTGGAAGGGTATTCAGGGGTTGGAGCGAAGAGAAGATATATTTTGCCCCCACATACAAGTACACTTTTAACTCAGATTCTTATTCTGGAGAAACTGCAACCTCAAAGAAAAAGAGGAGAACCCCAGCCTGGTATTTATCTTGTTCATATTAATTCATTTTATCTTACAAATAACTCCTACTTTAACAGCCATGACAACCTTTAGTACTCCCTCTGTTCACTTTTATAAGGCCTTGAAGACATTTCAGACAGGGTGCGAAGTAGCTCATTTTCAGTTGTCTAAAACGACTTACAAAAATGAACGGAGGGAGTAGTATTAATAATTAATTATGACGGTATGACCACAAATTATATTATATATCTGTGTATGACTTCAATAATCATGCATGCCCATCTTTGTGTGCCAGAAGAAGCTTAGACATAGTTTGTTCTCTTGAGATAAAACCAGGTATATTAGCACAAGCATATTGGTTAAAGTTGTGGAAGCAAAAACAATAGAACTATTCACATCATCACATAACTTACAAAGAGGATGTTTAAAAAATCTCAGTCTACATTTCAGTTGATGTATCTTTTTGTCTTGCAATTTAAGACCTAACTATACAATGAACCGCTCCCTCCATCCCATAATATAAGAGCGTTTTTGACACTAGTGTAAAAAATGCTCATATTATGGGACGGAGGGAGTATTAATGAGTTATCAGTTCATGTAAGCTAAGTAGTTCAACTTGTTCAGGTGTGATAGAATACTATGGCACGGAGATGGGATTGCGCAGTCATCCTACTTCCGTGGGGAGTCTAAATTTTCTGACCATCGTCCTGTCTGTGGATCATTCACTGTGGAAGTGTATTTGCTGGACGGCAAATCAAAGAGGCGCACATCTAACACTAATATTAGAATTGGTGCTGAAGAGCTCTTACCGACGAGTAAGAATAAGGTTACCAAAGGTGTGCACCTTCTTTATTTTCAGTTAATATGTGCAAAATAAAGCGCACCTATGAAAGTTTACATAAAGCAATGGGAACTCCAGTATATGCATAGACAAGTTAATAAGTATGATCATAATAACACTGCAGGTGCTGGGACCAAAACCACAAAATAAATCGGCTCATGTCATGCCACTCATGGAGGAAGGTGCTGAGGAAACTTTCTGCGGCTGCTGCTTGGTATCTGTTTCCAGCAAATTGTTTTCTCACAGAGAGAAAGGTGATTATTATGTTGTACAGTAAATGTAATCACATGTAGTTTTCCAATGGCAAGATTAGGTTATATACTTCAAAAATTCCCACGATATTCTTTTTTGTTGGTTCGGGTAGAGCAAGAAAGCCTCTGCACAGTTTTGCAAGTTGTGTCTTACAAACCACTGTAGTTGTAGATGTGTCAAGCTTGAGTTTTGTCTGGAGCAAAGTTGTACTGAACGAAGGCATCCAATCAAATTGTACAATACATTCTTTCTCATCTTGATACACAAGATCAGTGTGATGGTCATTTCTTGTGAATACTATTCATATTCTTCCTTTTTTTTCCTTGCTTTGTGTTCGTGATCTCATTTGGTAAAAGTAGAGGGAAAGCCCCAAATAAAGTCCACATGTTTCTTTTCAAAGAGGAAGCACATAATTCTTGAACTTGGTTCATGACCTGTAAGCCCAAAATAGATGATGCGGAATGATAAAAGGATCTGAGTTCAGGAATAATTATTCTCACAATTCGTGTTCAACCACATTTTTCTGTTTTTACGAAAGAATATATGCATTACTACCCATGCCATAAAAGCCACTTGCGAATTTACACATAAAACCACACAAGCAGCAAGGGCGCTTCAACTCAGATGGTTTTTATATGGAACAGTTAAATTCAGGCAACAAACAGAAAAATTCACAAATCAAAGAGGCATTTTAACTTGAAGATTGGGTCTACAAATATTGTAAGGATATATTCATGCGATAAACATCGTGTAATGCGGTCTTGAGTCGGATGGCTTGAAATTCAAATTGAAGGCTTGGCAAGTATTTTACGCGATATTGTGATAACCGCAAGTTTGAGCTTAGCTAAATTTGCTAGAATTGAGGGCAGAACTATGACTTGGATTGGTTCTGGCCCGTCAGATTCTTTAGAGCTAGCCGGTGCTGCTTGTATGGACACTGTGAATTTACCCGCAAAATTTTTGTTGCACTAAAACAAGGCATCCGATCAAAATGTTTTTTTTAGCAAAAGAGGGTTTCCCCTCCGATTTCATTTAAAGAAATCAAACAATATTCCAGAACAAGTTTGCAAGAACTCGACTCTAAACTGACTAAGAAACCAAATGAGCAGATATCCAAACCAGAACAGTGTAGGGTTTTTTCTCATCTTGATTTTCCATTTTGTGAATGAACACAATATTAGTATGATGGTCATTTCTTGTGAGTGCTATTCATATTATTGCTTTTTCCCCTGCCTTTTATGTTCGTGACCTCATTCAGCCAATTGCATCTGTTGCCGCTGTTTGTCTGCTGTTCTTGGCTGGTATTTGAGGAAAGCTTTGCTCCAAGCAAAGTAGAGGAAAAACGTTCGTGGGCAGTAAGTCGGAAGAAATAGATGATGCAGAATGATAAAATGATTTGAGTTCAGAAATATTATATCCACAATTTGTGTTCCATCGCATCCTTTTTCCTTTTACCAAAAATCATCGCATCACTACCGATGCCATAAAAGCTTCTTGCGATTTAAGTTCAGTCAACAAAACACAAGATTTCACAAATCAAAGGGGTGTTTTAACCTGAAAACCAGGTCCACAAGTAGTGTAGGAACACACAAACTAAGCCTAGTTTAGATGGTTAGTTTTCTTATGATGGAACCAACCCACCTCGGTTCGAGTCGTAAACTTGGCACGTTCTCGTGAAAAGCACCATATCGTACGGTGCTGAATCAAATGGTTTTAAATACAAATTCTGAATAGACATCGCGTCTAAGCTTTTGATAAACATATTGCTACGTGTAGTGGTTACTTTAAATCGGCGGTTATGGCCGCGACGGCGGTGTCCGGTGCTCTCACCACGTCGTCGACCCCGACTTTCAAGCACAATTATTTCATCAAGCGTCCCGGATGTGGTCGAGGCGCTGATTTCAAAGATGAGAAGGGTTTTTCCAGGCAGAAAGTCGATGTTCAACTCAAAGCTACCACTATAATATCAAAATTTGATGCAGACTTTTGTACAACTCTAAATAAAAACTCCACGGGGCCAGTGGAACACGACATCTCTGTGCGCACGTTTGGCGGTCGGTGCCCCCCATGATTTCGCCGGGCGTGCGCGCACGTTTCTTCGCTGCGTGACGGCCGTTGGATCGTCGGATTCTGACACGTGAGCGGCGCGGATCTCTCCCGCCTCGCAGCCCAGTCCCCCACTCCCTCCCTCCCCCTGAAGCGTGGCCACTGGCGACCACTCCCAGGCTCCACCTCGCCGCCACCGCCGCCGTCGCCGCCGTCGCCGCGGCGTCTTCTCCGCCTCCCTGCCTCCATTGGTCGCCGGCGTCGGCTAGACAAAGAGGGAGAGGTCGGCTTAACTGCGATGGCGCGGGCTCCCCTTCCTGGCCCCGCTCTGTCCCTCCTCGCTGTCATCCTCCTCCTCGTCGGCCGCCGCGGCGCTGCCGGGGGCGGCGGCGGAGGCGGAGGAAGGGGCAGCTCCGTGTACCCGGCCCCCGTCGTCTACCCGCACCACTCCAGGCAGATCTCCTGGCATCCCAGGTCAGCCGATTTTTCCACCGCCCCTGCGCTCGCCTTGCTTCATCTCGCCTCCGATCTCGATTTGGGCGGGGTCGTCCAACCAGACGGCTGATACGTGCTTGATGGCCTGCGCAGGGCCTTCCTCTACCCGCACTTCCTCACCGACGACGAGGCCAACCACCTCGTCTCCCTCGTCAGTGCTTCTCCCGCTGCTCCCAGTCCCCCATAGAAACTCAGAGAGCTATTGCTGTGGGGCTGTGTCTGATTCTGGGGTTCTCCTGCTTGTTTAGGCCAGGGCGGAGCTCAAGAGGTCGGCGGTCGCCGATGACACGTCCGGCAAGAGCAAGCTCAGCGAGGTCCGCACCAGCTCCGGCACCTTCATCGGCAAGGGCCAGGTCGGCCATTTGCTTTTCAGCTCATAGGCATTATATCTTAGAAAAGAAAAATCCATGGATTGGTCATCTCTCTTGCATGTTTCATCTGAAATTTGAGCTCAGCATCTTATGTAGTACTACAATTTTCATGTTCCATAGCAATTACTCATATGTCATATGTACTCTCTTATAGGGCACTGTCTATATATGTACTCTTCATGTTCTTTTATTTCTCAAGGGAACAATATCTTGTTTATTTAGTGACTAGCCATAGCTGGGGTCCAGGAGTACAGTACAGTTCAGGTATTTTCTTCTGATGATCAATTTTTTCATCCGATGACCAATCATGTCCAAACTTGTAGGATCCAATTGTTGCTGGTATAGAGGATAAAATTGCCGCATGGACATTTCTTCCAAAAGGTTGTGAGACAATAACATTGCACTTTTCTATTCATGCATTTCGGGGGTGCTTATTATTGCAGTTTGTAGAGAATAAAAATATGTTCCATTTGTGAATTGTATTTGAGTTTGATAGGGGAAGAACTTTTTTTAGCTGGTTAGAATCCAGTCCAACGGACCTAACCAAACTGTGGACAGATCTTCATAGAAACATAAAAAATGTCCAAAAGAGGTAGAACTTTTGCCTTTCCATCAAGTTAGGAAAGGAGTTCTCTAAAAAAGTTGAGAAAAGAGTATGAAGTACAAATTCACTTCACACGGAGATACAAGTGCATCTAGCAGCTCAAGGTGTAGAAAAAGAGCTAAAACATCATACTGTCCTAGTTACCCTACGACATTGTACTAGTTGGCCAAATTCTATGCTCAAACTACCACAACATGTCACACACTATGTTCATCATTTCCATTTGTTTTCCTAATTGTATTTTGTGCTTTGCACAAGTTTTCAATGCAAAGGGTTAAGAGCCATGGTGTTTTACCCTCTTTGATCATGTCCACATTTGACTTGAGAACCTGTAGAACAGCTACGTGTTTTTACTTGGACATATCATGTATCTGTTGTGGTGTCAAACACTCAAACCCAATGCACTACAACACCTTTTGCTGTTGAGCATTGGCATTAGTTTGGACTTTGAATGTCATGTCATAAAAATCCTGGGCTTGATAAAGAGGATTTTTCAGGGTTATTTATTTGCTGCACTTCTGTTTATATATTCCAATTTTATGTGTATGGTAGAAAGTTGAACTTCAAGGGTCTGAGAGTCTTACTGTTTTCAGTTTTGCTTATAAGTGTTATAAAATGACCAGAGAACGGCGAAGATATGCAAGTTCTAAGATATAAGCGTGGTGAGAAGTATGAACCGCACCATGATTTCTTCACCGACAGTGTTAACACTATCCGTGGTGGACATCGTGTAGCTACTGTACTCTTGTACTTGACAGACGTTGCAGAAGGAGGGGAAACGGTTTTCCCCTTAGCCAAGGTAAATTTTCTTTCTTCACAGTGGTGGTGCTCAATAAGATAGAAAATGTGTCAGATTGCTGATTTTTCGTCTGAGCCAGTCGCAAGTAGCCATTAGCACCGTAGTGTTCTCCTGTACTTCTATTTTTGCGATGACTCCTGTACTTATTCCTAGATATGCCTATTCATTTGTCAAACAGGCACGTAAAGGATCACACCATAAAGATTTGTCAGAATGTGCACAGAAAGGACTTGCAGGTATAATTTTCGTGCTATTTTCCTTTTTGGCGGTCCTAATTCCCGAGTTACCAATTAGACACCCGAAACATTTCTTGACTGACATGCACCTGTATCCATCGTTCCTTAGTGAAACCACGAAAAGGGGACGCCCTTCTGTTCTTCAACCTTCGCCCCGACGCGGAGACAGACCCGTCGAGCCTCCATGGCGGATGCGAGGTCATCAAGGGGGAGAAATGGTCTGCCACGAAATGGATCCGCGTGGCCTCGTTTGACAAGGTCTATCACATGCCAGGCAACTGCACCGACAACAGCAACAGCTGCTCGCAGTGGGCGGCGCTGGGAGAGTGCACGAAGAACCCGGCGTACATGGTGGGAACCGCGGCGCTGCCCGGTCACTGTAGAAGGAGCTGCAACGTGTGTTAGCGCTGGAATGGAATCCTTGGAACGCCGCTTGTTGCTGGAGTTGGGGTTCATAAAGGAGCGGCAATGGCGGGTCGAACTGAGCTGGTGTCCCACGAGGTTTGGTCGTCCAGATGGTACCGGTTTCTTGTTACTCCCTGATGACAAGCTGGTTCCTGGCTACCAATGTTTATTTATTGATTTGTGCTAGGCAGGCAGAGATGGGTTGATTGTTAGAGTTGGTCCATGACAGGTTTCATGAGCTTGTGGTGCCGTTTTGTGTGGGTAGACTGTAGGGACTGTAATCTCTTTTCGCACTCTTGTGCTATACTAGTATATATATGTAGCACGAACACGCCCTGAATTTGACTACTGTGGCACTATTACAACGAACTGAGGGAGTGTTTGGTTCAGGGACTTTTTAGTTCCAAAGACTAGAAAAAGCCCCTAATAAGTCCTAGGAACCAAATGAGAGGGACTTTGGGACTAGAAAAAGACTTTACTGAAAAGTCTTTTTAATTAGTCTTTGAGACTTAAAAAAAGTCCTAGGACTTCTGAACCAAACACCCCCTGAATCGTTCATGTGCACAGAAGAGAATGTCGTTGGGCGCTTGCCCGTGGTGTGATGATGCTGAAGAGGAGGCGGTTTGCACGGAACTGCTGCAGATGAGGGAATTGAATGCCTCTCGTCTGGATCACGAGAGGGATTGCTGGCTGGTGATGCCTTTCATTCATTGCAACCGCAGAAAGTGCCTTGAATTCAATTCTTCATCGCCCCCGAAATGCGGAAATGGCTACTACTGTAGCCACCTTGCGGTTGCCGCCTTGCCTGACTTGCGAGGTTGCGACCGAAGGGGGAGACTTGTGTGAGATCTATGAGATCGATTTTTTTGAAAAGAAAAACATGCTCAAAGATTCTGAAAAATTGTGTAGACACATCAACGTTTGATGTACAATCTCAAAAAAGTTTCAGCTCCTAATTCAACTTACATTAATGGAAACAAAAAAGAATCGAATTTGAATAATATCAAAGTGCTATTCACCCACGCTTTCATTGTTCGCATTTGAATTTGTCTTTTTTGAATCTCTAAATGTACATCGAGTTTTCAGCTGATTTTTTTTTCCGGAGTTGCAGACATACCCCACATGGATGTACTCAAATAATTTCAGATTTTTAAAGAACATCTAAATATGATTTTTTTAGGGTTGATCTGACAATCTCATCTAAATGTCCCCGCGATATGAATGATTGAGCATACATTCATGCACTCATACGTAATGTACCGTGTTGGTAGAGTACAGCACGAAATTAGAAGGAATTTCGTGCTGTAATGGAGCATGGCAACCGGACGGGGGCACGCTTAGTTGATGCGACTGACGGATGTTTGTTCGGGCCACGGCTCGGCGTCACGAGGAAGGTGTGATGCGAGGGCGCATGCGCACACGACAATGTTATCGAGAGTTGCTACACCTCAGGTCACGAACGAGTTTATGAGTGAGCGACGGATCAATTGATTAGCATAGCACATAACATGTTGGCCGGAAATAACTGGTACTGTATTTATCTACTACCTAGAATCATCATACTGGAGTACTAGCACACACTGAGAAGCATGCCAATCATTCACGCGACAGTTTTTTATCGAAGGATGAACAGTCTCGCTGGCCTTGTCCGCTTAGAAGAACACGATCCCGACGGCGAAGGAGGCGGCGAGGGCGACGAGAACGCCGGCGGCGTGGATGCTGCGCGCGGCGTGGCTGGGCTTCGGCGACGCCGGCGGCGAGGCGAACGGCGAAGGACCTGCGACGGAGATGGCATATACAGGAGTATATTAGTTGTACGCCTACTATACCACTGCAGTACTCTGCTCCATGGCACTAGTACGTGATGACAAGCACGTGAACTGAAACTGTGTCTATACTCTGGACCTACGAGCATACATGTGGCCACTGAATTCTTCAGCCTTACTTCGGTTTTTCTCTTCTTTTATTTATGTATATATATATTATATTTAACTAATACTCCCTCTGTTCGGAATTACTTGTCGCAAAAATGGATGTATCTAGACGTATTTTAGTTCTAGATACATCCATTTTCGACACAAGTAATTCCGAACGGAGGAAGTATCTAGTACTATCAATTTCTTGTAATTAATCATTCCTCTTGGTCTTTGACTCTTGGGCAGCCAGAAAGAATTATTAAACTGAAGCCACAACTGAAATTCTACTGGTACTGCATGCGGCGGCGCTTACCAGCAGGGTACTGCGGGCTGTCGCCGGGCGACATGGGCGAGGGAGATCCCGGCGCGGGCGCCGGAGATGGGCCCAGACGAACATTGTATCCCATTGCTGCGAGAATAATATCCACACAGATCAAATCCACCTCAATAGAGACTCGTAGAGCAGCAAATCCAGCGGCAACCTGCAGCGGAAGGGCTCGAGTTAGTTTATTACTACCTGCGCAGGTGCTGAGCGGCGGGGTGGCGACGCGGCAGACGCCGGGGAGCGCGAGCGCGCGGGCGTAGTCGACGGCGATGCCGAGGGAGTCGGCGGCCCCGGAGAGGAGCTCGCAGAGGCAGACGGGGTTGGAGCCCACCATGCCGGCCAGCTCCGGGCAGCACGGCTTTTCCGGCGCCCGCGCCTTGCTCCCGGCCTGCACGTACGGCAGGCAGTCCGTCATGTTGAGCAGCGAGTTGAGGCACGCCGCGCTCAGCCCCGCGGCCGGGCCCGGCGCCGCCGCCTTCGGGGGAGCCGAGGGTGGCACCGCCACGTGCGGCGCCTGCGCCTGCGCGCATGAGAGTGAGAGTGAAAGCGAGAGCAGCGCCGCCGCGACCAGCACGGCCGGCGCCGACCGCTGGCGTGGCGTCGCTGCGAGCGCCATGGCTGCGGCCTGCGGCGGTCAAGGGCGGGCGGCGGGTTTGTTGGGAAGCGGTGGGAGCGAATTAATGCGGTGGCGGACGGGAGGGAGGATGCGGGCGAGCGGTGCGGCTTGGAGTGTAGTAGTGCAGTGGCGGATCGGAGGTGGCGTTTATATAGCCGTGCAGCGTGGGGGAGGTGGCAACTGGGCTGCACCAGCCAGATGTTGTGTGCCATCGAATGAGCGGACTACGTGGCGAGCGGCGGCTGCCAACTTTCGGTGCATTTCAAGGGCATGCATATCTATCTCTAGGATTCGCAGGAATTTCACGTGAAATTTGGTTAGTTTTTTTTTTGAACACAAATTTGGTGAGAATTTGGCATGAATGAAACAGCGTGAATCCCGCAGGAAGCGGATACGAGAATTCACATCCCATCAAGCTCTGCAACCACTCAGAAAGCTCTCCGTGTGTCTACAATGGACACTGAATTCTTGCTGCAAAATGGAGATTGAGTTCGTGGGAGAAATAATGACCCCGTGCATGGTGCTTTCCAGTACGTGTTGTGGATGAGGATGGTGTCCTATTGCTAGCTTTGGAGGCTGTTTGTTAGCAATGGCGGCAATGACGGCAGCAAGAGCACGGTTAGAACCAGTCCGTTGCTCATAACGAACGCGATGGTCGATCTATCCCGCCATTCCCATTACTGACGGAATGGAACGTCCGTCTTCTCCTCCTCCTGCTCTTCTTCTTCCTTGTCCGGCGATAAATGCGCTCCCGGCGGCGCACTCCACGACCGGTCGACGACGCCTGGCTGGAGGAGGACGAGGACGAGGACGACAGACACAGTTTGACTTTGGCATGCGCGATGCGTGCATGGCAGTGCACACACAGCTGTTCTTGCTCACACGGGCAGGCATTCAGATCAAGCAAAAAAATAGCAGTGTCAAAGTGGAGTGCGTGCCTTCTTTCTCCCTGGGAATCAATGGCGTCACGTCGCGCTGGGCGGTGCACGGCTGAGGCGATGGCAGATCAGGGGAGAGCATTTATGTTACAGGCTGCACGCACGGAGCCTGCCAACAAAATTCCCTACCATACCAGTGATATCGACAGTGATGGCAGAGCGGCTGATTGTTTTGTTTGCAAGACAAGTCAAGGAGACAATTCATACCTAGTACGTACGTGAAACCAATTCAGCTCATCGATCGGATGGGAATGGGATCGATTCATTCCAGCGGGTTCGACGTAGTGCAGGTTGATTTACAGGCTACTGCTAGCGTCAGTCGGTCAGCGACCTACAGAGTGATATCGACAGCATTTCATTTCCACCGTAATAACCTCGAAACAGAAACACCACTCCTGACAGGGTCCTCCAGAAGCAAGCGCCCTCTTCTGTTCGATTCCATCAACCTGTCAAAGAGTAAGACAGCTTAATGGCATCAGAATGGAGTGACAGATTCTTCTTTCCATTCATAGGAAAATCAACAGCTCGAGTTCTCATCCTATCAACACCTGTAAAGTCATCACAAGCCGGCACTATAACGCCACCCTCGCTGAGATTTCAGATTTGCAAAATGAAACTACACACAAAGTGCGAATCCGTATATTAATTAAGATAGCCTGTGTATATCCCTTGAGAAAAACCACTCGAACCCCTTTAGTTCATGGTTATGTCACAGTGCAGGCATAATCAATGCGCGGATGGCTGTGATAGATATTCAACTAATGACAACATCTTTAAAGCGCATTATAAAGAGAAGTGCTATAAATATATTTAGATACCCCCACTGTTTTTATTTCCTCCGCATATTAGATTTGACTGAAGTCACCAACTTTATAGAAAACAATATAAACATTTACCGTAAAAAATCTATATGATGTGGAAGTACATTCAATAACGAATCTAATGGTATTGATTTGTTATTGTATATGTTAATATTTTTGTCTATAAACTTTGTCAAAGTTTACAAAGCTTGACTTTGACCAAAGCTAATACGCGGAGTAAATAAAAACGGAGGGAGTACCTTAAAGGCCAAAATGAGCCACTTCCTCATCTTCTCCTTCTTCGTCTTCATCTTCTTCATCATCGTCATCAATCTCGCAAAATCTGAAATCCTCCACCGCCTCCTCTTCTTCCTCCTCGTCCACATCGCCCATCATTTCTGAAGAGGGAATTCTGTCCTTCAAACCAGTGCTGAGCACCACAGTTTGTCCTTTGGACTTCTCCATATCTCTTCTCAGTCTTTCCATGTTCTCGTTCCTGCGCTCAGCCTCTAGTCTCTCCTTCTCAGCAATCCTCTTGTCAAGATCAGTCCTGATAAAGATTGTTAGATAAGAGTAACTAATAAGTTTTTTGGCATCTATCATAGAGGACAAACCTATAAGTCTCCATGTATTCTTTGGCACTTGCTTCCATAGCTTCAAAAAATGCAGCAACTCCAGTGCCAGATACCGCTGATACTCCAACAGAGCGTAGGTTCTTGTAGAATTCATCCAACACAAGGGAGAGACTCCGGGTAAATGAAGAGGAGTATGACGAGTCGGAATCCAAAGCTGCCTGAAATGCTTCAAAGTCTTGCATCCACTGGTCCAGCAAAAAATTGAAGGCCAGGTTACAAAAACTTTGAAGAATGAAACATCATGGACACATGTCACAGATGAAAGCCCTGTTTTATAAGTATATTTCACATTTCACAATACAGATTGTTCGATAAACCTAAACCATACACGCCAGCATGGCAGCTCAAATGTGACATAATGACAAAAGAATAGCCAAAAGAGGTCCAGACTCCAGTGCACACTGCATACAAGTACTCCCTCCGTTCCAAATTACTCGTCATAGAAATGGATGTATCTAGAACTAAAATACATCTAGATACATCCATACCTGCGACAAGTAATTCGGAACGGAGGGAGTACAACACAGTATGGAATATACATGATAGTAGCTAAATGCAATAGCAGTGTACATAATCAAGAATAGCGAAACTGAAATCATCACAAGGGTGTACCTACCTCAAGAGCATACTCGTGCTTGGCTACATCAACCTTGTTAAATGTCAGCACCAGAGGCAAACGGGTCTTGTAGAGGATACTGCACGCATACATCATGTTGCTCATAAAGGTTACAGGGTTTGTTGACCTGGGGGTGTCAACCACATATGCAACAACCGTTGGAAATGTTGATGCAAAAGCTTCAGTTATGATAGCTCCTGAAGCCGACCAAGTGAAGATTTCAATCTGCCCTGGGGTATCCACCAGCACATAATCCAGCTGGTCTGCTCGGCTTTCAATAACAGATATAACCTACAAGGATGAATATTGGACATACATTAGCTGAATGGTACTACAAGAATAGAGGGAAAAGTCGTGTCCCAAATACCCGGAAATGCAGCATACAAATTTTGCAGAAAGAAGTTGGCATTATTCAACACGCAATCAAATAATTTTCTATGAGCTCAGCATTAGGCTATAAATTAAGCACAATTCACGCAACAGTTTACATTGAATGGTAGAAATTGACATGAATCAATTACCAAAAAGAACACATGAAACAGTTCAGTCATCTTCCATTTTATATAGCCTAAAGGAGGATTTCAATGATGCACATTACCATTCTAGACATATGATATACATATAGGATGGGTACCTCATCAAACTTGGTTGAGAAGAGGTTGAGTGAGGTAAGAATGCCACCATTGGGACCGAGTCCGTACTCTTTCATCACCTCCTTGTACCGCACAGTATCGCGGATGTCAATGTTGGCCCCGAATGGCAGCGTCATCACCGCAGGGTCAAGATTGAGCACGTATCCCCTCATGTTTGTCGATGCCTGCATATGGCACACCAGACGGTGCATGAAGGTGGTCTTCCCCGTCCCTGCATTGTTAGAGCAGATCAGTAAGCTTCCAATCCCAAAATCTCTCAGCAAAAGCTAACATGTCGCAGGTTCGCTGGGCCATCCGTGCTACTGTAATTGTAGAAATTGAATAGTGGCGAACGAAATCGAGCGCACCGGCCATGCCGATGACGAGAACGACCACCGGCTTCTTCTTGAAGCTGGTGCGGCCGGGGGCAATGGATAGGCTCCCGATGGAGTCCGCGAGCTCCTCGTCCTCCCCCTTCCCGTCGGCGTCCGCCTGCGCACGCCATACAGGACAGGAAGCCCAGAGGCAATCAGAAACAAAACCCTGAAAAAAGGGATGGGGGAATTCCCCGAGAAAAGGTTGGCGGGCGGCGGCGGCTTGCCTGGTCCTCGAGGTCCATCTGGGTGGGCTTGCTCTCGGCGGGTGGTTCGGAGTCGATGTCCATGGGCAGCTCGGGTGGTGCCGAGAGACGGCGGCCGGAATCGAGGAGGTTGACGGGGACGGGGGCGGCGGCGGCGAACCAATCGGGGAACGGAGTGCGGCGTACGGGGACGGGAAGAGGGCTCCTGTTCGTGACAAGTGTGGGTTCGACCCAACCCCGTGAGTTCGATCCGTTGCATTTTTGCGGGTTGGAACTATACCTGGCCAAACCTGAGGCAAAAAACCTAGGCCCGGGCCCGGCCTGGCCATCTGGCCTGTTTTTTGGGCCCAAGCCCGGCCCGAACGTGTAAAAGCCCGCCGGGCTTTGGGTCGGGCCCCTTCAGAAAAGCGTAAAAATGATGGGTCTGGGCTCGACCATCGAGCTCAAAATCTAGGCCTAAGATTGGGCCGGGTCGGGCTTTTTCAGGCCGGGCTTCTCATGGCCAGGACCAGTTGGAACCCCATCCACACCGCACTCCAGGCCGCATCGGTTTCCATAACCATTCGTAAATGCCCATTTAGTCTACGTGAACCTGGCACATTTGCTCTAGAATGTTGTTGCTTGCACTTCAGGCCACATCAGGTCGAGTGTGGTGAAGAACTTCATAATCTTCGTACAACTCATCATAACTGTGTTGTTTGCTTATATCATTTGATTGTATGTAACATTTATTAGTCGCATTGGGGTTTAGTGACTTGGTATGATGCTTGTGTGACCATATATGATGCTTTTCTGAGCTTGAGGAATTGTATGTGATTTGGCGGTGATATAATTGATATATACATATTTGTTTTCTTGCAAAGATAATTGATTTGATTTTTTAAAATGATGACAAAAGCTTTGCCGAGTTCTGTACTTAGAAAAAGAACTATGCCGAGTACAGAACTTGGCAAAGGCACCACGTATCGCGCTTTGGTCACTAGACAAAGGCTTTGTCAAGACCCTTATGAAAGATCTCGTCAAAGAGGGATCGTTGGGGTTCTTCCGTAGATGGTGCGCTGAGTTCCAGCTCTCGCAAACATGAGCACACAAATAACTCTCTTTGTTGAGAGCCCGCCGAAGCATCTTAGCAAACGAAGGGCGGACGGTGTACTCGGGTGGACATGTGGCGCCCATGTGGGAGAAACATATGATTAGAGCGGATTGCTAATATGTACTCCCTCTGTTTCTTTTTAGTCTGTATGTAAGATTTGGTCAAAGTCAAACTTTGTTAACTTTGACTAAGTTTATAAAAAAAATATTAAGATTCACAATATGAAATCAATATCGTTAGATGCATCATAAAATTAATTTTCATACCATATAACTTTAGTATTGTAGATGTTGATATTTTTTCTATAAAGTTAGTCAAACTTTACAAAGTTTGACTTTGACTAGATCTTATATGCAGACTAAAAAGAAACGGAGGGAGTATTAATGGGGAACAGCCATTCTTCTAAAAAAACAATGGGAAAATTAGATGATTAGAGCGGCACGGAATCTCGTATATATCAATTGAGGTAAAAACGTAACAACAGAATAACATATTGTGCCCAATCAAACATAAGACCCATCTTGTTGAAATTAACTAGGACAATTTCAGCCACTCCGGGACAATTAAGGCTTGATCAAGACATGCCATACAACACATGTATGAACATATAATTAGATTTAAGAAGATAGATCAACATTTCAAAGGTACTATTGCATTTGCCAATAACCAAAAAAATGTGATCACTGATCACCTTGCAGCACGTCCGTCTTGCGCCCATTCCAAGCCACATAAGATTCTAGATCGTCAATGAAGCCGCTCGAGCTTTATCTTCGTTCAATGGCCTGGTAGTTCCACTTCCACTAGACACACCACACACAAAAAATCGGTCTAAACAGTCGCGCTGGAACCGGAAGTAGATGGCATTGGATTTGACGATACCTTTGGACGACATGACCAACCCGCCGTAGTAATCACCAATGAACATAGCACATGAAAACACACAATAGCAAATTGTACCATATGAGCTATTATAATGAACTTTAAACAATCCACTTAGAACAATGACTTCAAAACTAACAACATAGTAACATATTAATGTCTGAGAAATTCCCATCTTCCAAAGTAGGACTTATGTTTTATAGATGATTATATCCTGTAATGTTTGATATATTTGAGAAATTCACATGAAATGCAAGCGCGAGTGTCAAGTGCACATACACTTCTATGATATATATATATATATATACTCGCTCTAATCATGTGTCTGAAATCAAGCTATAATATACTCGCTTATTATCCAAATATAAATATGACCTGGTTAGTTAATCTAGCTTACTGGGCATCTTTGTTCCATATGAGTTGCTAAAATGTATGAATGGGACAAACACATTCTTCTCAAGAAACGAAGAAGAATGGCCAAACACATGATTAGAGCATCATGCCATCTTGTATATATCAACGACTTAATAACAAAGTAACATATTTATACCCAATCATACTTATAGGCCGAGCTTGCCAAAATTAACTATAGTATTTCCAGAGAATTCTTGGGACATTAATGTTTAAGCTTGATCGGCACATGCCACACAACAAATCACTAGTAGAAAAAGGGCCATTTGTCCCGGTTCATAAGGCCCATCTGTCCCGGTTGGGGAACCGGGACTAAAGGGTCGTTACTAATGCCCTAGGCCTTTAGTCCCGGTTCTTATACTAACCGGGACAGATGGGCCTCCACGTGGCCGCTCCGGCGAGCCCAGGCACGAGGGCCTTTGGTCCCGGTTGGTAGCACCAACCGGGACCAATAAGCTTCCACGCGTCAGCATTTCAGGGGATGGTTTTTTTAAAGGAGGTGGTTTAGGGGTTTTGGGGGTTAATTTAGGTTGGTATAGGTAGCTAATAGAGAGATGTGTCCTCTCTTATCTCCGTGCTACTGCTACTGCTATGCCTAAACATGACTTAGATTGAAGTGAGGCAACATGTGGTGCATGTCGAAAGTAATACTAATCCTAACTTGATCAAGTTTGGATTGTACTACTTTCGACATGCACCACATGCATGTTGCCTTCACTTCAATCCAATCCATGTTCATTTCACCCACAGATATATAATAAATCTTCATGCTCGCATCATGCATCATCATAATAACAAGTCCTACTAATCATCATCATACAACTTCTACTTGTTATTAATAACAAGTCATACGATCATCATCCTGATAGTCATCGAACCAACCCTACTTAATTGTTCTTAGCACATGATCATCAGTATTAGGTAGGACCTAAATACCCTCTTTAAGGTAAAATAACATAAAACAATATAGACCCTGACTCTCCATTATGAAGAATGGAGATCATCCTGTCTCCAATTCTTGCACTTCGCTTCCTTTTGCTTTCAAGAACCTCCTTACGACTGTCCATACATTTTTTCCATTTTTTTGATTAGCATGTCTCCACTTCTTTGAGAAATCTGGTATGGACAGTTGAGATTCGTAGGATGACCTGGATATATGTTCAAAACACGAAGGCTGCCATTCTGATACATCAAATAAGGCACACAATCCATTGGGATTCTCTGTTGAAAAACATAGTAATAACTTCATAGTTAGCAATGATGTACTAGTTTTAGAAGTATGCAAAAGATGCATGGATGTCGTAATAGTAAAAAAATCTTACCAGGGTATCTCCATGGTAGTTACCGTAGTTCAACACGTGCACTAGTGGCACGTATTGACCATAATGTTGAGGAGTTTGATTGTAGATATTGTAATTCTCAATATCAGTACAAAATCCGACCAGATGATTTTTCTCTTGACAAGTTAATTCGGAGCCATCGGTGTAGTGGGTTTTGTCTACCATGTTCCGCACATTGTTTGAACAATCAAAATAAGCTGTCAATGGAAATAAGTTGTCAACTATTTTGAAATAAACAATATAAATTAGCTAATAACTATGTTTGAGAAACTCTCATAGCGGTAGAATTGGAGGCGTATCAACAAGGACCCAAATGTCCATATTGTCTTGCTCGCTTTCAGGATCACCAAGATCCATGGTGACAAGCATACCCTCATCAAAACCATACATCTTGCAAAGTGCTTCCCAGTTTTTGCAATCAAAATGGGTTACGCTCTTAGAATTGTACAACTTTACTTCAAAATCCACACCATGATGGGTCCTTAGGTGAATTTTCTTTGTTTCGAAACTTTCATGGTCTTCAAAACCCATCCTCTCCAAGACATAGTGTCTTGCATGGCATGGGATAAGCTAGTCGAATTGTAAAAGATGAAAAGTACATGTTAAAATATTTGAACTCATGCTTAATTATGAAAAAATAACACTTGTCGTTGTTGCGTACCGTTTCAATATCGAAGGTCTCCTCCAGCTTAATGCTGAAGCGCCGATCTTCGTCCAGGTGAGGCCTGTCGCACTGACCTCGGTCGTCGTGGTACCAGTTGCACTCTTCCGGGAGACTTTCGTCGTCCGATTACGACATTTCCTATGTTCATAATTCAAATATTAAACATCTACAATTAAATATATGTACTAAAAAACCTAAGTTAGATCAATATTATTCATCACGGGAACGAAGGAGAAGCTACCCCCATGACAACAGTCGGGATTCTTCGTCCTTTCATATATGGTGGAGACTCGACACACTTAAAGTCAACCCAAGGACTCATATTATAGGACTCATATTGACATGGAGATTTGGCTGGTCTCACCTTAAGGTCGGAGGGGGTCGGTGACGGGGACGACGGCGGAGATGATGGAGGGGGGCTCCTAGATTTCTGCGAAAACAAAAACCCTATAAGCTATCAACTAATCATATGCATACGCCTTGCATAGTGCTCTCTAATTTTAGCATTCAAAGTAGGAGTAGTTTTCCAATTTGAGCATTCAATAAGCAAAATCACATCGCAAAATAAAGTAGTATTCAAATTAGGATGCATTCAATTATAAGAAAAACTACATCATCTCTTGCGTCCGCTCATCGTTGAATATTATCACTAATACACCTCGAATACTATCATATATATAGCATCGCTAGTACAGCTAGAACCGTAGCGCCCGACGGGTATCGGCGCGGGCGGTGGACACCCGAAGAGAAGGAACCATCACAGGATCACTCCAATGAGATCCCTGAAGAAGCTGCCAGGTATTGTCGAACCTGCCCTCCAACGCAACCATGTAACGACGGACGTGCTCGTCCTCCTCGCTGACACGGTGACGTACCACCTGCACGGTATCCGGAAGCCTCGGCACCATCACTGGCCCACGCGACCGCCACCAAACAAGGATCGGGTCAATGACAGGCTGGCTCCTCACCAACCTACGCCCCCCCCGAAGGTAGCACCTCCCAATACCAGCCCGGCGGAGCCCAGTCCCGGACATGGCCCCTCTGATCAAGCCGGCCTCCTTCGCCGAGTCGACGACGAGGATGCAGGATAGGCATCATCGACGTCGATGCGGGAATAATTGCTTGAACTAAAAAAATAAACTAGTTCTATTAATTTTCTTACTAAAAATAAACTACTTCTATAGTAAAATAAAGTAGTTTTATTAAATCAACTAGTTCAACTACTAATTAAGCACTTACTATAAATAAAATAAAGTAGTACTTACTAAAAATAAACTACTTCTATATATAGTAAAATAAAGTAGTTTTATTAAATCAACTAGTTCAACTACTAAGCACTTACTATAAATAAAATAAAGTAGTGCTTACTAAAAATAAACTACTTATATATATAGTAAAATAAAGTAGTTTTATTAATTAATCAACTGGTTCAACTAAAAATAAACTAACCTTAAATGCACTAATAGTAGAACTAATAACCTAAAATGCACTAAATCAACTAACCTTAAATGTAACTTTTGCAACACAATTTTTTCCTCTCCTCTTCTAACCATAAACATTGAACAAAAATAAAACTATACAGCCTAAAAATGCTATGAACAACAAAAACTATGAACACATACACATACATCCATCCATGTACATGCATATCCATCCATCCATACATACATACATCCATATACATGCATACCCATCCATATACATACATACATACATCCACATACATATATACACCCATATACATGCATACAGGGGGCGGCGGCAGCGCACAGGGGCGGCGACAGCGCACGGATCGGGATGGGAAGGGGCTCACTTGGGGCTCGAGGCAGGACGGCGACGAGGCAGGTGACGAGGATGACGACGAGGCCGGCGACAATGACGGCGACGAGGACGGTGGGCTCGTGGGGGAGGGGTTATGCGTGCGGCGAGGGCTCGGGGGCGGCGACGGCGTCGGCGACGGCGAGGACAACGTCGACGGCGGGTCAGGGGCGCGCCGACGGCGTCGGGGCAGGGGCTCGGGGCGGCGACGTCGACGATGACGAGGAACGGCCTGGCGGCGTCGGGGGGAATGGGAGCAGTTGGCGAAATTTTCACAAGTGCTACCTTATATAGCAAAACCAATGGTACCGGTTTGTGGCACCAACCGGTACCATTGCCCACCTATGATCCCGGTTCGTGCCACCAGCCGGGTCCAAAGGTCTCTTTTCGGCAACCTAAAGGGTGGGAAACTGGGACCTATGGTCCTGGTTGGTGGCACGAACCGGGACCATAGGTGGGCATTGGTACCTCGTTGGTTCCACGAACCGGTACGAATGCCAACCTATGGTCCCGGTTGGTGGCACGAACCGGGACCATAGGCCTTGTGCTGGCACGGTGCGGCAGGAAGTTTAGTCCCACCTCGCTACTTGGGAGGGGCTCAGGGTGGTTTATAAGCTTTGCTGCCGCCACCCTCTCGAGCTCCTCTCTATTGCAGGCTTACGTGCCTAATCTCTACTTTGCCATGCCTGTTGGGCCTTCCGCGTGCCTGAATCCTGGCCCATTGTAGGGTTTCTAGTCGTATTCAGGCCGTGGAGGTCCAGTAGGTGGCATTTTTTTCTCTTTTTCTTTTTCTTTTTTTATTTCTACTTAAAACTAAATACTTATAGTTTTTTAGTGATTTCTTTTTGCTTTTAGGTCACAAAAATTATAAACTTTCTGTTAGTGCCATTATTTTTAAATTTTGAATTTTCTTTAAATGTATGTGAATCACCAGTTTTATGAATAAATTTACTATAAAAATAGATTTTTGAGTGATTCCATTTCCTGATATTTAATATTACTACGTTTTATCATTATACTCAATTTGGTAATTTAGGTTATTTTAAATATCTGTTTTAATCAAAACCAGATTTTGTTAATATTTTTTGCTATTAAATTCTTTTTGCTATTAATGTTTTGAACAAAAAAAAAACTTTGTTAATATAAGTTGCATAAATTTTATATAAGTTTAGTTTAAAAAATACTAGAGGTTTATATAAGCTTTTTAGTTGATTCCTTTTGCTATTATAGTTTTATAAAAGCTTTTTAGTTGATTCTTTTTGCTATTGAAGAATATTATAGTTTTATTTTAGTTCATCATAACAGAATATTTTAATTGATTTTAGTTTTTTAGTTGATCATAACAAATATTATAGTTTTATGCATTTTATTATTTTTCATGCATTTACTGCTTTTTTGAGCTATAAGACCCGAAAATTGAAAATCATTTCAAATGAACTCCGAAAAGGTTGAAAATTGGCATGGTATCATAATTTCACCCACATAGCATTTGTAAGAAAGTTGAGAGGGTTACGACAAAAACTAGATGCACTTCGTGTACAAAACGGACAATCTCTTTCGAAGTATCAGGGTTTCGGACGAAAGCTCATCTGTTACAAAGGGATTTCATTTTTTTGAACTTATTTGAACTCCAGACTTCTTGTGTGTTCAAAATGCACCATTCAAAGCAACGTCATCAATTTTCAACCCTTTCTGACTTCATTTGTTATTTTTCATACATTTAGTGCTTTTTTGAGCTATAAGACCCGGAAATTGAAAAGCATTTCAAATGAACTCTGAAAAGGTTGAAAATTGGCATGGTATCATCATTTCACCCACATAGTATGTGCAAGAAAGTTGAGAGGGTTACGGCAAAAACTAGATGCACTTCGTGTACAAAACAGACAATCTCTTTCGAAGTATCAGGGTTTCGGACGAAAGCTCATTTGTTACAAAGGGATTTCATTTTTTTGAACTTATTTGAACTCCAAACTTCTTGTGTGTTCAAAATGCACCATTCAAAGCCACATCATCAATTTTCAACCCTTTCTGACTTCATTTGTTATTTTTCATGCATTTATTGATTATTTTGAGCTATAAGACCATGAAATTGAAAAGCACTACAAATGAACTCCGAAAAGGTTGAAAGTTGGCATGGTATCATCATTTCACCCACATAGCATGTGCAAGAAAGTAGAGAGGGTTACAGCAAAAACTGGATGCACTTCGTGTACAAAACGGATAATCTATTTCGAAGTATCAGGATTTGTACGGAAACTCGTCTGTTACAATAGGCATTTCAAATGAACTACGAAAAGGTTGAAAGTTGGCATGGTATCATCATAATAGTTTTGGAGAGAAAGTCTTCACTTTTCGCTTGTGTGCTTTGCTTATTGCGCCGTAACCATGGATAATCTTCATCATTTATCAGGATGCTTGGGCCAGCCTTGACTTTGAAGGGAGGAATTTCATGAAACTTTTCATAATCTTCAGACATGTCTGTCTTGCCCTCCACGCCCACGATGTCCCTTTTTCCTGAAAGAACTATGTGGCGCTTTGGCTCATCGTATGATGTATTCGCTTCCTTATCTTTTCTTTTTCTCGGTTTAGTAGACATGTCCTTCACATAGATAACCTGTGCCACATCATTGGCTAGGACGAACGGTTCGTCAGTGTACCCAAGATTGTTCAGATCCACTGTTGTCATTCTGTACTGTGGGTCTACTTGTACCCCGCCTCCTAACAGATTGACCCATTTGCACTTAAACAAAGGGATCTTAAAATCATGTCCGTAGTCAAGTTCCCATATGTCCACTATGTAATCATAATATGTGTCCTTTCCCCTCTCGGTTGCTGCATCAAAGCGGACACCGTTGTTTTGGTTGGTGCTCTTTTGATCTTGGGCGATCGTGTAAAATGTATTCTCATTTATCTGGCATCCTTTGTAAGTTAATACAGTCGAAGATGGTCCCCAGGACAATGAGTACAACTCATCACAAACAGTGTTGTCACCTGTGAGACGTGTTTCCAACCAACTGCTGAAAGTCCTGATGTGTTCACATGTAATCCAGTCGTCACACTGCTCCGGGTGTTTGGAGCGTAGACTGTTCTTGTGTTCATCGACATACGGGGTCACCAAGGTAGAGTTCTGTAGAACTGTATAGTGTGCTTGAGACCAAGAATGCACGTCCCTGCATATTATTGAGTCCGCTCCTAGCGTGCCTTTTCCAGTCAGTCTCCCATCATACCGCGATTTAGGGAGACCTATCTTCTTAAGGCCAAGAATGAAGTCAACACAAAACCCAATGACATCCTCTGTTTGATGGCCCATGGAGATTCTTCCTTCTGGCCTAGCACGGTTACAGATATATTTCTTTAGGACTCCCACGAACCTCTCAAAGGGGAACATATTGTGTAGAGATACGGGGCCAAGAATGACAATCTCGTCGACTAGATGAATTAGGACGTGTGTCATGATATTGAAGAAGGATGGTGGGAACACCAGCTCGAAACTGACAAGACATCGCGCCACATCACTCCTTAGCCTTGGTATGATTTCTGGATCGATCACCTTCTGAGAGATTGCATTGAGAAATGCACATAGCTTCACAATGACTAATCGGATGTTTTCCAGTAGAAGCCCCCTCAATGCAACCAGAAGCAGTTGCGTCATAATCACGTGGCAGTCATGAGACTTTAGGTTCTAGAACTTTTTCTCTGGAATATTTATTATTCCCTTTATATTCGATGAGAAGCCAGTCGGGACCTTCATACTGAGCAGGCATTCAAAAAAGATTTCCTTCTCTTCTTTGGTAAGAGCGTAGCTGGCAGGACCTTCATACTACTTTGGAGCCATGCCGTCTTTTTCGTGCAAACGTTGCAGGTCCTCCCGTGCCTCAGGTGTATCTTTTGTCTTCCCATACATGCCCAAGAAGCCTAACAGGTTCACGCAAAGGTTCTTCGTCACGTGCATCACGTCGATTGAAGAGCGTACCTCTAGCTCTTTCCAGTAGAGTAGGTCCCAAAATATAGATTTCTTCTTCCACATGGATGTGCGTCCCTCAGAGTCATTCAGAACAGCTACTCTGCCGGGACCCTTTCCAAATATTATGTGTAAATCAGAGACCATATCAAGTACGTGATCACCGGTACGCATGGTGGGCTTCTTCCGGTGATCTGCCTCGCCTTTGAAATGCTTGCCTTTCTTTCGCCATTGATGGTTGGTCGGGAGAAATCGACGATGGCCTAGGTACACATTCTTCCTGCATCTGTCCAGGTATATACTTTCGGTGTCAGCTAAATAGTGCGTGCATGCGTGGTATCCCTTGTTTGTCTGTCCTAAAAGGTTACTGAGAGCGGGCCAATCATTGATGGTTACAAACAGCAACACATGCAGGTTAAATTCCTCCTGTTTGTGCCCATCCCACGCATGTACACCATTTCCATTCCACATCTGTAAAAGTTCTTCAACTAATGGCCTTAGGTACACATCAATGTCGTTGCGGAGTTGCTTAGGGCGTTGGATGAGAATTGGCATCATAATGAACTTTCACTTCATGCACATCCAAGGAGGAAGGTTATACATACATAGAGTCACGGGACAGGTGCCGTGATTGCTGCTCTGCTCCCCGAAAGGATTAATACCATCCGCGCTTAAAGCAAACCATACGTTCCTTGGGTCACTTGCAAACTGAGCCCAGTACTTTCTCTCGATTTTTCTCCACTGCGACCCGTCAGCGGGTGCTCTCAACTTCCCGTCTTTCTTACGGTCCTCACTGTGCCATCGCATCAACTTGGCATGCTCTTTGTTTCTGAACAGTCGTTTCAACCGTGGTATTATAGGAGCATACCACATCACCTTCGCAGGAACCCTCTTCATGCGGGGCTCGCCCTCAACATCACCAGGGTTACCTCGTTTGATCTTATACCGCAATGCACCACATACCGGGCATGCGTTCAAATCCTTGTACGCACCGCGGTAGAGGATGCAGTCATTAGGGCATGCATGTATCTTCTCCACCTCCAATCCTAGAGGGCATACGACCTTCTTTGCTGCGTACGTACTGTCGGGCAATTCGTTATCCTTTGGAAGCTTCTTCTTCAATATTTTCAGTAGCTTCTCAAATCCTTTGTCAGGCACAACATTCTCTGCCTTCCACTGCAGCAATTCCAGTACGGTACCGAGCTTTGTGTTGCCATCTTCGCAATTGGGGTAAAACCCTTTTTTGTGATCCTCTAACATGCGATCGAACTTCAGCTTCTCCTTTTCACTTTCGCACTTTTCCCTTGCATCAACAATGACCTGGCGGAGATCATCATCGGGCACATCGTCTGGTTCCTCTTGATCTTCAGCTTCCTCTTGATCTTCAGCTTCCCCCATTGCAGCATCACCGTATTCAGGTGGCACATAGTTGTCATCGTCCTCTTCTTCTTCGCTATCTTCCATCATAACCCCTATTTCTCCGTGCTTCGTCCAAACATTATAGTGTGGCATGAAACCCTTATAAAGCAGGTGGGTGTGAAGGATTTTCTTGTCAGAGTGAGACCTCGTATTCCCACAATCAGGGCATGGACAACACATAAAACCATTCTGCTTGTTTGCCTCAGCCACTTCGAGAAATTTATGCACGCCCTTAATGTACTCGGAGGTGTGTCTGTCACCGTACATCTACTGGCGGTTCATCTGCGTGCATTATATATAATTATGTGTGTCAAAAGTAAGAAAATTAGACAAGTATCTATCTAAAGTAAGATTTTTTTTCTTTCAGAAAGAAGATAAGAACAAGAGGCTCACCACGGTGGTGCCGGCGACGAGATCGGCGCGGGCGATCGACGGCGGTGAAGACGAGGACGGGGCGGACGGACCGCTAACCCTAGACAAATCTCGGAAAAAATGGAGCTCGGAGGTCGAGCTTTGAGAGGAGAAAGCTTAACTAGTGTGGCTCGGGCATTTCATCAAACACCTCACATGCATAAGAGGTGAGTTAGAGCACCCAAATGCCCTTCCTCGCTGGCCAGCAAAAACAGAGCAATGTGGGGTGCTCTGCTCGCCGGTGATGGGGTATATATAGGCAACTCATTTGTCCCGGTTCGTGGCTGGAACCGGGACTAAAGGCCATCCTTCTGTCCTGGTTCCTGCCACGAACCGGGACCAATGATTGTGGGCCAGGAGCGAGGCCCATTGGTCCCGGTTTGTGCCAAGAAGCGGGACAAATGGCCCTAGACGAACCGTGACCAATGCCCACGAGGCCTCGGCCGGTCCCCTGGACTCACGAACTGGGACAAATGCATTCATTGGTCCCGGTTCGTGGCAGAACCGGGACTAATGGGCTGGCCAGGCCCGAACGAAAGCCCCTTTTTCTACTAGTGAATGAATGAACAAATAATTTCTTTTAAAAAGATACATCAACATTTCAGAGGTACTATTGCAGTTGGAGATGATCAAAACAAGTGTGATAACTGATGAACGTTCACCATGTCCATCTTGCACCCATTCGAAGCCACACAAATGCTAGATCGTCAATGAAAATGCTCTGAGCTTCAACTTCAGTCAGCGGCTTGGTCGTTCCACTTCCACCACACACACCACACATAAGAAACCTATCAAAACTGTGGTGACGGAACTAGAAGTAGATGTCGTTGAGTTCGAAGGAAACTTAATTTGGACGACATAACAAACCCATCGTAGTAATCGCCAACAAACCTTGCACGCTCACCGATGTCCCTCTCCAGGATCAGTGCCCCGTTGTTCGCGTCCGGCCAGAATGGTCTGAACTCCACCGTGTAATCCCCACTTCCTTTCTTGTAATCGAAGTTGTTGGCCAGAACCAGAAGCATGCCTGAGAAGTCGGCCATGTGCGCGAACTTGAACACCACCGACGGGCCATCTCGCAGCTAGTGTCAGCTTCGGAAGTGTAGCCTCGGCATCCATGACCGTGAGCCCTTCCCTCTGTTGTTCTGTGTAGTAGACCTTGCCACGAAACGGGAAGGATGAGCAGAGCAATGAGGCTTCACTGTATATCTTCCAATGGTCCTCACCGAGCTTGGTGCCAAGAGCTTCTTGTCCCATCTGAAATGGAGGACCACCGCTGAGTCTCCGGAGAATGTGGTTCATGTCACTTTACACAGGCACGAGAAGTCCTTGTCATGGTTCCCAGTCCACGAGAGGCTCAACACAGGCTCAACACGGGAGCGATGGAAGAGAGGTCGAACCATCAAAGTGTTGCCCACTGAGCGGGTTCAGAAGCCGGACGACGAGGCTACTCTAGTATATGAGGATGATGACAACGACGTCGGACCAGACATGATGGCGTGGCCCAGGAGGTGAGGGAGGTCCACAACGATCTTCGTCTCGCTAGACAGATTCACCATGTGGCGCCAACTATGGCCCTCGAGAGAAATTGGATCCAAGGGCATGAGTGGAAGAGCTGTTCGGGACACTGTGCTGCTTGGGGTCATCAGTGTTTTCCCTCCATGCGTGTATGTCATGAGAAATTGCGGGTAGTTGGCAACGTTGTTTGCCAAAACGTGTCTGGTGGTATGCTCCGGCATGTCCTTGTGGATTCCTGCCCATTCCCTCCTACACATGCAAGCGCACAAAATTATTTCATGACGGCAAGTCTTCCTCCATGATCGCCTTGCCGGAGGGCCCCCTCCCCATCGCTGGTTATGGCGCTGCTGCCATCCCGGTGGAGATCCTCGAGGTCTGGCAACAGAAGCCTTCCGCCAAGAACACCGAGTAGTGGCACCGTCCAAAGGAGAGTGGTTTCAGCAAGAGTATGAGTATGTGAAAGAGCGAAATCTAATTTGTTTTAATAGCAGCTTGATCTCATGGTATGTATGTTGTTCTGTTTAATTATCTTGATTAATATATTATCTTGTTTACAGGCTTCTCAAGAGATTGGCGGCTGAGCATGGAAAGCGTAAATGGGCGGAGATTTCAAAATACCTCCCGGGACGGATTGGGAAGCAATATCGTGAGCGATTTACAAATCACATGCACTCTGACCTCAAGGTCTACCGTGAGCGTCCATGTCCAGTCGGAATGTGCCGAACTCCGCCGTCTAATACTCACTTCCTTTCTTGTCATCAACGTTGTTGATCAGAACTAGAAGTTGCGCACGAACTTGAACACCACCGGCGGACATCTTGTGGTTAGCGTCAGCTTCGACAATGCAGCCTCGGCGCCCACGACCATGGGCCCATCCCTTTGTCGGTCATGAAGTAGACCTTTCCATGAAACGAGAAGGCCGAATAGAGCAACGAATCTTCACTGACCATCTTGGACCTTGGTGCCAAGAGCTTCCTATCCCACTCTAAATGAGGGACCAACATTGAGACTCCGGCGAACATGGCTCTTGTAACTTTAAACAGGCACGTGATCTCCTTGGCGTGCTATCCAATGCAGGGCGGCTTAGCACGGGAGCGACAGAAGGAGTTCGAACCGTTGAAATGCTACCCGCTGATCGGGTTCAAAATCTAAATGGAAAGCGTAAACGGGAGGACGAGGATGCCACCGGACTTGGCTTGATGGCATGGCCTAGGAGGCGAGGGAGGTTTGCAGTGATCTTCGGCAGGCTGGACAGGTTCACCATGCGGCGCCAACTGTGGCACTCGTCGCAGTAGGATCCAACAGAGTGATGGAAGTGCTGGCCGAGGACGTTGTGCTTCTTGGGGTCATCGGTATGTCCCTCCACTCCGTGTATCATGCCTAGAATCACATGTAGTAGGCGACATCGTTTACTAGTGCGTGCCAAGTGATCTACTCTGGCATGGCCTTGTGGATGCCTACCCTATCCCTCCCATGGGAGTGCTAGAATGTCGAGCGGGAGAGGGACAATAAAGATTGAGACGTACCACTCGGGGGTGCGTGTGCACGGCGGTGAGCTAAATGACAGTCGACGACAAAGGTTAGAGGAGATGGAGCCTGTCGGTATAGTGGGAGTGTGAAACAGGTCCGGGAGGAGGTGGGAAGGCGACGCTACTATTACTAGGAGCTAGGGTTTGCATTGAGGCATGGATGCGATGGTGTATATGTATGTACTCGCTGGATAGGCGCGCGGTGCACTGTAGCTCTCTACGGGATAGCTGCAGAATGGTAATCTGGAGGGCAAAGGAAGAAGGATACACGCGGTTACACGTTGTTGCTCCCTCTCGGATTGCTAGACGACAGTGTCAAACGGGAGGTTGTATTTCTTTCTTTTTTTGGTGCTTGGACATTGATGTGCATCCTTTGTTTCCTATTTCCTCTTATGCATCTCTCCGACCACACATGTTGGTGTACTCACGTACCAATTCAATGGACCACGCGCACCTGGGCTGCACCATTTTGACTATACTAACCTTGGAAAAAATATGTAAGATACACATTCGTAAATTAAAAACTAGTGGAAAATGATGCTTCTTAACACACTTCTATTGTGGCCATAGAATAGAAAAAGGTGTTCACTATCATGCGAACAATTTTTGAGCACATTAAAAGAGTTACTTTTCCATGCATTAATAGGGATGATTCTATGCTCAGCTTAAAACATGTTTATGTGGTATATACAAACAAAAACATTTTAAAAGATCATATATAATTAATGGATTTAGTTATGATCCATAATTACAATTTATCAAAATTATTTCCGCAAGAAATGATGCATCATGCAAGTGGTGGAGCTTGTGCAACATCTTTGGGGGGCAATGGGCTGGGGCAACCAACACCATCCATGGGTTGGATTTTAGTGATTCGACACACCACTTTTTTAGATTAATCTGAACAAATCTTGTGGGCTTGGGAGTGATGGCTCAGGTTGGTCTCCACTAAGCTCCGCCACTGTATCACCTCATTTGTGGAAGCGAGTTTAGGAAACATAGCATATTCTGTATGGCTGGCGTGATAAACGGAAGCAGTTACCGAAAAGAAGGCGATCAAAAAGAAAACCAACCTACCAGCCGCATGGCTTTCGTGCCAGATTGGATGACTAGATTGCTTCTAATCTTAGGGCTTTCGACTGATTTCATAGGAAGCAAAGATCACTAGTAAGCCCCATTTCCATAGGGATCCCACTCACAAGAGCCTTTTATGTGCATACAACACACAAAGAGTTGCAAATTTGTGTCGAGCAAAGCATCGCTGACAGCTGTAAAATATTCATGACCCAGACTTGCTCTTGCTCTAGTGAGGTGTACCGATAGCTAGCTGGGACCCGCTGCACAACAACTAACCTCCCGAGAGAACTGGTTGCGCTTGTGTACATGGGCCACAGAGAAATTGCTGGATAGTGATGGGGTCAATGTTCACGTTTCTCATGAACTAATTCGTAAAATGTGTGTAATTGGAACATTAAATCTTGGAAGGTTTTGTCTCGTCTGAAGAAAGTGCGGCCATAGATGAATGAATGAAGCGGCACCTCCTCCTCCTCTATATTATGTGTGTCCTGGATCTCGACATTGACTTGACTTTTTCCCTCTGTCATACTCTTCATCTATCTCTAGCTCGGTACCTCCAAAATTCCACCCCCTTCACAGTTCCTGACTTGCTTCCAACCTTCATCTGAGCCCATGGCGTCGGCGATGGACATCCTTTTCAAAGAGGAGCTTGCGGCACGGCAACCATGATGGCTGAGGCGGAAGGGAGGGTTGAAGGGTACTTTCCGAGCTCTAGCCATGGTTTTTCGCACTTCCAGCAAGCTGGCACCGCTTCGACTGGAATCCATGACATGGTGTCGCTTGTTTTCGGCTTCGACAAGTCTCCCTCCATGGTGGGCCTCCTCCCGATTGTTGGTTATGGCGCTGCTGCCATCCTGATGGAGATCCTAAAGGATTTGCAACAGAAGCCTTCCGCCAAGAACAACCGAGTGGTGGCACCGTCCAAAGGAGGGTGGTTGCAACAAGAGGACCAGTATGTGAAAGGCGGAATCTAATTTGTTTTAATAGCAGCTTGATATCACGGTATGTATCTTGTTCTGTTTAATTTTCTTGATCAATGTATTGTCTTGTTTGTAGACTTCTTCTCAAGAGATTGGCGGCTGAGCATGGAAAGCATAAATGGGCGGAGATTTCAAAACACCTACCAGGACGGATTGGGAAGCAATGCGTTTGCTATGGACAAATCACCTGCACCCTGACCTCAAGGTCTGCTTATTCTTTTCATGCATAGCGGCTTATAATCTCTATTTTAATTAGGGGAAACCTTGCAAGGATCTATACATGATTTGAAAATCTCAATTGTTCTAGTTAAGTTTTTAATATATTCGAACTAAAACAACTTAGACTAAAAGATTAGAAATTTAGGGGCACATGTCATCCGTGCTCTCTTGCTCTTTTATATTACGAGGATAAGTTAAAATAATTAAACTCCTGATTGAGGTCGCAAATCTCCAGCCTCTACTCCTATATTTGGAGGAAAACCAATAGATTGTATTGATTATTAATTTCAATCATCGCTTATAGATGTCAATTACAACTTTCTTATTTTGATGACATGAGTTTCTAGAGTCTTCAGCATTAGGGGTGGGCAAAAGGGAGCCATGTTATAACTCATATCTTTGAAATATAACCATAAGATACTCGCTTATTATACACATATAAATATGACCTGATTAGTTAATCTAGCTTATGGGCCTCTTTGGTCCATAGGGTTTGCTAAAATGTATGAATTGAAAAAACATATTCGTCTCAAGAAACAAAAAATAATGGGGAAAACACATGATTAAAGCATCACACCATCTTGTATATATCAATTTATTAATAATGGAGTAACATATTGTACCCAAGCATACTTATAAGCTAATCTTGTAGAAATTAACTAGAGCATTTTTAGAGAACTCTCGGTCCATTAAAGTTTAGACTTGATCAACACATGCCACACACCACATGTAGGAACATAATTTTGTTTTAAGAACATACATCAACATTCATAGGTACTATTGCAGTTGCAAATGATCAAAACAAATGCTACCACTGATCAACATTAACCACATCATTTTTTCACCCATCCCATAACACATAAGATGATGGATCATGAATGAAGCAACCCTGAGCTTAAGCTTCAGTCAACTGCCTGGTCGTTCCACTTTCACGAGACACACCACACACAAGAAACCTGTCAAAATGATATCGTGATATAACTATAAGTAGTTGGCGTTGCGTTTGATGGTAACTTTGGACTATATCTGGCCATGGGCCGGGCCGGGCCGGGCTTGGGCCGGGCCTAAAAAAGCCCATGGCAGAAAACTGAGGCCCAGGCCCTCCCAGGCCCTACCAGCGGGCCTACTTTTCAAGCCCAAGCCCGGACCATCTCGTAAAAAGCCCTGAAAAGCTCTTAGGCTTAGGGCAGTGGGCTGGGCCTCTTCCTTAAAATGCCAATATGCCAAGCCCAAGCCCATCCAAGCCCTGCTGATGGGCTCAAAACTCAGGCCCAAGCCCAGCCCACGAACAAGCCCATCAGGCCAAGGCCCTAGATTTTAGGGCCGGGCCTGGGTGGGCCGACAGGGCCGGGCCTGAGATGGCCAGGACTACTTTGGACGACAAAAGCAACCCGCCGCAGTAACCATCAACGATGTCCCTCATCAGGATCGATGTCCCGGCGTCCATGTCCAGTCGGAATGTGCTGAACTCCGCCATCTAATACTCACTTCCTTTCTTGTCATCAACGTTGTTGGCCAGAACAAGAAGTTGTGCACGAACTTGAACTCCACTGACGGACATCTTGTCGTTAGCGTCAGCTTCGACAATGCAGCCTCGGCGTCTGTGACTATGGGCCCTTTCCTTCGTCGGTCGGTGAAGTAGACCTTTCCATGAAACGAGAAGGCCGAACAGATGACCATCTTGGACCTTGGTGCCAAGAGCTTCTTATCCCACTCTAAATGAGGGACCATCATTGAGACTCCGGCGAACATGGCTCTTGTAATTTAAATAGGTACATGATGTCCTTGGCGTGGTGTCCAATGCAAGAGGCTTAGCACGGGAGCGATGGAAGGAGTTCAAACCTTTGAAATGCTACCCACTAATCGTGTTCAAAATCTAAATGAAAAGGCTACTCTCGTGTACGAGGACAAGGACGAGGATGCTACAGGACTTGGCTTGGCCTAGGAGGCGAGGGAGGTTTGCGGTGATCTTTGGCAGGCTGGACAGGTTCACCATGTGGTGCCAACTGTGGCACTCGTTCGCAGTAGGATCCAACAGAGCGATGGAAGTGCTGGTCGAGGACGTTGTGCTTCTTGGGGTCATTGGTATGTTCCCTCCACTCCGTGTATGCTGCACAGAATCGCATGTAGTTGGCGACATTGTTTACCAGTGCGTGCCAGGTGATCCACTCTGGCATGGCGTTGTGGATGCCTACCCTATCCCTCTTATGGGAGTGCTAGAATGTTGAGCGGGAGAGCGACAATAAAGACCGAGACATACCAGTCGGGGGTTCATGTGCACGGTGGTGAGCTCAACGACAGTCGAAGACAAAGGTTAGAGGACATGGAGCCTATCGGTATAGAGGGGGTGTGAAACAGGGCCGGCAGGAGGTGGGGCGGCGACGCTGTTGTTGCTAGGAGCTAGGGTTTGCATTGAGGCATGGAGGGGTTGGTGTATATGTATGTACTCGCTAGACAGGCGCGCGGTGCATTGTAGCTCTGTACGAGATAGCTGCAGAATGGTAATCTGGAGGGCAAAGGAACATGGATACATGCGGCTACACGTTGCTCCCTCTCGGCTAGCTAGACAACGACGTCAGATGGGAGGTTGCATTGCTTTCTTTTTTTGTGCTTGGACATTGATGTGCATCATTTGTTTCCTATCTCGTCTCATGCGGCTCTCCGAGCACACATGTTGGTGTACTCACGTCCCAATTCAATGGACCACGCACACCTGGGATGTACCATTTTGACTATACTAACCTTGGACAATATGTAAGATACACATTCGTAAATTAAAAACTAGTGGAAAATGATGCTTCTTAACACACTTCTATTGTGGCCATAGAATAGAAAAAGGTGTTCACTATCAAGCGAACAATTTTTTGGCACATTAAAAAAGTTACTTTTCCATGCATTAATAGGGATGATTATGTGGTCAGCTTAAAAACATGTTTATGTGGTCAGCTTAAAACATGTTTATGTGGTATATATAAAGAAAAACGTTTTAAAAGATCACATTTAATTGATGGATTTAGTTATGATCCATAATTACAATTTATCAAAATTATCTCCACAAGAAATGATGCATCATGCAAGTGGTGGAGCTTGCGCAACATCTTTGGGGGCAGTGGGCTCGGGCAACCAACACCATCCATGGGCTGGATTTTAGTGATTCGACATACCACTTTCTTAGGTTAATCTGAAAACTCTTGTGGGCTTGGGAGTGATGCCTTAGGTTGGCCTCCACTAAGCTCCGCCACTGTATCACCTCATTTGTGGAAGCGAGTTTAGGAAACAAAGCATATTCCGTATGGCTGGCATGATAAACAGAAGCAGTTACCGAAAAGAAGGCGATCAAAAAGAAAACCAACCTACCAGCCGCATGGCTTTCGTGCCAGATTGGATGACCAGATTGCTTCTAATCGTAGGGCTTTCGATCTATTTGATAGGATGCAAAGATTAGTAGTAAGATCCATTTCCATAGGGATCCAACTCGTAAGAGCCTTTTATTTGCATAGAACACACAGAGAGTTGCAAATTTGTGTCGAGCAAAGCCTCGCTGATAGCCGTAAAAAATTCTTCACCAAGACTTGCTCTTGCTCTAGTGAGGTGTACCGATAGCTAGCTGGGACCCACTGCGCAATAGCTAACCTCATGAGACAACTAGTTGCGTTGGTGTACATGGGCCACAGAGAAATTGTTGGGTAATGATGGGGTTAATGTTCACGTTTCTCATGAACCGATTCATGAAATTTGTGTTATTGGAACATTATATCTTGGAAGGTTTTGTGTCATCAAAGTGGGGCCATAGATTAACGAATGAAGCAGCACCTCCTCCTCTATATTATGTGCGTTCTGGATCTCGACATTGACTTGACTTTTTCTCTCTGTCATACTCTTCCTCTATGTCTAGCTCGATACCTCCAAAATTCCATCCCCTTCGCAGTTCCTGACTTGCTTCCAACATCCGTCCGATCCCATGGCGTCGTCGTTCGACATCCTTTTCAACGAGCAGTTTGCGGCGTGGCATCCATGATGGCTGAGGTGGAAGGGAGGGTTGAGGGGTACTTCTCGAGCTCCAGCCATGGTTTTTCGCACTTCCAGCAAGCTGGCACCGCTTCGACCGGAATCCATGACATGGGGTCGCTCGTTTTTGGCTTCGGCAATTCTCCCTCCATGCTCGCCTTGCCGAAGGGCCCCCTCCCGATCGTTGGTTATGGCACTGCTGCCATCCCAGTGGAGATCCTTGAGGTCTGGCAACAGAAGCCTTCCGCCAAGAACAACCGAGCGGTGGCATTGTCCAAAGGAGGGTGGTTGCAGCAAGAGGACGAGTATGTGAAAGAGCGGAATCTAATTTGTTTTAATAGCAACATGATCTCAAGGTATGTATGTTGTTCTATTTAATTTTCTTGATCAACGTATTGTCTTGTTTGCAGACTTCTCAAGAGACTGGCGGCTGAGCATGGAAAGTGTAAATGGGCGGAGATTTCAAAACAACTCCCAGGACAGATTGGGAAGAAATGTCGTGAGTGATGGACAAATCACCTGCACCCCGACCTCATGGTCTGCTTATTCTTTTCATGCATAGCGGCTTATAATCTTTAATTTAATTAGGGGATTGCATAGATCTGTACATGATTTGAAAATATAAGTTGTTTTAGTTAAGTTTTTAATATATTCAAACTAAAACAATTTAGACTGAAAGATTAGAAATTTTAGGGGCACGTGCCATCCGTGCTCTCCTGTTTTTGTTATATTATGAGCATAAATTAAAATAATTAAAACCTGATTGAGGTCGCAAATCTCTAGCGTCTACTCCTATATTTGGAGAAAAACTAATAGATGGTATGGATTATTAATTTCCCTTGTCGTTTATAGATGCTAATTACAGCTTCCTTATTTTGATGACACGAATTTCTGGAGTGTTCGACATTAGGGTGGGCAAAAGGAAGCCATGTTATAACTCATATATCTTTGAAATATAACCATAAGCTACTCGCTTATTACACAAATATAAATATGACCTGGTTAGTTAATACATCTTATGGGCCTCTTTGGTCCATAGGGGTTGCTAAAATGTATGAATGGAAAAAACACATTTGTCTCAACAAACAAAAAATAATGGGGAAAACACATGATTAGAGCATCACACCATCTTGTATATATCAATGAATTAATAACGGAGTAACATATTGTACCCAAGCATACTTATAACTAATCTTGTAGAAATAAACTAGAGCATTTTCATACAACTCTCGGTCCACTGTTCAAGATATCTACCGATATTCCAATAAATCGGCCGATTTATTGCTTACCGTTGTCTCACCGATAAGATAAATCGGCCGATATTGCCGATATGGCGATAAATCGGCTGATATGCCGATAAACTGGCCGATCTATCCCTTATCTTGGGTCGACCGATAAGTTCCTGATTAGCGATATCCCCAACATTGTCTCGATCCATTAAAGTTTTGACTTGATCAACACATGCCACACACCACATGCATGAACATAATTTTGTTTTAAGAACAAACATCAACATTCATTGGTACTATTGCAGTTGCAAATGATCAAAACAAATGCCACCATTGATCAACATTAACCACGTCAATTTTGCACCCATCCCAAGGCACATAAGATGCCAGATCATGAATGAAAGAAGTCGTGAGCTTCAACTTCGAACAATGGACTGGTCATTCCAGTTTCACGAGACACACCACACACAAGAAAACTGTCGAAATGATATCGTGATAGAACAAGAAGTAGTTGGCGTTGGGTTTCACGGTAACTTGGGACAACAGAAGCAACCCGCCACAATAACGGCCAACGATGCTCCTCATTAGGATCGGTGCCCTAGCGTCCATGTCCAGTCAGAATGTGCCGAACTCCATCGTCTAATACTTAGTTCCTTTCTTGGCATAACCGTTGTTGGTCCGAACCAGAAGTTGTGGAAAAACTTGAACACCATCGGCGGATATCTTGTGGTTAGTGTCAGCTTCGATAATGCAGCCTCGATGTCCACGACCATGGGCCCTTCCCTCTGTCAGTCGGTGAGCAGACCTTTCCACGAAATGGGAAGCCGAGTAGAGCAACGAGTCTTCGCAGACCATCTTGGAGCTTGGTGCCAAGAGCTTTTTATCCCACTCTAAATGAAGCACCAACACTGAGACTCCGGGAAACGTGGCTCCTGTCACTTTACACAGGTACAGGAAGTCCTTGGCATGGTGTCCAATGCAGGGTGGCTAACCACAGGAGCAACGGAAGTTGTTCGAACCGTTGAAATGCTACCAACTGATCAGGTTCAAAATCCAAATGAAAAGGCTACTCTCTTGTACAAGGACAAGGATGAGGACGCCACCAGACTTGGCTCAATGGTGAGGCCTTGGAGGTGAGGGAGGTTCGCGGTGATCTTCGGCTAGCTGGACAGGTTCACCATGCGGCGCTAGTTGTGGCACTCGTTCGTAGTAGGATCCAATAGAGCGATGGAAGCACTGGTTGAGGACGTTGTGCTTCTTGGGGTCATCGATATGTTCCCTTCACTCCCTGTATGCTGCCTAGAATCGCAAGTAGCTGGCAACACCATTTACCAGTGGGTGCCTAGTGATCTACTCCAGCATGTCCTATCCCTTCTATGGGAATGCTAGAATGTTGAGTGGGAGAAGAATGATAAAGACCGAGATGTACCAATCGAGGGTGCGGGTGCACGGCGGTGGGCTCAATGACAGTCGGCGACAAAGTTTATAGGACATGGAACCTATCGGTATAGTGGGAGAGCTAAACATGCCAGGAGGAGGTGGGGTGGCAATGCTGCTATTGCTAGGATCTAGGGATTGCATCGAGGCATAGATGGGTTGATGTATATGTATATACTCGCTAGACAGGCGCGCGGTGCACTGTTGCTCTCTCTAGGATAGCTGTAGAATGGTAATGTGGAGGGTAGGAGAAGAAGGATACACACGGTTACACGTTGTGGCTCCCTCTCGGCTAGCTAGACGACGACGTTAGATGGGAGGTTGTATTTCTTCATTTTCTGGTGCTTGGACATTCATGTGCATACTTTGTTTCCTATCTCCTCTCATGCGGCTCTCCAACCACACATGTTGGTGTACTCACGTCCCAATTCAACTGACCACACACACCTGGGGTGCACCATTTTGACTATACTGACCTTGGACAAAATATGTAAGATACACATTCGTAAATTAAAAACTAGTGGAAAATGATGCTTCTTAACACACTTCTATTGTGGCCATAGAATATAAAAAGGTGTGCACTATCATGCCAACAATTTTTGGGCACATTGAAAAGTTACTTTTCCATGCATCAATAGGGATGATTCCATGGTCAACTTAAAAACATGTTTATGTGGTATATATATATATGAAGAAATACGTTTTAAAAGATCATATTTAATAGATGGATTTAGTTAAGATCCATAATTACAATTTATCAAAATTATTTCTGCAAGCAATGATGCATCATGCTAGCGGTGGAGCTTGTGCAACCTTTTTGGCGGGGCAATGGGCTGGGGAAACCAACACCATGCATGGGCTGGATTTCAGTGATTCGACGGGCCACTTTTTTTAAGGATAATCTAAACAAATCTCATGGGCTTGGGGGTGATGGCTCGGGTTGGCCTCCAGTAAGCTCCGCCATTGCATCACATCACTTGTGGAAGCGAGTTTAGGAATCAAAGCATATTCCGTATGGCTGGCGTGGTAAACGGAAGTAGTTGCCAAAAAGAAGGCGATCAAAAAGAAAACCAACCCACCAGCCACATGGCTTTCGTGCCAGATTGGATGAACAGATCACTTCTAACCGTAGGGCTTTTGACCGATTTCATAGAAAGCAAATATTAGTAGTAAGATCCATTTCCATAGGGAACCCACTGGCAAGAGCCTTTTATGTGCATACAACACACAGAGAGTTGGAAATTTGAGTCGAGCAAAGCCTCCCTGATAGCTCTAGTGAGGTGTACCGGTAGCTAGCTGGGACCCACAACACAACAGCTAACCTCTTGAGACAACTGGTTGCGCTGGTGTACATGGGCCACAGATAAATTCTTGGACAGTGATGGGCCTAGTGTTCACCTTTCTCGTGAACTGATTCATGCAATGTGTGTAATTGGAACGTTATATCATGGAAGGTTTTGTGTCGTCTGATGAAAGTGGGGCCATAGATGAACGAATGAAGTGACACCTCCTCCTCTATATTATGTGCATCCTGGATCTCGACATCGACTTGACTTTTTCCCTCCGTGATACTCTTCCTATATCTCTAGCTCGGTACCTCCAAAATTCCACCCCTTCGCAGTTTCTGACTTGCTTCCAACCTCCATCCATGCCCATGGCGTCGTTGGTGGACATCCTTTTCAGTGAGGAGCTTGCGGTGTGGCAACCATGATGGTTGAGGCGGAAGGGAGGGTTGAAGTGTACTTCCCGAGCTCTAGCCATGGTTTTTCGCCCTTCCAGCAAGCTGGCACCGCTTCGACTAGAATCCGTGACATGGGGTCGCTCGTTTCCAGCTTCGGAAAGTCTCCCTCAATGATCTCCTTGCCGGAGGGCCCCCTCCCGATTGCCGGTTATGGCGCTGCTGCCATCTCGGTGGAGATCCTCGAGGTCTGGCAACACAAGCCTTCTGCCAAGAACAACCGAGGGGTGGCACCGTCCAAAGGCAGGTGGTTGCAGCAAGGGGACGAGTATGTGAAGGAGCGAAATCTAATTTATTTTAATAGCAGCTTGATCTCACGATATGTATGCTGTTTTGTTTAATTTTCTTGATCAATCTATTGTCTTGTTTGCAGACTTCTCAAGATATTTGGGGCTGAGCATGGAAAGCGTAAATGGGTGGAGATTTCAAAACACCTCCCAGGACAGATTGGGAAGCAATGCCGTGAACGATGGACAAATCACCCGCACCCTGACCTCAAGGTCTGCTTATTCTTTTCATGCATAGCGGCTTATAATCTTTATTTTAATTAGGGGAAACCTTGCATAAATCTATACATGATTTCAAAAACTAAATTGTTTTAGTTAAGTTTTTAATATATTCGAACAAAAACAATTTAGACTAAAAGATTATAAATTGTAGGGGCACGTACCATCCATATGCTCTCCTATTCTTGTTATATTATGAGCATAAATTAAATAATTAAAACCTGATTGAGGTCGCAAATCTCCAACTCTACTCCTATATTTGGAGAAAAATTAATAAATGGTATGGATTATTAATTTCCCTCGTTGTTTATAGATGTCAATTACAACTTCCTTATTTTGACGACATGAGTTTCTGGAGTCTTCGACATTAGGGAGTGGGCAAGAGGAAGCCATGTTAGAACTCCTATCTTTGAAATATAACCATAAGATACTCGCTTATTATACAAATATAAATATGACCTGGTTAGTTAATCTAGGTTATGGGCCTCTTTGGTCCATAGGGGTTGGTAAAATGTATGAATGGACCATTGTTGAGGAAATCGTTAACTGGTAGCTGCTCGGTTGGCTAGCAAGTAGGGGATTAATTGGCTAATTGACAAGTTAATCGGCCATTTAATCAATTAATCGGGCGATTTTTCGGTTTATCGGCTACTCGGTGACCCTATGAGTAGGGATTAATCGGTAAGTTAACTGGTTAATCGGATGAATTCTTGAACAGGGGAATGGACAGAACACATTCATCTCAAGAAACAAAAAATAATGGTAAAAGCACATGATTAGAGCATCACACCGTCTTGTATATATCAAGGAATTAATAACGGAGTAACATATTGTACCCAAGCATACTTATAACTAATCTTGCAGAAATAAACTAGAGCATTTTCAGAGAACTCTCGGTCCATTAAAGTTTAGACTTGATCAACACGTGCCACACACCACATGCATGAACATAATTTTGTTTATGAACATACATCAATATTCATAGGAACTATTGTAGGTGCAAATGATCAAAACAAATGACACCACTAATCAACATTAACCACATCAACTTTGCACCAATCCAAAGGCACATAAGATGTCGGATCATGAATGAAGCAACCCTGAGCTTTAGCTTCAGTCAATGGCCTGGTTGTTCCACTTTCACGAGACACACCACACACAAGAAAACTATCGAAATGATATCGTGACAGAACTAGAAGTAGTTGGTGTTGGGTTTGACTATAACTTTTGAGACGACAAAATCAACCCGCCGGAGTAACCACCAATGATGCCCCTCATCAGAATCGGTTCCCTAGCATCCATGTCCAGTCGGAATGTGCCGAACTCTGTCATCTAATACTCACTTCCTTTCTTGTCATCAACGTTGTAGGTCAGAACCAGAAGTTCTGCACTAACTTGAACACCACCGACGGACATCTTATGGTTAGCGTTAGCTTTGGCAATGCAGCCTCGGCTTCCACGACCACGGGCCCTTCCCTCTATCGGCCGATGAAGTAGAACTTTCCATGAAACGGGAAGGCCGAGCAGAGCAACGAGTCTTCACAGACCATCTTGGAGCTTGGTGCCAAGAGCTTTTTATACCACTCTAAATGAAGGACCAGTATTGAGACTCTGTCGAACGTGGCTCCTGTTACTTTTAACAGGTACGGGAAGTCCTTGGTGTGGTGTCCAATGAAGGGGTGGCGCACCACAGGAGCAACAGAAGTTGTTCGAAGCGTTGAAATGCTACCCGTTGATCGGGTTCAAAATCCAAATGAAAAGGCTACTCTCGTGCGCTGATCTTCGGTTGGCTGGATAGGTTCACCGTGCGGTGCCAATTGTGGCACTCGTTCGTAGTAGGATCCAACAGAGCGATGGAAGCGCTGGTTGAGGATGTTGTGCTTCTTGGGGTCATCAGTATGTTCCCTTCACTCCATGTATGCTGCCTAGAATCGTAGGTAGATGGCGACATCGTTTACCAGTGTGTGCCTAGTGATCTACTCTGGCATGACCTTGTGGATGCCTGCCCTATCCGTGCAATGGGAATGCTAGAATGTTGAGTGGGAGAAGAACGATAAAGACCGAGATGTTCCAGTCGGGGGTGCGGGTGCACGGCGGTGCGTTAAACGACAGTCAATGACAAAGGTTATAGGACATGGAGCTTATCGGTATAGTAGGAGAGCTAAACAGGCTAGGAGGAGGTGGGGTCACGACGCAGCTATTGCTAGGAGCTAGGGATTGCATTGAGGCATAGAGGTGTTGATATATATGTATGTACTCGCTGGACAAGCGCGCGGTGCATTGTTGGTCTCTCCGAGATAACTGCAGAATGGTAATGTGGAGGGCAGGGGAAGAAGGATACACATGGTTACACGTTGTCGCTCCCTCTGGACTAGCTAGACGATGGCGTCAGACGGGAGGTTGTATTTCTTCCTTTTCTGGTGCCTGGACATTGATGTGCATCCTTTGTTTCTTATCTCCTCTCATGCGGCTCTCCGACCACACATGTTGGTGTACTCACGTCCCAATTCAACGGACCACACACACCTAGGCTGCACTATTTTGACTATACTGACCTTAGACCAAATATGTAAGATACACATTCGTAAATTAAAAACTAGTGAAAAATGATGCTTCTTAACACACTTCTATTGTGGCCATATAATAGAAAAAGGTGTGCACTATCATGCCAACAATTTCTGGGCACACTAAAAAAGTCACTTTTCCCTGCATTAATAGGGATGATTCTGTGGTCAGCTTAAAAACATGTTTATGTGGTATACTAGGTGACAACCCGCGCTTTGCTGCGGGAATTTGTAGCATTGTATAGAAGGAGGATTTTGCAGTGAAAAATAGTAAATAATGAATAAATACATACATATTATACATGTCTAATTGAAGTTTTGATGGTATGATACAGAAAGTAAAAAATTCAGTATATTGTGAGTATCTCCATGTATACGTAATTAGAATACATTACTTTTTCTATGGAGAATTTTAAATGCACCGCTAATATGGAAAAATGAACATATAATTTGATGAGAATTTATCTAAATACATGCCCAGGCATGGTCTGATACATGATGATTCTGTGAAAGCACAGACCAAGCTAGACCCAATACAAAAGCCGGGAGGTCCAAAAATAGCTTGAGGCGAGACAAAACCATGAAGCCTAGCTTGAGGGCAAACAAAACCACTAACACAAATGATTGTTGAATTATAATTAAGTCTATAACACAAACCAGTCAAAAGCGAAAGCATAAAATATGCAGAAGTCTAGTAGCAACACATTGCATACATCTTAGAATTTTTACATGACCTTAATCCAATTATGAATTGCAATACATGTACTTCAAGCACAAACCAATCGCTAAAAAATTAAAAAGAACCTGTGTAAACAATAATACACATTAGACAGGGACAACAAATATGCATCTCTTATATATACTAAAAAAGCAAATACACATCTTGTCCTTTGTCACATTACGTGATGTCCATGCCTTGAGGGGAAAACACAAATGTGGAGATCCGGACAGAAAAGCTTATGAGACGGTTGGGATCCTGCTGAGACACTAGTTCCTGCTCCTACCTTGGCGACTGAGACACTAGTTCGATTGGGATCCGATGGTCCTATGCATGGTCGGCATCCGGACAGACTCCATCAATGCCACCAAACTTCACCTGGGGCTGGCACCCTCGTCCTTCCGAGGCAAGAAATCACATATTTGACCTGAGGTTCAAATCAAATCACAAACTGACCTCGTTCCGAAAAAATTTCACTCTGCTGACCCTTTTGTGTGGCGCCCGACAGCTAGGCGCCACACACCACTATGCAGCGCCTCTGCCTTAGGCGTCGCACCTCCTGCCAGCGTGGCAGCCCTGGTCCAGTTGCGGCCCCACAGACAGCACTGCAGCGCCTCAGACTTAGGCGCCACACTTGTAATGTGCAGCGCCTAGCTCTTGGGCGCTGCACAGTCTGTGTTCCACTTAGGCTGGCCCCACCCTCTCTCCCATCCCACCCCCACCCCACACACCCCACCCCACACAAACCCTTAGCCTTGCGCCTCTCCTCTCTTCCCCTCTCCCCCTCTCAAATCCTTCTCAAATCTTGCAAATCCGAAGTATTTGACCGTGGATTTCGAAGCCAACCCCTCCCTTAGGGAGGTAATCTCCTTCGATCCCCTCGTTTTCATCCATAGGAATTGTCACATTTGCTCAAATATTGCTACTTTGGGGAACCCTAGTTTTGGCTTGGATTTGCAAGTTTGTATTGAATCATGTTATGTTTCTTTGCTAATTAGGGTTGGTTAGGCTTTCATAGTATACTAGGGTTAGAGTTATGTGTGTTTGATGTTGGTGTTAGGGTTATGCTATGGTTAGGGTTGTGGTTATTGTTAAGTGGGGGTTAGGGTTATTAATTCATATATATCTTATGGCATATGTATTTTTGTGCAAATATTTTTTGTTAAGTACTTACTTGATATATGTGTGTTTTTTATTATTGTAGGGATGGGGAGAACATGTGTTTATGTTCATCATGTGGATAAAGAGGCCTTTTTGAAAGGCAATGTTGAGCCGGACCCGGATGAGCTTGACATGGTGTTTGAGAGTAGTCCAAGCTATGCGGAGCTCTTGGACCAAGTGAGGAAGGATTTGAATTGGATGGACCCAAGTGACGTTGTTGAGTTCGTGGGAAGGCATAATGTTGGTTTTGGAATGTACATCCGTTGGAAGACAATGCGTGTGAACTCCGAGCAACGTTGGGTTGCATACAAGGAGACGGTTGCCGAATCTCTAGACAAGGCTCTTGAGTTATTTGCCTCCAAGAAGGTTGAGTCTACTTTGAATTTGGACTTGAACCGGAACCCCTCCCCGTTGGTTGCTAGCACTCCACCACCCATGAACCAAGATCAAATGAGTGAACCTCATTTCATGCAACAAGATTGGCCAACATTGAGCCCGACTCCAAACAACCAAAATGAAGGTTTTGAAGAGGAGAATGATGAGTACGAGGAGGATGACAACGAAGTTGATCTCCATGACAACAATGTGGGTGATCTCGACCAATATCATGTGCAAGAGACAATGGACCAATCCATCCCTTTTTCCCGTGCATATGCATCGGACTCGGATGACGATGGTCCCGATGAAGAAGTTGATGAGGAGGGGTTCACACCGAAGGAGGCCCAAGCATTCAAGAAGGTATTCAGGCGGGATCACAAGACACCATTATTCAAGGATCTTAGTCTCGCGGATGAAGCCGTTGTGGATGGTGGCAAATGCATATCTCTTGGAGCTAGGCCAAGTTCTCACCGTGATTTGGAAGACGGCAAGAACGGGATATATCCCGGTTGTGAGTTTCAATCCTTCTTGGAATTGAAGATGTGGCTCGACAACTACTCGGTTACGCATTATCGTCCACATAAAGTGGCCAACTCGGATGTCAATGTGCGTTACACGGTCAAATGTGAAGTGCCAAGTTGTCCATGGATTGTGCGTGCAAGGCCATGGAAAGGAGGTCCCACTTGGCGCATAGTGAGTTGTCTACCAAATCACATGTGTCGGCACAAGAATGCGGATGGCAAGCTTGTGTACCAACAACACAGACAACTCACGTCCGAGTTCATTGCTTATAGGCTTTCCAACCAAATATCCACACTTCCAACAATGAGCATCAAGAGTGTCATTGACCTTGTGAAAGCCATCTTTCATTACAAGATGAAGTACGGCAAGGCATGGAAGGCAAAGCAAGCCGCATTCAAGATGTTGTATGGCAATTGGGAGGAAGCATACAACCGACTCCCTAGGTTGTTGTTAGCTATGGCCACTACAAACCCAGGCATGGTTCACGTGGTTGAGCCTCATGGGCACCAAACATTGATTCACAACGGGAGGACCGTCCGAGTATTTGGCCGTACATTTTGGGCCTTTGAGCAATGCATGAGGGCTTTTGAGCATTGTCGGCCCGTCATCGCCATTGATGGCACGTTCTTGACCGGACAATACAAGGGCACTTTATTGGTTGCAATAGCAAGTGATGCCAATAACCGGGTGTTGCCTTTGGCTTTCGCTTTGGTTGAGGTGGATAACAATGATAACTGGGAGTGGTTCTTGCGTCAATTGAGAACAAGGGTATTACCGGCTGAAAGGGAAATTTGTGTCATATTGGATCGCCATCCAGGAATTCTCAATGCGGTGGTGGTTGACATTCCCGGACATAGAAAGTTGCACCATCAATGGTGCATGAGGCACTTTTGTGCAAACTTCTATAGGGCATGTGGTATCAAGGAGTTGGCCGATGATCTTCAAGATTGTTGTCTCGCTTTCACCAACAAGCGGTTTGCCACATTGTTCAATGCATTGCTCAGACACAAGAAACTTGACCCCGGTGGTCATGAATTTCTCAGTAAGAACATTGTCGAAAGGAATATGTGGGCACGTGCTTTCGATGAAGATGGCCGAAGGTACGGTCAAATGACAAGCAATATGGCAGAATGCTTCAATAAGGTGCTCAAGGGTGTACATGCATTACCTGTGATGGCAATAGTTCAATACACATTTGACAAGATGAATGGATACTTTTTGAAGTATTCAATGGAGACGGATAAGCAGATTGCTGGTGAGAACAAGGATAAACACAAGTACTATTTCCCACCAAAGGTTGAAGAATGGTTGGACTTTCAATCACGAAAGGCAGACTCCCAAGAAGCTGTACTATATGATGACAACGAGTGGAAGTATGAGGTGAAAGAGCCTGGAGGAACCAGAAATGATGGCCACCAACACGGAGGCCACGCTTTCAAGGTCTCCCTAACACGGTGTGATTGCAGGTGCATGAGGCCATCGTTTTTTCATCTCCCATGCTCGCACTTGTTAAATGCAGCCCGTGTTAGGAATGTGGACGTCAATCACCCTCTTACCGTGAGGGAGTCCGAGTTCTCAATCATGACGGTAAAGAATACATGGGCTCCCCGGTTTCAGCCATACTTGGACCAATCACAATGGCTGAAGTATCATGGAGTTCAACTATGGCCGGACCCGGAATTGAAGGTCGTTAGACGGGGAAGACGTAAGACAAAGCGTCTTAGAGGTGACATGGATGGATGGGGCCGTGGTGGCGGTGGAGAATACGGCACCGGCCAATTCCAAGAGCCTCGTGAGCAATCCCGTTGTGGGGACTGCAGTCATGGGGGACACAACACAAGAACTTGTTCCAAATCAAGAAAAAGATCAAAGAAAAATGATGGAAGCACAATCCAAGCAAATGATAGCCAACCAAGTCAACCAAGGAGTAGCCAACCAAGTCAAACAAGCCAACGAGGCACTAGGCAACAAAGAGGTCGTGGTGGTGGTAGAGGCCGTGGTGGTGGTAGAGGCCGTGGTGATGGCCTAGGCCGTGGGGATGGTCTTGGCCGTGGTGAAGGCCTAGGCCGTGGTGATGGTCTAGGCCGTGGTGGTGGTGGTAGAGGCCGTGGTGAAGGCCTAGGCCGTGGTGATGGTCTTGGCCATGGTGAAGGCCTAGGTCGTGGTGATGGTCTTG
>NC_041380.1:512871538-512936822 GCF_002162155.2 Triticum dicoccoides
GAGGCCGTGGTGGTGGTCTAGGCCATGGTGGCGGTAGAGGCCATGGTGGCGGTAGAGGCCGTGGTGGTGGTCTAGGCCGTGGTGGTGGTAGAGGCAGTGGTGGTGATCTTGGCCTTGGCGGCGGCCGTGGTGGAGGAATGTTCACTTGGCTCAATGGACCATTGTCGTATGTCACTTACTATGATCTTGTTCTTTTGGCTCAATGCTTGTGTTGTCATTTTGCATTGTGTGACTAACTATTATATTGACATTTTCATAGGTATGGAAACAATGAAGGGGGTGGAGGACACGGAGGCGAAAGGTGAGCTCCCTTGGTGGTCGGAGGAGGGAGAAGAAGAAGAAGAAGAAGAAGAAGAAGAAGAGAGGAAGAAGAAGGGACAAGGACCATGACCTTTTCTATGAACCAAAATGTGTGCTACTATGTGATATGAGACATAAATGACTATGTCTTTTTGGCTAAATGTTTGTGTATGACTATCTGATTGGACAACTCTATTGCTATGTGTGTATGAGTATGTGATTTGGACTACTACATGTGATTTGGATATGATTATGTGCCATCTATGTGAATCACAAAACATAAAAATCACTTTGTATATGAAAACAACAGATAGTGCAGCGCCTAAGGTCGAGGCGCTAGACATTACAGTGCAGCGCCTAAGGCCGAGGCGCTGCACATTACAGTGCAGCGCCGCTCCCTTAGGCGCTGCAGACTGACTTAGCAAATTTTCGGGTGCAAAAGCTCCTGGAATGCTTCTGTTGCTCTCTGTACTGGGATGTCTAGCCGTGCAGCGCCTTAGGGAGAGGCGCCACACACCATAGTGCAGCGCCTCTCCCTTAGGCGCTGCACTGCTGGACATCCCAGTCTAGAGAGAAACAGAAGCGTTCCAGGAGCTTTTGCACCCGAAAATTTGCTAAGTCAGTCTGCAGCGCCTAAGGGAGGGGCGCTGCACTGTAATGTGCAGCGCCTCACGCCCGGGCGCTGCACAGTACAGAGCAGCGCCTATCCCTTGGGCGTTGCACGCTCACTTAGCATTTTTTTGGGCAGAAAACATACTGGAAGCTTCTGTTGCTCTCTGGACTAGGATGTCCAGAAGTGCAGCGCCTAAAGCTGAGGCGCTGCACTATGGTGTGTGGCACCTCTCCCTTAGGCGCTGCATGGCTGGACATCTATTTGCTGCACTCACCCCCTCCCACCCATCCCCACCCCACACATCCCCACCCCCACACAAACCCGAAGCTCAGTGCCTCCCCTCTGCCCTTCTCTCTCCCCTTCTCAAATCCTCCTTAGATCCGGAGTATTTGACCGTGGATTTCGAAGCCAAACCCTCCCTTAAGGTAATCTCCTCCGTTCCCCTCGTTTTCATCCATAGGAATTGTCACATTTGCTCAAATCTTGCTACTTTGGGGATTGGATTGGATTTGCAAATATTTGTTGAATGATGTTAAGTTTCTTTGCTAATTTGGGTTGGTTAGGCTTTCATGGTATGCTAGGGTTAGGGGTATGTGTGTTTGATGTTGGTGTTAGGGTTATGCTATGGTTAGGATTGTGTTATTGTTAAGTGGGGGTTAGGGTTAACCAAGAATTATCGGTTTTGTAGGCATGGCTTCATCCGGTTCCATGACGAGGCCACCGTGTGCTAACCAAGAAGACATGCCGAACAAGTGGGAGGACGCATCTTTGGACAAGGTGAAGGAGAAAGATGCCAACATCCCGCCATGTTGGTGTGGAGATGTTTGCAAGGTGAAGGTATCCACCGACCGAAATAAATCATGGACGGAAGGGCGGAGATATTTTGTATGCTCGAACTATGCTTATGATCATGCACTTCCAACTAACGCCTATGACCAACCACCGGTAAGCTCAAGAAGTAAAATGTTACTATCAAATGTGTGTCAACACTAACTTAAATTTTGTATGCAGTCACCGCCTCCTCTATGCAAGTACTTCACGTGGATAGATCTTGAAGTGCCAGAAGATGTCAAAAAGGACCAATACCAAGATTGTCTTAGGCGGCAACAGCGGTTCGAAGAATCATTTCGAAGAGGCTTGGAGGAAGAGCGTCGTCAGAAGGAGAGGATGGAGCGGAAGAAACGAGACGAGGAGAGGGCACGCCAAGCGAAACTTGCTCGTGAGGAGGAGAGGGCAAGAAAGCTTGCAAAGGCTCGCGAGGCGCAAGAGGAGGACTCGGCCTGTGACAAGAAGGGGAAATGGCCTCGCTCTACTCAGTAGGGACTTCGGTTCGGTGCACGAGTCGTGAACTTGTGAGGGCATGTAAGATGTTGGTGAACTATTTTCTAGGGCAAGCTACCATTTGTCATTTGTAATGAATGTGTCGTGAACCATGTCGTAGTTCGAATTGTCTTAAGTTATGAACTCGTCGGCATAAAATTTTTGTTTGTTCAAATTGTTGTGATGATGCAGTCATTGTAAGTATTATGATGTTCCGGTGAAATGAATGTGCTGTCAACTCTGTTTTTGCAGTAAGGTGCAACGCCTAGGCTTTGGGCGCTGCACTGTGAGGTGCAGCGCCTAGGCTTTGGGCGCTGCATTGTACAGTGCAGCGCCTGACTGTCAGGCGCTGCAGTGCTGTTAACTGCCAAACTGCAAAAACAGATTCCATTTTGGCAAATACAAATATTGAACAATTCAACTGAACAAATACCACAATACCACAATACCACAAATACTGAACAATTCAACTGAACAAATACCACAATACCATAATAATTTGAACATCACATCTTTTAGGACAACACAAATACCACAATAGTAAGAGTTCACCAACATATAACATAACCAAACAAGTTCATCAACCTAATGAAACGGCTATAAGAGAGCACTTCCATAGTAACAAACACTAATGCCTTCCGCGCGTGTTCCTGGTGCCACGCCTGCAGGCAATCTTATTCTTCCTGGATGGACGAGCCTCCTCTTCCTGCACTTCCTCCTCCGCCTCCGCCTCCGCCTCGTGATCCAAGCTAGCCATCCGCGAGGTCCCTACGACCACCTTTGGGTTGCCTCTGTTGTCAAAGTCGTTGGGCGTGTACCGGCGTCTGGGCTGCCTAGGCTTGAACACATATGGGGACCGAAGTTGAGCGTCCGCCAAAGTCATGTCATCATCAAGCTCATCGCCCTATCACACAATCAAACAATATGGTGAAGACCTACGTCGTAATCAAGTGAGAATCACATCTAAAGGATTAGTCATACCTCTTGGGTGACCGCACCCTCATCATCCTGATAAGCATATGAGGAACTCACATCGTCCCTCTGATGGTGAAATGAGGGATCTGATGGTGTACCAGACCTAGAGGCAGATGGTTCATCAATTTCGGGATCACGACAACCGAGAAGATTCGATAACCGCCTTAACTTCCTGGCCTGACGCTGTAACATGAACAAGTGTGGAAGATATGAAACTCCACAACATAGACTACCTCTCATAGTGAATGCGATTTGTACCTTGAGGAATGCTCGTAGTGGACCATCATCATTGCCTTTTCCAACCAGTGTTTCCTCCAGAATAGACTGGCTCTCATCAGCTGCTTTCTTGATCTCGGTGCGCTGCGGATGAGAAAGAATGAACACGTTAGCCATTCAAACATGTGGAATACGACCAACGGGAAAGTAAAGAAGAAACACTTTACCACATAGTTAATCACCGGAACAGCAGGGACTCCGTGCCCTACCCTGACATCTCTGTTGTACTTCCCCTTTGATAGATCCTCAAAGTTTACGGGTTCTTCAAAAATATCCTCATTATATGCCGGCGGGCATATCTCAACTCGAGTATTTTCAAGAAGCCATCGTATGTAGTTATCAAAAGCAAGTGGACAATGCTCACGAAGCTTGGCGCGTGCACTGCTACGAGCTTCCTCCACACAAAGCTGGAAGCGGGTAACATACGAAGCATGATGCTTGTCCCAGTCCTTTATCTTCCGCTGCCTTCTCCTGTCCAACCTGCATGGTACAAAACCAAACATTAGCAAAATCAAGGAGTGACGATGCTTAGTCAATACGGTTCATGCTGTCTTACCTTTGAAGTGCTTTGTCCGTATCCACCCATTACGGCGGGTGAGGCTGGAACAGACCAAACTGACGAGACACGCGATGTGGCAAATGAAACTCAACAGCCCAGTTGCATATCAGTGGGCACCGCATACGCCAGAGATCCCTATCCCGCAAGCACATCGGGTTGATGGTAAACTCCAGGGTGTACCCAAGTCTGTCATCGGCGCCATATGGCTGCCATTCCACCTATGAAATAGGGCAACAATGCAAAATTGGTGAATTTTTTTAGGCAAACATGAGAAATGACTGAAGTAATGACCTCGTTACCTGCTCAGGCGCAATCGTGTCCAACTCGGCAATGTACGTCTGGTACATGAGATTGACATCGTTTGTCATCTCGGAAACCACATCCCACTTGTAAGCCCAAGTGGGGCGCCGTAATTCGTCATCTTCATCTTCATACCAAGGATTAAACCTGACGCTCTTCGGGCGTCCAACAGGCAGATGCTCCCAGCTCCATACAGAAAGTAGAAGCATATTACCAATGCCTGCACTATCTGTGATCCTGCAACACGCATTGTCCAGCTCCATATGAAAGAAAAACAATGTTAACTTGACAACAAGCTTGCATTGCTAATGAAGAAATGAGTTGATCACAAAACAGACCAACTACCTGTCGGTACAAGTAGGCAAGAGTCGCTGAACCCCAGCTCCATTTGCTACAGAAGACGGTCAACGCCTTCAGCCACATCCATGGAGCGTTCTTGCCAGTGGAGTCAGGAAACAAAGTCCTCGACACAACATACCACATGTAGACACGAGCATGTGTCTGGATCACGTCATCGGTGGCATCCGGAGGGCACGTCGCAAAGTGAGTTTGAATCCACGTGAAAGCAGCTCCGGATGCTTTCCTTTCCTTCTTCTTCTTCTCTTCTCCCTCCTCTACATCAGCCTCAGCCTCGGTAGGAGCCATACCGATAAGAGCAATCATCTGCTCGCGCCACCCATCAGAATCGGTGCTCATACAGAGAGGCATCCCGTCGATAGCAAGACCGGTGATCAACGAGACATCCTCGAGCGTCACGGTCATCTCCCCAGTCCGAAGATGGAAACTATGCGTCTCCGGCCTCCACCGATCAGCAAGAGCGGACACCAGTGGAGCGTTCAGATTCAGCGTGGACCGGCTGGCCAACTGAATCCACGGGAGTAGTCCTGCCTGCTTGATGTACGGTGTGTACCGCTCATCGTAAGGCATGGCAGGACCAGAGACCCCGTGATACCGAATCTTCAAAGGTTCAAGCTTCTGCAAAAAACAAGTAATGACAAATCTTAGGGCATGTAAATTTCAACTTAAGGCAAAATATTTAGATTACTCGTTATTACCATCTCCTTCTCGCGCATCATGTAGGCCCGGTGTTTCGTGTTGTAGACATTGTCGAGAAGCCAAACCATCCTTACAAAGTTCAAACAATAAACATATATGAGTTCATCTCAAATATCGGTAAACACTCAACATTTCATATGTGTTCATCTAAACATCTCATATGTATTCATCTACAAGAATCTCAACATCTCCTTCTCACACAATGAATAAATGATTGTAAATTCTCATATATATCTAGTATGTCATATGTGTTCAAGTAAATCAACATCTCATATTTCAAATAAACTCAACATTTAATATATATCTAAAAAAATTCAACATCTCACATATAGATACAACACTCAACATCTCATAATTATCTACAAAACTAGGCATCTCATATATATCTAAAAAAATTACAATCTAGGTTTCACTAACAAGAATCATATAGTGTGGGGGGGTCAAAGGTTCCACCTAATCTTGGGCAAACAAAGATCCAAACCAAGCAAATCAAAGGTTCCACCTAATCTTGGGCAAATCCCTAAAATTGCAACGCATTTACGGAGAAAAAGAAAGGGAACAGAGGAGTTTACCTAGTAGGAGGGATTGGAGATCGAATCCGGGCCTCAAAACTTTAGATCTGAGAGGGGTGTGGGGGGGGGGGATCCTAAGGGAGCGCCGCTGCCGCCGCTCTCTGTAAACAGAGCAACTGCTCAGAGGGGGAAGAACTGCTGGGAGGGGCTGGCCCGATGCGGCTTAAGTCAATGTGCAGTGCCCAAGCCATAGGCGTTGCACATTACACAGTGTGGCGCCTATCCCTTGGGCGCTGCACTGTTGTCTATGGGGCCGCAACCCAACCAGGGCTGCCACGCTGGCAGGAGGTGCGACGCCTAAGGCAGAGGCGCTGCACAGTGGTGTGTGGCGCCTAGCTATCGGGCGCCACACGAAAGGGTCAGCAGAGTGAAATTTTTTCGAGAGCAGATCATTTTGTGATTTGATTTCGCCCTGAGGTCAAATATATGATTTTTGCCTCCTTCCGAGCTACACTTCGGCTGGGAATGGAAGCTTCCAACCAACCAACCAACTTAGTAAAAGAAAGATGTTCAGATAAGAGGAGATAGAACGGAAAGAGAGCCCCCACCTCTAGAGCGCATGATTTTGAAGCAGGATGCCGATGGTGGCAAGCATGGTTCGCTGAGAGGTTGGGTGGATACAGGGGCAAATGGCTTGGGTTAGCACTCGCGGAGAGGGTCAACACGCAGTTCTCTTGCAACGACCTAGTAGGTGGAGAGTGGGCAGCATACATAAATAGGAGAGAAGATGAATCTGGAAGATCTTGGTGGTGATTTATTGATGCATGGGAGATGAAAAGAACCACCATGGAGATTTATTTATGGATAGGAGATGAAAAGAACCACCATATGAAGACGGTGTGTCATGCTGCATGTTTACCGAGGTGTCCATCATTATTCAATGCTGGAAACGAAACACATCATGACATGACATCGTGCATGTGTTGAGAGTTGTTGAGTTTGCTGAATTGGTGAGGTGGCATGATGATGATGTGGACAGTGCGCATGTAGAGAGAATTGGTTGTAGTGGGGATCAACTTCTTAAGAATGTAAGATATGAAGACGTGCGTTTAAAAAAATTATATTTAATTGATGGATTTAGTTATGATCCATAATTACAATTTATCAAAATTATTTCCGCAAGCAATGATGCATCATGCTAGTGGCGGAGCTTGTGCAACCTCTTTGGCGGGGCAATGGGCTGGGGCAACCAACACATGCATGGGCTGGATTTCAGTGATTCGATGGGCACTCTTTTTTAGGATAATCTAAACAAATCTCGTGGGCTTGGGGGTGACGGCTCAGGTTGGCCTCCAGAAAGCTCCGCCACTGCATCACGTCATTTATGGAAGCAAGTTTAGGAAACAAAGCATATTTCATATGGCCGGCGTTATAAACGGAAGCAGTTGTCAAAAATAAGGCGATCAAAAAACCAACCCACCAGCTGCATGGCTTTCGTGCCAGATTGGATAACCAGATTGCTTCTAAGCCTAGGGCTTTCGACCGATTTCATAGGAAGCAAAGATCAGTAGTAAGATCCATTTCCATAGGGATCCCACTAGCAAGAGACTTTTATGTGCATACAACACATAGAGAGTTGGAAATTTGAGTCAAGCAAAGCCTCCCTGATAGCTCTAGTGAGTTGTACCGATAGCTAGCTGGGACCCACAGCGCAACAGCTAACCTCTTGAGACAACTGGTTGTGGTGGTGTACATGGACCACAGAGAAAATGTTGGACAGTGATGGGCCCAATGTTCACCTTGTTGGGGAACGTAGTAATTTCAAAAAATTTCCTACGCACACGCAAGATCATGGTGATGCATAGCAACGAGGGGAGAGTGTGATCTACGTACCCTTTGTAGATCGACAACGGAAGCGTTTGGTTGATGTAGTCGTACGTCTTCACGGCCCGACCGATCAAGCACCGAAACTACGACACCTCCGAGTTTTAGCACACGTTTAGCTCGATGACGATCCCCGGACTCCGATCCAGCAAAGTGTCGGGGAAGAGTTCCGTCAGCACGACGGCGTGGTGACGATCTTGATGTACTATTGCTGCAGGGCTTCGCCTAAGCACCGCTACAATATTCTCGAGGACTATGGTGGCTGGGGGCGCCGCACACGGCTAAGAATAAGATCACGTGGATCAACTTGTGTGTCTCTGGGGTGCCCCTGCCTCCGTATATAAAGGACTAAAGGGGGGGAGGCGGCCGGCCAAGGAGGGCGCGCCAGGAGAGTCCTACTCCCTCTGGGAGTAGGATTCCCCCCCAATCCTAGTTGGAATAGGATTCGCGGAGGGGGGAAAGAGAGAGAGAGGGGCCGACCCCCTCTCCTTGTCCTGTTCGGACCAAGGGAGGGGAGGGGCGCGCGGCCCATGTAGGGCTGCCTCTTCTCTTTTCCACTAAGGACCATCATGGCCCATATAGCTCCCGGGGGGTTCCGGTAACCTCCCGGTACTCCGGTAAAATCCCGATTTCACCCGGAACACTTCCGGTATCCAAACATAGGCTTCAAATATATCAATCTTTATGTCTCGACCATTTCGAGACTCCTCGTCTTGTCGTTGATCACATCCGGGACTCCGAACAAACTTCGGTACATCAAAATGCATAAACTCATAATATAACTGTCATCGTAACCTCAAGCGTGCGGACTCTACGGGTTCGAGAACAATGTAGACATGACCGAGACATGTCTCCGGTCAATGAACAATAGCGGAACCTGGATGCTCATATTGGCTCCTACATATTCTACGGAGATCTTTATCGGTCAGACCGCATAACAACATACGTTGTTCCCTTTGTCATCGGTATGTTACTTGCCCGAGATTCGATCGTCGGTATTCCAAATACCTAGTTCAATCTCGTTACAGGCAAGTCTCTTTACTCGTTTTGTAATACATCATCCCGCAACTAACTCATTGGTTGCAATGCTTGCAAGGCTTAAGTGATGTGCATTACCGAGAGGGCCCAGAGATACCTCTCCGACAATTGGAGTGATAAATCCTAATCTTGAAATACGCCAACCCAACATGTACCTTTGGAGACACCTGTAGAGCTCCTTTATAATCACCCAGTTACGTTGTGACATTTGGTAGCACACAAAGTGTTCCTCTGGTAAACGGGAGTTGCATAATCTCATAGTCATAGGAACATGTATAAGTCATGAAGAAAGCAATAGCAACATACTAAACGATCGGGTGCTAAGCTAGTGGAATGGGTCATGTCAATCAGATCATTCACTTAATGATGTGATCCCGTTAATCAAATAACAACTACTTGTTTATGGTTAGGAAACATAACCATCTTTGATTAACGAGCTAGTCAAGTAGAGGCATACTAGTGACACTTTGTTTGTCTATGTATTCACACATGTATTATGTTTCCGGTTAATACAATTCTAGCATGAATAATAAACATTTATCATGATATAAGGAAATAAATAATAACTTTATTATTGCCTCTAGGGCATATTTCCTTCAGTCTCCCACTTGCACTAGAGTCAATAATCTAGATTACGCAGTAATGATTCTAACACCCATGGAGCCTTGGTGTTGATCATGTTTTGCTCGTGGAAGAGGCTTAGTCAACGGGTTTGCATCATTTAGATCCGTATGTATCTTGCAAATCTCTATGTCTCCCACCTGGACTAGATCCCGGATGGAATTGAAGCGTCTCTTGATGTGCTTGGTTCTCTTGTGAAATCTGGATTCCTTTGCCAAGGCAATTGCACCAGTATTGTCACAAAAGATTTTCATTGGACCCGATGCACTAGGTATGACACCTAGATCGGATATGAACTCCTTCATCCAGACTCCTTCATTTGATGCTTCCGAAGCAGCTATGTACTCCGCTTCACATGTAGATCCCGCTACAACGCTTTGTTTAGAACTGCACCAACTGACAGCTCCACCGTTTAATGTAAACACGTATCTGGTTTGCGATTTAGAATCGTCCGGATTAGTGTCAAAGCTTGCATCAACGTAACCTTTTACGATGAGCTCTTTGTCACCTCCATATATGAGAAACATATCCTTAGTCCTTTTCAGGTATTTTAGGATGTTCTTGACCGCTGTCCAGTGATCCACTCCTGGATTACTTTGGTACCTCCCTGCTAAACTTATAGCAAGGCACACATCAGGTCTGGTACACAACATTGCATACATGATAGATCCTATGGCTGAAGCATAGGGAACATCTTTCATTTTCTCTCTATCTTCTGCAGTGGTCGGGCATTGACTCTTACTCAACTTCACACCTTGTAACACAGGCAAGAACCCTTTCTTTGCTTGATCCATTTTGAACTTCTTCAAAACTTTGTCAAGGTATGTGCTTTGTGAAAGTCCAATTAAGCGTCTTGATCTATCTCTATAGATCTTAATGCCTAATATGTAAGCAGCTTCACTGAGGTCTTTCATTGAAAAACTCTTATTCAAGTATCCCTTTATGCTATCCAGAAATTCTATATCATTTCCAATTAGTAATATGTCATCTACATATAATATCAGAAATGCGACAGAGCTCCCACTCACTTTCTTGTAAATACAGGCTTCTCCACAAGTCTGTATAAAACCAAATGCTTTGATCACACTATCAAAGCGTTTATTCCAACTCCGAGAGGCTTGCACCAGTCCATAAATGGATCGCTGGAGTTTGCACACTTTGTTAGCTTCCTTTGGATCGACAAAACCTTCTAGTTGCATCATATACAACTCTTCTTCGAGAAATCCATTCAGGAATGCAGTTTTGACATCCATCTGCCAAATTTCATAATCATAAAATGCGGCAATTGGTGACATGATTCGGACAGACTTAAGCATCGCTACGGGTGAGAAGGTCTCATCATAGTCAATCCCTTGAACTTGTCGAAAACCTTTTGCGACAAGTCGAGCTTTGTAGACAGTAATATTACCGTCAGCGTCAGTCTTCTTCTTGAAGATCCATTTATTCTCAATTGCTTGCCGATCATCGGGCAAGTCAACCAAAGTCCATACTTTGTTCTCATACATGGATCCCATCTCAGATTTCATGGCTTCAAGCCACTTTGCGGAATCTGGGCTCACCATCGCTTCTTCATAGTTCGTAGGTTCATCATGATCTAGTAGCATGACTTCCAGAACGGGATTACCGTACCACTCTGGTGCGGATCTTACTCTGGTTGATCCACGAGGTTCAGTAGTATCTTGTTCTGAAGTTTCATGATCATCATCATTAGCTTCCTCACTAACTGGTGTAGGTGTCACAGAAACAGTTTTCTGTGATGCACTACTTTCCAATAAGGGAGCAGGTACAGTTACCTCGTCAAGTTCTACTTTCCTCCCACTCACTTCTTTCGAGAGAAACTCCTTCTCCAGAAAGTTTCCGAATTTAGCAACAAAAGTCTTGCCTTCGGATCTGTGATAGAAGGTGTATGCAATAGTCTCCTTTGGATATCCTATGAAGACACATTTCTCCGATTTGGGTTCGAGCTTATCAGGTTGAAGCTTTTTCACATAAGCTTCGCAGCCCCAAACTTTCAGAAACGACAACTTTGGTTTCTTGCCAAACCACAGTTCATAAGGCGTCGTCTCAACGGATTTTGATGGTGCCCTATTTAACGTGAATGCGGCTATCTCTAGAGCGTATCCCCAAAATGATAGCGGTAAATCAGCAAGAGACATTATAGATCGCACCATATCCAGTAAAGTACGATTACGACGTTCGGACACACCATTATGCTGTGGTGTTGCGGGTGGCGTGAGTTGCGAAACTATTCCACAATTTTTCAAATGTACACCAAACTCGTAACTCAAATATTCTCCTCCACGATCAGATCGTAGAAACTTTATTTTCTTGTTACGATGATTTTCAACTTCACTCTGAAATTCTTTGAACTTTTCAAACGTTTCAGACTTATGTTTCATTAAGTAGATATACCCATATCTTCTTAAATCATCTGTGAAGGTGAGAAAATAACGATATCCGCCACGAGCCTCAATATTCATCGGACCACATACATCTGTATGTATGATTTCTAACAAATCTGTTGCTCTCTCCATAGTATCAGAGAACGGCATTTTAGTCATCTTGCCCATGAGGCACGGTTCGCAAGTACCAAGTGATTCATAATCAAGTGGTTCCAAAAGTCCATCAGTATGGAGTTTCTTCATGCGCTTTACACCGATATGACCTAAATGGCAGTGCCACAAATAAGTTGCACTATCATTATCAACTCTGCATCTTTTGGCTTCAACATTATGAATATGTGTATTACTACTATCGAGATTCAACAAGAATAGACCACTCTTCAAGGGTGCATGACCATAAAAGATATTACTCATATAAATATAACAACCATTATTCTCTGATTTAAATGAATAACCGTCTCGCATCAAACAAGATCCAGATATAATGTTCATGCTTAACGCTGGCACCAAATAACAATTATTTAGGTCTAATATTAATCCCGAAGGTAGATGTAGAGGTAGCGTGCCGACTGCGATCACATCGACTTTGGAACCGTTTCCCACGTGCATCGTCACCTCGTCCTTAGCCAATCTTCGCTTAATCCGTAGTCCCTGTTTCGTGTTGCAAATATTAGCAACAGAACCAGCATCAAATACCCAGGTGCTACTGCGAGCATTAGTAAGGTACACATCAATAACATGTATATCACATATACCTTTGTTCACCTTGCCATCCTTCTTATCCGCCAAATACTTGGGGCAGTTCCGCTTCCAGTGACCAGTCTGCTTGCAATAGAAGCACTCAGTTTCAGGCTTAGGTCCAGGTTTGGGTTTCTTCTCTTGAGTAGCAACTTGCTTGCCGTTCTTTTTGATGTTCCCCTTCTTCTTCCCTTTGCCCTTTTTCTTGAAACTAGTGGTCTTTTGACCATCAGCACTTGATGCTCCTTCTTGATTTCTACCTCCGCAGCTTTCAGCATCGCGAAGAGCTCGGGAATAGTCTTATTCATCCCTTGCATATTATAGTTCATCACGAAGCTCTTGTAGCTTGGTGGCAGTGATTGGAGAATTCTGTCAATGACGCAATCATCTGGAAGATTAACTCCCAATTGAATCAAGTGATTATTATACCCAGACATTTTGAGTATATGTTCACTGTCAGAACTGTTCTCCTCCATCTTGCAGCTATAGAACTTATTGGAGACTTCATATCTCTCAATCCGGGCATTTGCTTGAAATATTAACTTCAACTCCTGGAACATCTCATATGCTCCATGATGTTCAAAACGTCGTTGAAGTCCCGATTCTAAGCCGTAAAGCATGGCACACTGAACTATTGAGTAGTCATCAGCTTTGCTCTGCCAGACGTTCATAACATCCGGCGTTGTTCCTGCAGCAGGCCTGGCACCCAGCGGTGCTTTCAGGACGTAATTCTTCTGTGCAGCAATGAGGATAATCCTCAAGTTACGGACCCAGTCCGTGTAATTGCTACCATCATCTTTCAACTTTGCTTTCTCAAGGAATGCATTAAAATTCAACGGAACAACAGCACAAGCCATCTATCTACAATCAAACATAAACAAGCAAGATACTAATCAGGTACTAAGTTTCATGATAAGTTTAAGTTCAGTTAATTTACTTAAAGAACTCCCACTTAGATAGACATCCCTCTAATCCTCTAAGTGATTACGTGATCCAAATCAACTAAAGCATGTCCGATCATCACGTGAGATGGAGTAGTTTCATTGGTGAACATCTTTATGTTGATCATATCTACTATATGATTCACGCTCGACCTTTCGGTCTTCGTGTTCCGAGGCCATATCTGTATATGCTAGGCTCGTCAAGTATAACCTAAGTATTCTGCGTGTGCAACTGTTTTGCACCCGTTGTATTTGAACGTAGAGCCTATCACACCCGATCATCACGTGGTGTCTCAGCACGAAGAACTTTCGCAATGGTGCATACTTAGGGAGAACACTACTTGATAATTTAGTGAGAGATCATCTTATAATGCTACCGTCAATCAAAGCAAGATAAGATGCATAAAAGATAAACATCACATGAAATCAATATAAGTGATATGATATGGCCATCATCATCTTGTGCTTGTGATCTCCATCTCCGAAGCACCATCGTCATCACCATCGTCACCGGCACGACACCTTGATCTCCATCGTAGCATCGTTGTCATCTCGCCGAGTTTGTGCTTCCACGACTATCGCTACCGTTTAGTGATAAAGTAAAGCATTACAGCGCGATTACATTGCATACAATAAAGTGACAACCATATGGCTCCTGCCAGTTGCCGATAACTTGGTTACAAAACATGATCATCTCATACAATAAAATTTAGCATCATGTCTTGACCATATCACATCACAACATGCCCTGCAAAAACAAGTTAGACGTCCTCTACTTTGTTGTTGCAAGTTTTACGTGGCTGCTACGGGCTTTAAGCAAGAACCAATCTTACCTATGCATCAAAACCACAATGATAGTTTGTCAAGTTGGTGCTGTTTTAACCTTCGCAAGGACCGGGCGTAGCCACACTCGATTCAACTAAAGTTGGAGAAACTGTCACCCGCAAGCCACCTATGTGCAAAGCACGTCGGGAGAACCGGTCTCGCGTAAGCGTACACGTAATGTCGGTCCGGGCCGCTTCGTCCAACAATACCGCCGAACCAAAGTATGACATGCTGGTAAGCAGTATGACTTATATCGCCCACAACTCACTTGTGTTCTACTTGTGCATATAACATCAACATATAAAACCTAGGCTCGGATGCCACTGTTGGGGAATGTAGTAATTTCAAAAAATTTCCTACGCACACGCAAGATCATGGTGATGCATAGCAACGAGGGGAGAGTGTGATCTACGTACCCTTTGTAGATCGACAACGGAAGCGTTTGGTTGATGTAGTCGTACATCTTCACGGCCCGACCGATCAAGCACCGAAACTACGGCAGCTCCGAGTTTTAGCACACGTTCAGCTCGATGATGATCCCCGGACTCCGATCCAGCAAAGTGTCGGGGAAGAGTTCCGTCAGCACGACGGCGTGGTGACGATCTTGATGTACTACTGCTGCAGGGCTTCGCCTAAGCACCGCTACAATATTCTCGAGGACTATGGTGGCTGGGGGCGCCGCACACGGCTAAGAATAAGATCACGTGGATCAACTTGTGTGTCTCTGGGGTGCCCCTGCCTCCGTATATAAAGGACTAAAGGGGGGAGGCGGCCGGCCAAGGAGGGCGCGCCAGGAGAGTCCTACTCCCTCTGGGAGTAGGATTCCCCCCCCCCAATCCTAGTTGGAATAGGATTCGCGGAGGGGGAAAAAGAGAAAAAGAGAGAGAGGGGCCGACCCCCTCTCCTTGTCCTATTCGGACCAAGGGAGGGGAGGGGCGCGCGGCCCATGTAGGGCTGCCTATTCTCTTTTCCACTAAGGCCCATCATGGCCCATATAGCTCCCGGGGGGTTCCGGTAACCTCCCGGTACTCCGGTAAAATCCCGATTTCACCCGGAACACTTCCGGTATCCAAACATACGCTTCCAATATATCAATCTTTATGTATCAACCATTTCGAGACTCCTCGTCTTGTCTGTGATCACATCCGGGACTCCGAACAAACTTCGGTACATCAAAATGCATAAACTCATAATATAACTGTCATCGTAACCTTAAGCGTGCGGACCCTACGGGTTCGAGAACAATGTAGACATGACCGAGACATGTCTCCGGTCAATAACCAATAGCGGAACCTGGATGCTCATATTGGCTCCTACATATTCTACGAAGATCTTTATCGGTCAGACCGCATAACAACATACGTTGTTCCCTTTGTCATCGGTATGTTACTTGCCCGAGATTCGATCGTCGGTATTCCAAATACCTAGTTCAATCTCGTTACCGGCAAGTCTCTTTACTCGTTCTGTAATACATCATCCCGCAACTAACTCATTGGTTGCAATGCTTGCAAGGCTTAAGTGATGTGCATTACCGAGAGGGCCCAGAGATACCTCTCCGACAATCGGAGTGACAAATCCTAATCTCGAAATACGCCAACCCAACATGTACCTTTGGAGACACCTGTAGAGCTCCTTTATAATCACCCAGTTACGCTGTGACATTTGGTAGCACACAAAGTGTTCCTCTGGTAAATGGGAGTTGCATAATCTCATAGTCATAGGAACATGTATAAGTCATGAAGAAAGCAATAGCAACATACTAAACAATCGGGTGCTAAGCTAGTGGAATGGGTCATGTCAATCAGATCATTCACTTAATGATGTGATCCCGTTAATCAAATAACAACTACTTGTTTATGGTTAGGAAACATAACCATCTTTGATTAACGAGCTAGTCAAGTAGAGGCATACTAGTGACACTTTGTTTGTCTATGTATTCACACATGTATTATGTTTCCGGTTAATACAATTCTAGCATGAATAATAAACATTTATCATGATATAAGGAAATAAATAATAACTTTATTATTGCCTCTAGGGCATATTTCCTTCACACCTTTCTTGTGAAACGATTCATGAAATGTGTATAATTCGAGTGTTATATCATGGAAGGTTTTGTGTCGTCTAATGAAAGTGGGGCCATAGATGAACAAATGAAGAGGCACCTCCACCTCTATATTATGTGTATCCGGGATCTCGACATCGACTTGACTTTTTCCTTTCGCGATACTCTTCCTATCTCTAGCTCGGTACCTCCAAAATTCTATCCCGTCGCAGTTCCTGACTTGCTTCCAACCTCTATCCGAGCCCATGGTGTCGTCGGTGGACATCCTTTTCAATGAGGAGCTTGCGGTGCGGCAACCATGATGGCTGAGGCAGAAGGGAGGGTTGAAGGGTACTTCCCGAGCTCTAGCCATGGTTTTTTGCACTTCTAGCAACCTAGCACTACTTTAATCGGAACCCATGACATGGGGTCACTTGTTTCCGGCTTCGGCAAGTCTCCCTCCATGATCGCCTTGCCGGAGGGCCCCTCCCAATCGCTGGTTATGGTGCTGCTGCCATCCCGGTGGAGATCCTCGAGGTCTGGCAACAGAAGCCTTCTGCCAAGAACAACCGAGCGGTGGCACCGTCTAAAGGAGGGTGGTTGCAACAATAGGACAAGTATGTGAAAGAGCAAAATCTAATTTATTTTAATAGCAACTTGATCACATGGTATGTATGTTGTTTTTTTTTTGATTTTCTTGATCAATGTATTGTCTTTGCAGACTTCTCAAGAGATTGGTGGCTGAGCATGGAAAGTGTAAATGGGCGGAGATTTCAAAACACCTCCCAGGACAGATTGGGAAGCAATGACGTGAGCGATGGACAAATCACCTGCACCCTAACCTCAAGGTCTACTTATTCTTTTCATGCATAGCGGCTTATAATCTTTATTTTAATTAGGGGAATCCTTTCATAGATCTATACATGATTTCAAAATCTAAGTTATTTTAGTTAAGTTTTTATTATATTCGAACTAAAACAATTTAGACTAAAAGATTAGAAATTTTAGGGGCACGTGCCATCCGTGCTCTCCTGTTTTTGTTATATTATGAGCATAAATTAAAACAATTAAAACGTGATTAAGGTCGCAAATCTCCAACCTCTACTCCTATACTTGGAGAAAAACTAATAGATGGTACGTATTATTAGTTTCTGTTGTCGTTTATAGATGTCAATTACAACTTCCTTATTTTGACGACACAAGTTTCTGGATTCTTCGGCACTAGGGGTGGGAAAAGGAAGCCATGTTATAACTCATATCTTTGAAACATAACCATAAGATACTTGCTTACACTACTAGGGAAAAGCTTATAGATAGACGCTTACTAGTAGCATGGGTTTATACCCCTCGCTGCTGCTACTTACTAGTAGTGCGGGTTTATAGCCCTCGCTACTACTAAGTATAAACCTCGCTACTACTAAGTGGTATCTGCTGTGCCCCGCGGAACATGCCATAGTAGTAGCGAGGGGTATAAACCCGCGCTACTACTAAGTTGATAGTAGTAGCGCGGGCTTATAACCCTCGCTACTACTAAGTGGTCTCTACTGTGCCCACCCGGGACATGCCATAGTAGTAGAGAGGGCTATAAAACCGCGCTACTACTATCGACCCACGAAGACATATGTACACATAGCGTGCGGAGGCCCAAATCCAAACCCACATTATTCTGATTCCCCTTCTCCTCCTACTCGCCATTCCCTTCCTCGCCCACCACCACTGCCGGCCTCGCACCTCGGCGCCACTCCAAATCTGGCGACCTCCTCTCTCAGACCCCTCCCCTAGCCCTCCATCCTCCTTCTTCTCCACTGTTGGAAGGAGAAAGAAACCAGCAGAGCGTCATCCACATGGCGGCGGCTAGATCCGCCATGGATGCAACCACTTGCACCTCCTCACCAGGTCAAGGGTCCCACGACAAGCAGCAGCAGGTCACCGAGATTCATCTAGGGTTTCGGGCGTCGGCACCAACTCCGGCGGCCACCAGTGAGTTCCTCCTCCTACTTCTCTCTATCTCTCTCTTCCTCTTTCTAATAAATTTCTCTTCTTTTGTAGCAGCAGTAGACGAGAGCTGCGGGCACAAGTTGGGTGGGGAAGCACCATCACCACGAACAACTTCATCCCCTCCAGGACCAGTAGCAGCCATGAATGGAGAGGACGATGACACCGAGCAGAAGCAGCCGACATGGCTGCAATTAATTTTTTTTAATTCTGAATTAGTTAGTAGTAGCGCGGGGCTCTGACCCGCGCTACAACTAAGTAGTAGTAGCGCGAGTGGCAACCGCGCTATTACTACTAGAAGTAGCAGTAGCGCGGGTACCACCAGCGCTACTGCTAAAAGTTAGCTGTAGCGCCCTAGCAGTAGCGCAGCCCCCCGCGCTACTGCTAGCAATTACCCCACGCTACTACTAGGGTTTTCCCTAGTAGTGTTATTACACAAATATAAATATGACCTGGTTAGTTACTCTAGCTTATGGGCCTCTTTGGTCCATAGGGGTTGCTAAAATGTATGAATGGAGAAAACACATTCGTCTGAAGAAACAAAAAATAATGGGAACAACACATGATTAGAGCATCACACCATCTTGTATATATATCAAGGAATTAATAACGGAGTAACAGATTGTACCAAAGCATACTTATAACTGATCTTGTAGAAATAAACTAGAGTATTTTCAGAGAACTCTCACTCCATTAAAGTTTAGCCTTGATCAACACATGCCACACACCACATGCATGAACATAATTTTGTTTTAAGAACATACATCAATATTCATAGGTACTATTGTAGTTGCAAATGATCAAAACAAATGCCACCACTAATCAACATTAACCACGTCAACTATGCACCCATCCCAAGCCACATAAGATGCTGGATCATGAATAAAGCTGCCCTGAGCTTCAGCTTCAGTCAATGGCCTGGTCGTTTGATGTCTACTACACAACCTTCTTCTTGTAGACGTTGTTGGGCCTCCAAGTGCAGCGGTTTGTAGGACAGTAGCAAATTTCCCTCAAGTGGATGACCTAAGGTTTAGCAATCCATGGGAGGCGTAGGATGAAGATGGTCTCTCTCAAACAACCCTGCAACCAAATAACAAAGAGTCTCTTGTGTCCCCAACACACCCAATACAATGGCAAATTGTATAGGTGCACTAGTTCGGCGAAGAGATGGTGATACAAGTGCAATATGGGTATTTGTAATATGAGAATATAAAAACAGCAAGGTAACTAACGATAAAAGTGAGCGTAAATGGTATTGCAATGCTTTGAAACAAGGCCTAGGGTTCATACTTTCACTAGTGCAAGTTCTCTCAACAATAATAACATAATTGCATCATATAACTATCCCTCAACATGCAACAAAGAGTCACTACAAAGTCACTAATAGCGGAGAACAAATGAAGAGATTATGGTACGGTACGAAACCACCTCAAAGTTATCCTTTCCAATCAATCTATCATAGAGTTCATACTAGAATAACACCTTAAGACACAAATCAACCAAAACCCTGATGTCACCTAGATACTCCAATGTCACCTCAAGTATCCGCGAGTATGATTATACGATATGCATCACACAATCTCAGATTCATCTATTCAACCAACACAAAGAACTTCAAAGAGTGCCTCAAAGTTTCTACCGGAGAGTCAAGATGAAAACATGTGCCAACCCCTATGCATAAGTTCACGAGGTCACAGAACTCGCAAGTTGATCACCAAAACATACATCAAGTGGATCATGTGATATCCCATTGTCACCACAGATAAGCACATGCAAGACATACATCAAGTGCTCTCAAATCCTTAAAGACTCAATCCGATAAGATAACTTCAAAGGGAAAACTCAATCCATTACAAGAGAGTAGAGGGGGATAAACATCATATGATCCAACTATAATAGCAAAGCTCGCGATACATCAAGATCATACCACCTCAAGAACACGAGAGAGAGAGAGAGAGAGAGAGAGAGATCAAACACATATCTACTGGTACATACCCTCAGCCCCGAGGGTGAACTACTCCCTCCTTATCATGGGGAGCGCCGGGATGATGAAGATGGCCACCGGAGAGGGATTCCCCCTCCGGTAGGGTGCCGGAACGGGTCTAGATTGGTTTTCGGTGGCTACGGAGGCTTCTGGCGGTGGAACTCCCGATCTATTCTATTCTCTGATTCTTTTAGGGTATATTGACATATATAGGCGAAAGAAGTCGGTCAGGGGAGCCACGAGGGGCCCACGAGGGTGGGGGGGGGGGCGCACCCAAGGGGTAGGGCATGCCTCCGTGCCTCGTGGCTTCCTCAAAGCTTCCCTGACGTCTACTCCAAGTCTCCTGGATTGCTTCCGTTTCAAAAATAACTCTCCCGAAGGTTTCATTCCATTTGGACTCCTCTTGATATTCCTTTTCTCATAACACCGAAATAGGCAAGGAAACAACAATTTGGGCTGGGCCTCCGGTTAATAGGTTAGTCCCAAAAATAATATAAAAGTGTATAATAAAGCCCATAAACATCGAAAACAGATAATATAATAGCATGGAATAATCAAAAATTATAGATATGTTGGAGACGTATCAGCATCCCCAAGCTTAATTCCTGCTCGTTCTCGAGTAGGTAAATGATAAAAACATAATTTTTGATGTGGAATGCTACCTAACATATTTATCCATGTAATTCTCTTTATTGTGGCAAGAATATTCATATGCGGAAGATTCAAGACAAAAGTTTAATATTGACATAAAATTAATAATACTTCAAGCATACTAACAAAATAATCATGTCTCCTCAAAATAACATGGCCAAAGAAAGCTATCCCTACAAAATCATATAGTCTGGCTATGCTCCATCTTCATCACACAAAATATTTAAATCATGCACAGCCCCGATGACAAGCCAAGCAATTGTTTCATACTTTTGATGTTCTCAAACTTTTTCAATCTTCACGCAATACATGAGCGTGAGCCATGGACTTAGCACTATAGGTGGGATAGAATGGTGGTTGTAGAGAAGACAAAAAGGAGAAGATAGTCTCACATCAACTAGGCGTAGCAATGGGCTATGGATATGCCCATTAATAGATATCAATGTGAGTGAGTAGGGATTGCCATGCAACGGATGCACCAGAGCTATAAGTATATGAAAGCTCAAAAAGAAACTAAGTGGGTGTGCATCCAACTCGCTTGCTCACGAAGACATAGGGCATTTTGTGGAAGCCCATCATTGGAATATACAAGCCAAGTTCTATAATGAAAGATTCCCACTAGTATATGAAAGTGACAACATAGGAGACTCTCTATCATGAAGATCATGGTGCTACTTTGAAGCACAAGTGTGGTAAAAGGATAGTAGCATTGCCCCTTCTCTCTTTTTCTCTCATTTTTTTATTTTTTTATTTGGACCTTTTCTCTTTTTTTATGGCCTCTTTTTTTCTTTTTTCTTTTTTTCGTCCGGATTCTCATCCCGGCTTATGTGGGAATCATAGTCTCCATCATCCTTTCCTCACATGGGACAATGCTCTAATAATGATGATCATCACACTTTTATTTACTTACAACTCAAGAATTACAACTCGATACATAGAACAAAATATGACTCTATATGAATGCCTCCGGCGGTGTACCGGGATGTGGAATGAATCAAGAGTGACATGTATGAAAGAATTATGAATGGTGGCTTTGCCACAAATATGATGTCAACTACATGATCATGCAAAGCAATATGACAATGATGAAGCGTGTCATAATAAACGGAACGGTGGAAAGTTGCATGGCAATATATCTTGGAATGGCTATGGAAATGCCATAATAGGTAGGTATGGTGGCTGTTTTGAGGAAGATATATGGTGGGTTTATGGTACCGGCGAAAGTTGCGCGGTACTAGAGAGGGTAGCAATGGTGGAAGGGTGAGAGTGCGTATAATCCATGGACTCAACATTAGTCATAAAGAACTCGCATACTTATTGCAAAAATCTATTAGTTATCAAAACAAAGTACTACACGCATGCTCCTATGGGGATAGATTGGTAGGAAAAGACCATCGCTCGTCCCCGACCGCCACTCATAAGGAAGACAATCAAAAAATAAATCGTGCTCCGACTTCATCACATAATGGTTCACCATACATGCATGCTACGAGAATCACAAACTTTAACAGAAGTATTTCTCAAATTCACAACTACTCACTAGCATGACTCTAATATCACCATCTTCATATCTCAAAACAATCATCAAGTATCAAACTTCTCATAGTATTCAATGCACTTTATATGAAAGTTTTTATTATACCCATCTTGGATGCCCATCATATTAGGACTAAATTCATAACCAAAGAAAATTACCATGCTATTTAGGACTCTCAAAATAATATAAGTGAAGCATGAGATTTCATCCGTTACTTCAAAATAAAACCACCGCCGTGCTCTAAAAAGATATATGTGAAACACTAGAGCAAATGACAAACTACTCCGAAAGATATAAGTGAAGATCAATGAGTAGTTGAATAATTATGCAACTATGTGAAGACTATCTAACATTTATTAATTTAAGATCTTGGTATTTTATTCAAACAGCAAGCAAAACAAAATAAAATAAAATGACGCTCCAAGCAAAACACATATCATGTGGTGAATAAAAATATAGCTCCAAGTAAAGTTACCGATGAACGAAGACGAAAGAGGGGATGCCTTCCGGGGCATCCCCAAGCTTAGGCTCTTGGTTGTCCTTGAATATTACCTTGGGGTTCCTTGGTCATCCCCAAGCTTAAGCTCTTGCCACTCCTTATTCCGTAGTCCATCGAATCTTTACCCAAAACTTGAAAACTTCACAACACAAAACTTAACAGAAAACTCGTAAGCTCCGTTAGTATAAGAAAATAAATCAGCACTTAGGTACTGTTGTGAAATCATTCTAAATTAATATTGGTGTAATATCTACTGTATTCCAACTTCTCTATGGTTCATATCCTCCGATACTACTCATAGGTTCATCAAAATAAGCAAACAACACATAGAAAACATTATCTGTCAAAAACAGAACAGTCTGTAGTAATCTGGATCAAACGTATACTTCTGGAACTCATAAAATTATCAAATAAATTGGTGGACCTGAGGAATTTGTCTATTAATCCTCTGCAAAAAGAATCAACTTAATAGCACTCTCCAGTAAAAAAATGGCAGCTAATCTCGTGAGCGCTAAAGTTTCTGTATTTTACAGCAAGATCACAAAGACTTCACCCAAGTCTTCCCAAAGGTTCTACTTGGCATGAACACTAATTAAAAGCATAAAACCACATATAAACAGAGGCTAGATGAATTATTTATTACTAAACAGGAACAAAAGTCAAGGAACTAAAATAAAATTGGGTTGCCTCCCAACAAGCGCTATTGTTTAACGCCCCTAGCTAGGCATGATGATTTCAATGATGCTCACATAAAAGATAAGAATTGAAACATAAAGAGAGAATCATGAAGAATATGCCTAGCACACTTAAGTCTAACCCACTTCCTATGCATAGGGATTTTGTGAGCAGACAACTTATGGGAACAATAATCAACTAGCATAGGAAGGCAAAACAAGCATAACTTCAAAACTTTAAGCACATAGAGAGGAAACTTGGTATTATTGCAATTCCTAAAAACATATATTCCTCCCTCATAATAATTTTCAGTAGCATCATGAATGAATTCAACAATATAACCATCACATAAAGCATTGCTTTCATGATCTACAAGCATAGAAAATTTACTACTCACCACATAAGAAAAATTCTTCTCATTAATAATAGTGGGAGCAAACTCAACAAAATAACTATCATGTGAGGCATAATCCAATTGAAAACTAAGATCATGATGACAAGTTTCATGGTTATCATTATTCTTTATAGCATACATGTCATCACAATAATCATCATAGATAGCAACTTTGTTCTCATAATCAATTGGAACCTCTTCCGAAATAGTGGATTCATCACTAAATAAAGTCATGACCTCTCCAAATCCACTTTCATCAATATAATCATAATAAATAGGAGGCATGCTTTCATCATAATAAATTTGCTCATCAAAACTTGGGGGACAAAAAATATCATCTTCATCAAACATAGCTTCTCCAAGCTTGTGGCTTTGCATATCATTAGCATCATGGATATTCAAGGAATTCGTACTAACAACATTGAAGTCATGCTCATCATTCAAATATTTAGTGCCAAACATTCTAATGCATTCTTCTTCTAACACTTTGGCACAATTATCGGAATCCTTATTTTCATGAAAGACAGTAAAAAGATGAAGCATATGAGGTATCCTCAATTCCATTTTTTGTAATTTTCTTTTATAAACTAAACTAGTGATAAAACAAGAAACAAAAGATTCGATTGCAAGATCTAAAGATATACCTTCAAGCGCTAACCTCCCAGACAACGGCGCCAGAAAAGAGCTTGATGTCTACTACACAACCTTATTCTTGTAGACGTTGTTGGGCCTCCAAGTGTAGAGGTTTGTAGGACAGTAGCAAATTTCCCTCAAGTGGATGACCTAAGGTTTATCAATCCGTGGGAGGCGTAGGATGAAGATGGTCTCTCTCAAACAACCCTGCAACCAAATAACAAAGAGTCTCTTGTGTCCCCAACACACCCAATACAATGGCAAATTGTATAGGTGCACTAGTTCGGCGAAGAGATGGTGATACAAGTGCAATATGGATGGTAGATATGGGTATTTGTAATCTGAGAATATAAAAACAGCAAGGTAACTAATGATAAAAGTGAGCGTAAATGGTATTGCAATGCTTTGAAACAAGGCCTAGGGTTCATACTTTCACTTGTGCAAGTTCTCTCACCAATAATAACATAATTGGATGATATAACTATCCCTCAACATGCAGCAAAGAGTCACTCCAAAGTCACTAATAGCGGAGAACAAATGAAGAGATTACGGTAGGGTACGAAACCACCTCAAAGTTATCCTTTCTAATCAATCTATCATAGAGTTCATACTAGAATAACACCTTAAGACACAAATCAACCAAAACCCTCATGTCACCTAGATACTCCAATGTCACCTCAAGTATCCGCGGGTATGATTATATGATATGCATCACACAATCTCAGATTCATCTATTCAACCAACACAAAGAACTTCAAAGAGTGCCTCAAAGTTTCTACTGGAGAGTCAAGATGAAAACATGTGCCAACCCCTATGCATAAGTTCACGAGGTCACGGAACTCACAAGTTGATCACCAAAACATACATCAAGTGGATCACGTGATATCCCATTGTCACCACAGATAAGCACATGCAAGACATACATCAAGTGTTCTCAAATCCTTAAAGACTCAATCCGATAAGATAACTTCAAAGGGAAAACTCAATCCACTACAAGAGAGTAGAGGGGGAGAAACATCATAAGATCCAACTATAATAGCAAAGCTCGCGATACATCAAGAGCATACCACCTCAAGAACGCGCGCGAGAGAGAGAGAGATCAAACACATAGCTACTAGTACATATCCTCAGCTCCGAGGGTGAACTACTCCCTCCTCGTCATGGGGAGCGCTGGGATGATGAAGATGGACACCGGAGAGGGATTCCCCCCTCCGGCAGGGTGCCAGAACGGGTCTAGATTAGTTTTCGGTGGCTATGGAGGCTTCTGGCGGCGGAACTCCCGATCTATTCTGTTCTCTGATGTTTTTAGGGTATATGGACATATATAGGCGAAAGAAGTCGGTCAGGGGAGCCACGAGGGGCCCACGAGGGTGGGGGCGTGCCCAGGGGGTAGGGCGCGCCTCCCTGCCTCATGGCTTCCTCGAAGCTTCCCCGATGTCTGCTCCAAGTCTCCTGGATTGCTTCCATTCCAAAAATAACTCTCCCGAAGGTTTTATTCCTTTTGGACTCTGTTTGATATTCCTTTTCTTCGAAACACTGAAATAGGCAAGGAAACAACAATTTGGGCTGGGCCTCCGGTTAATAGGTTAGTCCCAAAAATAATATAAAAGTGTATAATAAAGCCCATAAACATCCAAAACAGATAATATAATAGCATCAAACAATAAAAAATTGTACATACGTTGGAGACATATCATCGTTCTACTTTCACGAGACACACCACACACATGAAAACTGTCAAAATGATATCATGATAGAACTAGAAGTGGTTGGCATTGGGTTTGACTGTAACTTTTGGGACGACAGAAGCAACCCACCGCAGTAACCACCAACGACGCCCCTCATCAGAATCGGTGCCCTGGCGCCCATGTCCAGTCGGAATGTGCCGAACTCTGTCGTCTAATACTCACTCCCTTTCTTGTCATCAACGTTGTAGGTCAGAACCAGAAGTTCTGCACGAACTTGAACACCACCGGCGGACATCTTGTGGTTAGTGTCAGCTTCAACAATGTAGCCTCAGCGTCCATGACCATGGGCCCTTCCCTTTGCCGATCGGCGAAGTAGACCTTTCCACGAAACAGGATGGCCGAGCAGAGCAACGAGTCTTCGCAGACCATCTTGGTGCTTGGTGCCAAGAGCTTTTTATCCCACTCTAAATTAAGGACCAACATTGAGACTCTAGCGAACAAGGTTCCTGTCCTTTTAAACAAGTATGGGAAGTCCCTAGCGTGGTTTCCAATGCAGAGGTGGCTCACCATGGTAGCAACGGAAGTTGTTCGAGCCATTGAAACGCTACTTGCTGATTGATCTTCGGCTGGCCGGACAGGTCCACCATGCGGTGCCAATTGTGGCACTCATTCGTAGTAGGATCCAACAGAGTGGTGGAAGCGTGGTTGAGGACGCTGTGCTTCTTGGGGTCATCAGTATGTTCCCTTCACTCCGTGTATGCTGCCTAGAATTGCAGGTAGCTGGCGACATCGTTTACCAGTGTGTGCCTAGTGATCTACTCCGCCATGACCTTGTGGATGCCTGCCCTATCCCTGCTATGGGAATGCTAGAATGTTGAGCGGGAGAAGAATGATAAAGACCGAGACGTACCAGTCGGGGGTGCGGGTGCATGGCGGTGGGATCAACGACAGTCGATGACAAAGGTTATAGGACATGGAGCCTATCGGTACAGTGGGAGAGCTAAACATGATAGGAGGAGGTGGGATGGCAATGCTGCTATTGCTACGAGCTAGGGATTGCATTAAGGCATAGAGGGGTTGATATATATATAGACATGCGCACGATGCACTGTTGCTAGCTCCGGGATAGCTGCAGAATGGTAATGTGGAGGGCATAGGAAGAAGGATACACACAATTACACGTTGTCGTTCCCTCTCGACTAGCTAGACGATGACGTCAGAGGGGAGGTTGTATTTATTCCTTTTCTAGTACTTGGACATTGATCTGCATCCTTTGTTTCCTATCTCCTCTCATGCGGCTCTCCGACCACACATGTTGGTGTACTCACGTCCCAATTCAACAGACCACACACACCTGGGCTGCACCATTTTGACTATACTGACCTTGGACAAAATATGTAAGACACACATTCGTAAATTAAAAACTAGTGGAAAATGATGTTTCTTAACACACTTCTATTGTGGCCAAAGAATAGAAAAAGGTGTGCACTATCATGCCAAATTTTTTTGGCCACATTAATAAGTTACTTTTCCATTCATTAAATACGGTAATTCTTTGGTCAGCTTAAAAACATGTTTATGTGGTATATATGAAGACATACATTTTAAAAGATCATATTTAATTGATGGATTTAGTTATGATCCATAATTACAATTTACCAAAAAAATTCCGCAAGCAATGATGCATCATGCTAGTGGCGGAGCTTGTGCAACCTCTTTGGCGGGGGCAATGGGCTGGGGCAACCAACACCATGCATGGGCTCGATAGCAGTGATTCGACGGGCCACTTTTTTTAGGATAATCTAAACATATCTCGTGGGCTTGGGGGTGATGGCTCAGGTTGGTCTCTAGTAAGCTCGGCCACTTCATCACGTCATTTGGGGACGCAAGTTTAGGAAACAAAGCATATTCCGTATGGCTGGCGTGATAAACGGAAGCAATTTGCCGAAAACAAGGTGATCAAAAATAAAACCAACACACCAGTCGCATGGTTTTCGAGCCAGATGGGATGACTAGATTGCTTCTAATCATAGGGCTTTCGACCGATTTCATAGGAAGCAAAGATTAGTAGTAAGATCCATTTCCATAGGGATCCCACTGGCAAGAGCCTTTTATGTGCATACAACACACAAAGAGTTGGATATTTGAGTCGAGCAAAGTCTCCCTGACAGCTCTAGTGAGGTGTACCGATAGCTAGCTGGGACCCATAGCATAACAGCTAACCTCTTGATACAACTGGTTGCGCCGGTGTACATGGGCCACAGAGAAATTGTTGGATAGTGATGGGCCCGATGTTCACCTTTCTCGTGAATCGATTCATGAAATGTGTGTAATTCTAATGTTATATCATGGAAGGTCTTGTGTCGTCTGATGAAAGTGGGGCCATAGATGAACGAATGAAGCGGCACCTCCTCCTCTATATTATGTGCATCCTGGATCTCGACATTGACTTGACTTTTCCCCTTCGTGATACTCTTCTTATCTCTAGCTCGGTACCTTCAAAATTCCATCCCCTTCGCAGTTCCTGAATTGCTTCCAACCTCCGTCTGAGCCCATGGCATCGTCGGTGGACATACTTTTCAATGAGGAGCTTGCAGCGCGGCAACCATGATGGCTGAGGTGGAAGGGAGGGTTGAAGGGTACTTCCCGACCTCTAGCCATGGTTTTTCTCACTTCTAGCAAGCTGACACCGCTTCAACCGGAATCCATGACATGGGGTCGCTCATTTCCGGCTTCGGCAAGTCTCCCTCCATGATCGCCTTACCGGAGGGCCCCCTCTCGATCGCTGGTTATGGCGTTGCTGCCATCCCGGTGGAGATCCTTGAGGTCTGGCAACAGAAGCCTTCCGCCAAGAATAACCGAGCGGTGGCACCGTGCAAAGGTGGGTGGTTACAGCAAGAGGACAAGTATGTGAAAGTACAAAATCTAATTTATTTTAATAGCAGCTTGATCACACAGTATGTATGTTGTTTTGTTTAATTTTCTTGATTGATGTATTGTCTTGTTTGCAGACTTCTCAAGAGATTGGCGACTGGGCATGGAAAGCATAAATAGGCAGAGATTTCAAAACACCTCCCAGGACAGATTGGTAAGCAATGCCATGAGCGACGGAGAAATCACCTGCACCCTGACTTCAAGGTCTGCTTATTCTTTTCATGCATAGCGGCTTATAATCTTTAGTTTAATTAGGGGAATCCTTTCATAGATCTATATATGATTTGAAAATCTAAGTTGTTTTAGTTAAGTTTTTAATATGTTCGAACTAAAACAATTTAGACTAAAAGATTAGAAATTTTAGGGGCTTGTGCCATCCGTGCTCTCCAGTTTTTCTTATATTATGAGCATAAATTAAAATAATTAAAACCTGATTGAGGTCGCAAATCTCTAGCCTCTACTCCTACACTTGGAGAAAAACTAATAGATGGTACGGATTATTAATTTCCCTCATCATTTATAGATGTCAATTACAACTTTCTTATTTGACGACATGAGTTTCTGGAGTCTTCGGCATTAGGGGTGGGCAAAAGGAAGCCATGTTATAACTCATATTTTTGTAATATAACCATAAGATACTCGCTTATTATACAAATATAAATATGACTTGGTTAGTTAATCTAGATTATGGGCCTCTTTAGTCCATAGGGGTTGCTAAAATGTATGAATGGAGAAAACACATTCATCTCAAGAAACAAAAAATAATGGGAAAAACACATGATTAGAGCATCACACCATCATGTATATATCAAGTAATTAACAATGGAGTAACATATTGTACCCACGCATACTTATAACTGATCTTGTAGAAATAAACTAGAGCATTTTTAGAGAACTCTCGGTCCATTAAAGTTTTGACTTGATCAACACATGCCACACACCACATGCATGAACACAATTTTGTTCTAAGAACATACATCAACATTCATTGGTACTATTGCAGTTGCAAATGATCAAAACAAATGCCACCACTGATCAACATTAACCATGTCAATTTTGCACCCATCCCAAGGCACGTAAGATGCCAGATCATGAATGAAGCAGCCTTGAGCTTTAGCTTCAGTCAACGGCCTGGTCATTCCACTTTCATGAGAAACACCACACACAAGAAACTCGTAGAAATGATATCGTTATAGAACTAGAAGTAGTTGGCGTTGGGTTTGACGGTAACTAGTGATGACAAAACCAACCCGCTGCAGTAACCACCAATGATGCCCCTCATCAGGATCGGCGTCCACGACCATGGGCCCTTCCCTCTGTGGGTCGGTGAAGTACAACTTTCCACGAAATGGGAAGGCCAAGCAGAGCAACGGGTCTTCGCAGACCATCTTGGAGCCTGGTGCCAAGAGCTATTTATCCTACTCTAAATGAACGACCATCATTGACACTTCGGCGAACGTGGCTCCTGTCACTTTAAACAAGTACATGAAGTCCCCTGTGTGGTGTCCAATGCAGGGTGGATCACCACGGGAGCAAGAGAACTTGTTCGAAGTATTGAAATGCTACCTGCTGATCGGGTTCAAAATCCAAATGAAAAGGCTACTCTCATGTACGAGGACGCCACTGGACTTGGCTCGATGGCGTGGCCTTGGAGGTGTGGGAGGTTTGCGGTGATCTTCGACTGGCTAGACACGTTCACCATGCGGCGCCAATTGTGGCACTCGTTCATAGTAGGATCCAACAACACGATGGAAGTGCTAGTTGAGGATGTTGTGCTTCTTTCGATCATCTGTATGTTCCCTTCACTCCATGTATGCTACCCAGAATCGAAGGTAGTTGGCGACATCGCTTACCACTGCGTGCCTAGTGATCTACACCGACATGCCCTTGTGGATGCCTGCCCTATCCCTGCTATGGGAATGCTAGAATGTTGAGCGGGAGAAGAATGATAAAGACCGAGACGTACCAGTTGGGTGTGCGGGTGCACGGCGGTGGGCTCAACGACATTAGATGACAAAGGTTATAGGACATGGAGCCTATCGGTGTAGTGGGAGAGCTAAACAGGCCAGGAGGAGGTAGGGTGGCGATGCTACGGTTGCTAGGAGCTAGGGATTGGATTGAGGCATAGAGGGGTTGATGTATATGTATGTAATCGCTAGACATGCGCATGGTGCACTGTTGCTCACTCCGGGATAGCTGTAGAATAGTAATGTGCAGGGCAAGGCAAGAAGGATACACACAGTTACACGTTGTCGCTCCCTCTCGACTAGCTAGACAACAGTGTCAAATAGGAGGTTGTATTTCTTCCTTTTCTGGTGCTTGGACATTGATGTGCATTGAGGGAGTCCCGGATTAGGGGGTGTCCGGATGGCCGGACTATACCTTCAGCTAGACTCCAGGACTATGAAGATACAAGATTGAAGACTTCGTCCCGTGTCCGGATGGGACTTTCCTTGGCGTGGAAGGCAAGCTTGGCGATGCAGATATTCAAGATCTCCTACCATTGTAACCGACTTTGTGTAACCCTAACCCTCTCCGGCGTCTATATAAACCGGAGGGTTTTAGTCCGTAGGACAACTTCATCATACAACAATCATACCATAGGCTCGCTTTTAGGGTTTAGCCTCCTTGATCTCGTGGTAGATCTACTCTTGTACCACCCATATCATCAATATTAATCAAGCATGACGTAGGGTTTTACCTCCATCAAGAGGGCCCGAACCTGGGTAAAACATCGTGTTCCTTGCCTCTTGTTACCATCCGGCCTAGACGCACAGTTCGGGACCCCCTACCCGAGATCCGCCGGTTTTGACACCGACATTGGTGCTTTCATTGAGAGTTCCTCTGTGTCGTCGCTTTTAGGCCCGATGGCTCCTTCGATCATCAACAACGATGCAGTCCAGGGTGAGACTTTTCTCCCTGGACAGATCTTCGTCTTCGGCGGCTTCGCACTGCGGGCCAAGTCGCTTGGCCACCTTGAGCAGATCGAAAGCTACGCCCCTGGCCATCAGGTCAGGTTTGGAAGCCTAAACTACACGGCTGACATCCGCGGGGACTTGATCTTCGACGGATTCGAGCCACAACCAAGCGCGCCGCACTGTCTCGATGGGCATGATATAGCTCTGTCGCCGAACAGCACTTTGGAGGCCGCACACGCATCGGTTCCGACCATTGATTCGGAGCCTACTGCGCCGATCGAGGATCAGCGGTTGGACGCTGCCTCAAGGGCTGCAATCTCAGAGGCGATCGAGCCGAACTCCATCCCCGCACTCCGCATGGCCCATGACTCCGAGGAGCCGGATTCCTTTTCGAACTCCGAGCCCCCCGCGCCCCTGCCAATCGAATCCAATTGGGCGCCGATAATGGAGTTCACCGCCGCAGACATCTTTCAGCACTCGCCCTTCGGCGACATCCTGAATTCGCTAAAGTCTCTCTCTTTATCAGGAGAGCCCTGGCTAGACTACGGTCAGCAAGGATGGGATTCGGATGATGAAGAAATTCAAAACCCACCCACCACCCACTTCGTAGCCACTGTCGACGACTTAACCGACATGCTCGACTTCGACTCCGAAGACATCGACGGTATGGACAATGATGCAGGAGACAACCAAGAACCAACGCCTATAGGGCATTGGACAGCCACCTCATCTCACGATGTGTACATGGTGGATACCCCTAAAGGAAGCAACAACGAGGAAAATGGGGATGGAAAGAGGGATCGATCTCTCGAAAAACAATCAAAGCATCAGCGTAAACACCGACCCAAGCCCCGCCTCGATAATGACCCAGCCATAGAGCAGGATGAGCCGGTAGACGACAAGCATGCCTTAGAGCAACCGTCCCAACAGGACAACCCGGATAGAGAAACCAAACATCCCTCCCCCGGCGAAAATGGCATTCCGGACGACCCTACGCCAGACAAGCCCACGAAGCAGAAGAACCTCCACAAATGGCTCGTTGCAACCGCACGCAGCCTGAAAAAGCAGAAGCGGAAGCTAAAAACTACGGAAGATGCACTCAGGATCAGATGGAGTAAAGTAATTAATACCGCAGACAAATACGGCGACAGTCGCCGCACTAAAAGCTATCCGAAGAGAAAGCTACTGCCTGAATTCGACGAGGAGGCCTTAGAGCCCTCGCATTCCAAAAGTGAGAAAGCCACACGGTCGGATAGACGACCCCATGGCCAGCATAAAGCGGCAAGCAGCGCCGCACTTAAGCCGGCATGCGACCCACTTAAGGATTCACATCATGGCCCAGCTAGGTCCATTTACGGGCCAAGAAAGCAAGCTCTCGTAAGCAATGCAATAAAGCCATTATCAGAATCCGGCACACCCAAATACAGGGGTGCCGCACACCCCCTATGTTTCACCGATGAGGTCCTGGATTATGAATTTCCAGCGGGATTCAAACCTGTAAACATAGAGGCATATGATGGAACAACAGACCCTGGAGTCTGGATCGAGGATTATATCCTCCACATACATATGGCTAGAGGAGATGACCTCCACGCCATAAAATACTTACCCCTCAAGCTTAAAGGGCCAGCCCGACATTGTCTCAAAAGCCTTCCTGAAAACACAATCGGAAGTTGGGAAGAGCTCGAGGACGCTTTCCGAGCAAATTTTCAAGGGACTTATGTCCGCCCTTCAGATGCAGACGATCTTAGTCACATAACTCAACAGCCCGGAGAGTCAGCTCGACAATTCTGGAATAGATTTCTTACTAAAAAGAATCAGATAGTCGACTGTCCGGACGCTGAAGCCTTAGCGGCTTTCAGGCATAATGTCCGAGACGAATGGCTCGCCAGACACCTCGGCCAAGAAAAGCCAAGAACAATGGCCGCACTAACAAGCCTCATGACCCGCTTTTGCACAGGAGAGGATAGCTGGTTGGCAAGATGCAGCACCAGTGACCCAAGTACATCCGAAACTAGGGATGGAAACGGAAAACCGTGATGCAATAAGGACCGTCGCCGGACTAAGGAAAAAAGTCCGAAGAGCACGACAGTCAACGCCGGATTCAAAAGCTCATGACAGAATCAGAAAAAGCCGCCCCTCCAAGATAACAGGGACGACCTATCCAACCTAAACAAAATCTTGGATAGGATATGTCAAATACACAGCACTCCCGGAAAGCCTGCTAACCATACCCACAGAGATTGTTGGGTTTTCAAACAATCCGGCAGACTCAACGCCGAACACAAGGGGCTCGACACACCAAGCGAAGACGAGGACGAACCCCAAAAGCAGAGTACCAGGAAACAAAAGAATTTCCCACAAGAAGTAAAAATAGTAAACTTACTCCACATAACAAAACTTGCGGCGCCCATAAAGGTACGCGCCCCACGGCCTATCCCAAAGGAATCCCGCCACTAGTTGTCAAACCAATCATCTTCGATCATCTGGATTATTCTAGAAGTGTCAGGAACCCAGGCTGGACTGCCCTGGTACTCGATCCAATAATTGGCGGACTCCAGTTTTCAAATGTCCTTATGGACGGTGGCAGCGGACTCAACCTGATATATCAGGACTCAATCCACCACATGGGGATCGACCCAAAAAGAATTCGCCACAGCAAAACCTCCTTTCAAGGAGTAACGCCAGGTCCGGACACCCATTGCATGGGTTTTCTCCGGCTCGAGCTTATTTTCGGCTCTGCCGATAACTTCCATCGCGAAAAGCTGACTTTCCACATTGTCCCATTCTCAAGTCGCTATCAAGCACTACTGGGACGCGAAGCTTTCGCCCGCTTTAACGCAATACCGCATTATGCATCTCTTACGCTTAAGATGCCCGGTCCACGCGACATCATCTCCTTAAAGGGGAAGCAGTGAGAACACCTCCCCCAAGCGAAGGATTGTTCGGCCGCTTTAACAGCCCACAATACAATGGCTTCACCAGCCAGAACATTGGAACAGGTCATTAAGACCACGGACACGGATAGACGAGTCCGGCACAAAAGTATCGTTGATAAAGGCTTAGTGGCCATATACCCCTGCACTAGGGGCTTCACACATATAAAATAAGAGACAATAAAGCTCAATTTTTCATATTTTACTTTACACTTTGTTTATTTCATATAACTTTTGTTCGGCATGCCCCTTTTTCAACTTAGTTGCTCTCTTTTTACAGATGAACGTCGTGCTGCGCCCGTCTAGGATACGGCACAACGGAGACACAGGCGCAGATGTGCAGTAGGGACCCGTTCCAAGGATTCTTTTCAGATTAAGACCCTGCGTAAACCTTTTTTACTGTCTCTTATTGATACATATCCCCTGGTTCTATGACCAAGGAGGAGGTTGGCATCTTGGCATGTGGCCACGTCAGAATTCTTGCGCGTACCTGGACACTAGGGGCTTATACCTCAGAGCGTTACCTCGCCCGCTCTCATAAAGACCGAATACCTTAGGGAGTGTTCGGTGTCACGAGTTTGGACTTATATGCATCAGCTCTGAGTCATGATTTTGGTCAAATGTTGGGTTGCCCGGCTCCTGTGTTTGGCCGCTTTACGTTCTGCTCTATCGGCTAAGGCGGCACCAGGAGAACTACTGCGATTGTGCCCTGGTTCGGCCAGGCGAGCACCTCAGTAGAGAAAGCCGAAAACCAACTGTCATGATATGGCGTGAGACTGGTCAACCACTCGATGACTCTTCGGAATCTATAGGATTCCTCCGCATTAATGAAGGGCTGTTTCCCGGCCAGGCACATACGCGCCCCGAATTCGAGCGAGCGCAGTCGCCACCAGGGGCTACCTAAATAGTCCCATTGTCAAGCTCCTATGGCTAAGTGAAAGTGTTAAAGCATTATAGTCCGGTTGCCTAGCTCGCTGCACTATCACCTCCTTTGTAGGACCAAGACGTTGGATTAAGTGTGAAAATGCGCCTTCTACGAGCACCCTCGCACTATGTGCGTGGGGGCTGAAGCCAACGACTGCAATCTTTCAGATTTTGTATATATATCTTAAAACGGCTGCACATGAGGTGTTACAAATACTTGAAGGCACAAGTATAAAAGGCTACTACAGTTAATCAAAATATTGCTTTATAATTACATATGCTATCAAAACATAGCATCCTTCGATCACTGCGTCTCTATTACACGAGCGCCTTCAAGGACTTCCTGAAAATAGTGCTCGGAGGGTACTCGGCTTTTGTTCGAATCTCGGGATGCAACAACGATGGTCTCCATCTCTGCCCAGTATGTCTTGACACGGGCAAGAGCCATCCGTGCGCCCTCTATGCATGCTGACCTCTTCATCGCATTGATACGTGGCACCGTGTCAAGGAATTGCTGCACCAAGCTGAAATAACTCTTTGGCTTCGATCTCCCCGGCCACAGATGACCCATGACGTACTTCATGGCGAGTCCGGACAACCTATTCAGTTCAGCCCATTGAGCCAGACGATCGTCCACTGCCAGTGGACGCTCTGGATTCTGGAACTGCGACCAAAAAAGCCTTTCCACTTCGCGATCTTCTTGATCTCGAAAGTATTCGGTCACATCAGCAGCACTCGCTGCCAAATCCAGATAGGTGTCCTTCGCACTCCACATCCGGTCCAACGGAGCAAACTTCGTATCGCAAAACTTCCTCCGCGACATAAAGGGCTTTCCAGTCGCAATCTGTCCGGCCTGACGCAGCTCCTCCTTCGTAGCTCTCATCGCAGAGCGAGCATCCTTGGCATCAGCAATGGCCTTCTCTAAGTCCGTCTGTCTCGCCCGGTCTTCTTTCTCAAGAAACTTGCAACGGTCAGCGGCACCTTTTAACTTCACGGCCATCATGTCCATCTCCTTCTTGCTTCAGCAGTGAGCAGCCTGTTCGGCTCTCAGCTCTTCAAGGGCCTTCTCGGCAGCTGCATCACTTTTCCTGGCTTGTTCCTTAGCTCGGGCCAGTTCCGCCCGAAGACTCTCCACGGCGGCCGCACCATCTGCGTCAAGCACACACATTGTAAGATACTGGCATAAAGCTCCTCTTACCATATGCCGCCCGAGGAATTGCATACCTTGAGCCTCATCAAGCCGCTCGTTGACGAGCGCGATGTGGGCATCTGCCACGTCAAGTTGCCGCTTTAGTTCGGCTCGATTCCGGACACTTCGCCACCTGTATACAAAGGCAACATTTTAGACCTGGGATTATGATCCTCTGCGCGCCGTCAATTTTGACAACACACAGAGTCTCAGGGGCTACTATCTACACAGGGCGCATCTCGTTTATGCGCATCTGACAAAGAAGTACATTATCAAACGTACCTCAAAACCCGCCAGCAAACTTCTGACGGCCTCATGCAATCCGCTTTCCGCAGACGAAATCCTTCAAATCACCGTACCCATCAATGCATGGTGCTCCTCTGAGATAGAAGCTCGCCCCAGCAGAATCATCAGCTCCTCTGACCGCGCATCGGACGGTGCCGGACTCGTCCTATGACCTCCATCGAAGGCCGGACGCGGAGAACCTTGAGGGGACATATGGCTACCTTCCACCCCTGCCGGATTCGGAGAAACCCTCCGCGACGACACCTCAGGGTCGCCTGCCTCGCTAGGCGGTACGGCAGGGGGAGGCGTTCCACTCTCCATCATCTCCGGAAGAAGATCCCCCAAAGACGAGCTCTGCTGAGAAGGGCTGAGGTCCGAGCTACAAAGTAAAATTTCGGTTAATCTTCTCAGATAAAAAGCAAGGATTTATCTCATCCTTCTAAAGGAAAATCTTTCTCTACTTACGGCTCGCTGGAGGGCTGATCCCTTTGAGCGCGTAGTTCGGCCGAGGATCCCCCCGGCGTCGGACCCTCTGGCGAGGACTTTTTCCCCCGCTTTGAGGCCATGGTCTCCGAGTCGTTAGAGGCGGCCGTCTTCTTCCCCTTAGGAGAGGAATTGTCGGTTCTTCCCTTCGGAGCAGCCTCCTTTGAGGAGGCCATAGTTTCCTTGTCCTCCCCCTCACTTCCCTCCAAAGGCACGATCTTCAACATCCTGACTAGCACGGGATCCGGCCTGGTCTCAGGAAGGGGAGCCGTGCACCTGATCAGCTTTGCCTTCGCTATCCACTCCTTTTAAAAGGACAACTCTTTTAGGGGCGAATTTATGACAATTTTACGGATAACGAGTCCGGGCACAAGGTTACGTACTTGAGTATCCGGGCGATTGCAGCTTAAACCTGCGTCCTCGGTCAAATCCGGACACATTGCTTGTGATCCGAAGAACATTTTATACATCTCCACGGGCATTGTGCCCATAAAATGTTGGAGAGCTCGTGGTCCAACCGGATTAAACTCCCACAGACGAAGGGAGCGACGTTTGCCGGGCAGTGTTCGGCGAATCAGCATGACCTGCGTCACCTTGACCAGGCTGAGGTCTCTTTCTAAGAGATCCCTAATGCGGCCCTGCAACAAGGGCACGTCTTTGGATAACCCCCAATCTAATCTTTTGTTGACCCATGACGCTAGCCGTGGTGGGGGACCCGAGCGAAAGGCAGGAGGCACCACCCACTTGGCGCTCCTGGGAGCGGTGATATAGAACCACTCTCGTTGCCACAAGCCGAGCTCCTCTTGAAAGGAGCCCTCGGGCCATGGAGCATCAGCATTCTTACTTATGACAGCGCCTCCGCACTCTGCGTGCCGTCCCTCGATCATCTTAGGCTCCACTCCAAAAGTCTTGAGCCATAATCCAAAGTGAGGAGTAACACGGAGGAATGCTTCGCACACAACGATGAACGAGGAAATGTGGAGGATGGACTCCGGAGCTAAGTCATGGAATTCCAGCCCATAATAGAACATCAGCCCCCTCACGAAGGGATCCATCGGGAAGCCTAACCCCCGAAGGAAGTGAGACATGAACACTACGCTCTCACCGGGCTGGGGACTGGGAATAGCCTGCCTTTGAGCAGGCAACCTATGCAAAATTTCGGCGGTCAAGAACTTAGCCTCACTCAACTTTAGCACGTCCTCCTCCGTGACAGAGGAGGGCATCCATCGGCCTTGAAGGTCGGAACCGGACATTGTCGAAGGTCCGAAGCGCCTGAATCTGGAACCTAGGGTGTTGGAATTCGAGGCGACGGGCGAAATTGTTTTGAGATTGGAGAAAACGAGTAAGGACTTGGTCTCTTTATAAGAGGTTGAATACCAGGAGCCCTCCCCATAACCGTTTGGGACTCGCCTTTAATCGAGAAGACATGCTAACGGGCACGATTGGGTTACCCACGTCCGTATTGATGAGAATCCCGTAAATAAAGGGGACACGATCTTTGCTTTGACAAGACGTGCCAAGGAAACCGCCTCGCAAAACACGCTGAGGTGGAAAAGTGAAAATGATTCGAATAAAGGCTTGGCCGTAGTGTGATGTCACGCTACGGAATACGTCAGCAGATTAGATTTGTGTTAATATTATTCTCTCTATGGCAATACATGGAAACTTATTTTGCAGAGCCGGACATTACTCTTGGTGTTTACAAACTTTTATGAAGAATTTGGAGGAGGAACCCGCCTTGCAATGCCGAAGACAATCTACGCGCCGGACTCGTCATCATTGAAGCCTGGTTCAGGGGCTACTGAGGGAGTCCCGGATTAGGGGGTGTCCGGATGGCCAGACTATACCTTCAGGCGGACTCCAGGACTATGAAGATACAAGATTGAAGACTTCGTCTCGTGTCCGGATGGGACTTTCCTTGGCGTGGAAGGCAAGCTTGGTGATGCGGATATTCAAGATCTCCTACCATTGTCACCGACTTTGTGTAACCCTAACCCTCTCCGGTGTCTATATAAACCGGAGGGTTTTAGTCCATAGGACAACTTCATCATACAACAATCATACCATAGGCTAGCTTTTAGGGTTTAGCCTCCTTGATCTTGTGGTAGATCTACTCTTGTACCACCCATATCATCAATATTAATCAAGTAGGACATAGGGTTTTACCTCCATCAAGGCCCGAACCTGGGTAAAACATCGTGTTCCTTGCCTCCTGTTACCATCCGGCGTAGACGCACAGTTCGGGACCCCCTACCCGAGATCCGCCGGTTTTGACACCAACATGCATCCTTTGTTTCCTATCTCCTCTTATGCGGCTCTTCGACCACACATGTTGGTGTACTCACGTCCCAATTCAACAGACCACACATACTTGGGTTGCACATTTTGACTATACTAACCTTGGACAAAATATGTAAGATACACATTCGCAAATTAAAAACTAGTGGAAAATGATGCTTCTTCACACACTTCTATTGTGGCCATAGAATAGAAAAAGGTGTGCACTATCATGTGAATAATTTTTCGGCACATTGAAAAAGTTACTTTCCATGCATTAATAGGGATGATTCTGTGGTCAGCTTAAAAACATGATTATGTGGTATACATAAAGAAATACGTTTTAAAAGATCATATTTAGTGGACTCCGATATTTAGCTATGATCAATATTTACAATTTATCAAAATTATTTCCGCAAGAAATGATGCATCATGCTAGTGGCAGGGCAATGGGCTAGGGCAACCAACACAATGCATGGGTTGGATTTCAGTGATTCGATGGGCCACTTTTTTAGGATAATCTAAACAAATCTCGTGGGCTTGGGGGTGATGGCTCAGGTCGGCCTCCAGTAAGCTCTGCACTGCATCACGTCATTTGTGGAAGCAAGTTTAGGAAACAAAGCATATTCCATATGGTTGGCGTGATAAACGGAAGCAGTTACCGAAAAGAAGGCGATCAAAAAGAAAACCAACCTACTAGCCGCATGGCTTTCGTGCCAGATTGGATGACCAGATTGCTTCTAATCGTTGGTGAAAGTGCAACTATCCCTGGGTGGCTTTGGTAATTCCTAACAACATATAGCTCATTGAACTAATGCTCTTTAAAGATAATCATTTTAGAAAGTTCAATGATTGGCATGGCATGGACTAGGAATGTTGACCCCTCAAAATGCTAAGGACACATATTGGCAAAAGCTCAAGACTCTACATTAATGGCTTGCTTGCTCAAAATGCTTAGTGACATGCTCCAAAAACCCTCAACCACTTTCTCATATCCACATATGTCCCAAACCAAAAGTCAAACTCGGCCCCACCGATTTGATCTATCTGGCGCCACCGAGTTCATTTGACATAGCCATAGCCAGAAACCCTAATCAGCTCGGTCTCACCGAGATGGGATTGCAAACTCTCTGTTTCCCTTCGTAACGTTTCGGTCTAACCGAGATGAGCGATCAGTCCCACCAAGTTTGCAATGTAAACTCTCTGTTTCCTTTTTGTAATGTTTTGGTCTCATCGAAATGAGTGATCGTCCCATCAAGTTTGCCTGAGCAACTCTCTGTTTGCCTATTACAGAAATCGGTCTCACCGAGTTTATGTGATCAATCACACCGAGATTACGTTATGCCCTAACCCTAATGAAACCGGTCACACTGAGTTGACATGTCGGTCCCACCAAAAAGCCTAACGTTCACATTTTGAACTAAATCGGTCTGACCGAGTTTCATGATTTGTTCTCACCGAGTTTGGTGAATTGTGTGTAACGGTTAGATTTTGTGTGGAGGCTATATATACCCCTCCACCCATCCTCCATTCATGGAGAGAGCCACCAGAACATGCCTACACTTCTAGCATTCATTTTCCGAGAGAGAACCACCTACTCATGTGTTGAGACCAAGATATTCCAATCCAACCACAAGAATCTTGATCTCTAGCCTTCCCCAAGTTGATTTCCACTCAAATCATCTTTCCACCAAATCCAAATCAGTGAGAGAGATTTGAGTGTTGGGGAGACTATCATTTGAAGCACAAGAGCAAGGATTTCATCATCAACACACAATCTATTACCTTTTGGAGAGTGGTGTCTCCTAGATGTTGGGTTTCGTAGTAATTTCAAAAAATTTCCTACGCACACGCAAGATCATGTGATGCATAGCAACGAGATGGGAGAGTGTTGTCTATGTACCCACGCAGACCGACTGCGGAAGCGTTGACGCAACATAGAGGAAGTAGTCGTACGTCTTCACGATCCAACCGATCAAGCACCGAAACTACGGCACCTTCGAGTTCGAGCACACGTTCAACTCGATGATGATCCCCGGACTCCGATCCAGCAAAGTGTCGGGGAAGAGTTCCGTCAGCACGACGGCGTGGTGACGATCTTGATGCACTACAGCAGCAGGGCTTCGCCTAAACTCCGCTACAGTATTATCGAGGACTATGGTGGCTGGGGGCACCGCACACGGCTAAGGAATAGATCACGTGGATCAACTTGTGTGTTCTAGGGTGCCTCTACCTTAGTATATAAAGGACCAAAGGGGGGGAGGCTGGCCGGCCACAAGGGGTGCGCCAGGAGAGTCCTACTCCCTCTGGGAGTAGGATTCTCCCCCCCCCCCAATCCTAGTTGGAATAGGATTCGCGGAGGGGGAAAAGAGAGAGAGGGGGCCGGCCACCTCTCCTAGTCCTAATAGTACTAGGGGAAGGGGGAGGCGCGTAGCCCATGTAGGGCTGCCTCTTCTCTTTTCCACTAAGGCCCATCATGGCCCATTTAGCTCCCGGGGGGCTCCGGTAACCTTCCCGGCACTCCGGTAAAATCCCGATTTCACCCGGAACACTTCCGATATCCAAACATAGGCTTCCAATATATCAATCTTTACGTCTCGACCATTTCGAGACTCCTCGTCATGTCCGTGATCACATCCGGGACTCCGAACAACCTTTGGTACATCAAAATGCATAAACTCATAATATAACTGTCATCGTAACCTTAAGCGTGCGGACCCTACGGGTTCGAGAACAATGTAGACATGACCGAGACATGTCTCCGGTCAATAACCAATAGCGGGACCTGGATGCCCATATTGGCTCCTACATATTCTACGAAGATCTTTATCGGTCAGACCGCATAACAACATACATTGTTCCCTTTGTCATCGGTATGTTACTTGCCCGAGATTCGATTGTCGGTATCCAATACCTAGTTCAATCTCGTTACCGGCAAGTCTCTTTACTCGTTCTGTAATACATCATCCCGCAACTAACTCATTAGTTGCAATCCTTGCAAGGCTTATGTGATGTGCATTACCGAGAGGGCCCAGAGATACCTCTCCGACAATCGGAGTGACAAAACCTAATCTCGAAATACGCCAACCCAACATGTACCTTTGGAGACACCTATAGTACTCCTTTATAATCACCCAGTTACGTTGTGACGTTTGGTAGTACCCAAAGTGTTCCTCCGGTAAACGGGAGTTGCATAATCTCATAGTTATAGGAACATGTATAAGTCATGAAGAAAGCAATAGCAACATACTAAACGATCGGGTGCTAAGCTAATGGAATGGGTCATGTCAATCAGATCATTCTCTTAATGATGTGATCCCGTTAATCAAATAACAACTCATTGTTCATGGTTAGGAAACATAACCATCTTTGATTAACGAGCTAGTCAAGTAGAGGCATACTAGTGACACTTTGTTTGTCTATGTATTCACACATGTATTATGTTTCCGGTTAATACAATTCTAGCATGAATAATAAACCTTTATCATGATTATAAGGAAATAAATAATAACTTTATTATTGCCTCTAGGGCATATTTCCTTTAGTCTCCCACTTGCACTAGAGTCAATAATCTAGATTACACCGTAATGATTCTAACACCCATGGAGCCTTGGTGCCGATCATGTTTTGCTCGTGGAAGAGGCTTAGTCAACGGGTCTGCAACATTCAGATCCGTATGTATCTTGCAAATCTCTATGTCTCCCACCTGGACTAGATCCCGGATGGAATTGAAGCGTCTCTTGATGTGCTTGGTTCTCTTGTGAAATCTGGATTCCTTTGCCAAGGCAATTGCACCAGTATTGTCACAAAAGATTTTCATTGGACCCGATGCACTAGGTATGATACCTAGATCGGATATGAACTCCTTTATCCAGACTCCTTCGTTCACTGCTTCCGAAGCAGCTATGTACTCCGCTTCACATGTAGATCCCGCTACGACGCTTTGTTTAGAACTGCACCAACTGACAGCTCCACTTTTTAATTGAAACACGTATCCGGTTTGCGATTTAGAATCGTCCAGATCAGTGTCAAAGCTTGCATCAACGTAACCTTTTACGGTGAGCTCTTTGTCACCTCCATATACGAGAAACATATCCTTAGTCCTTTTCAGGTATTTTAGGATGTTCTTGACCGCTGTCCAGTGATCCACTCCTGGATTACTTTGGTAGCTCCCTGCTAAACTTATAGCAAGGCACACATCAGGTCTGGTACACAGCATTGCATACACGATAGATCCTATCGCTGATGCATAGGGAACATCTTTCATATTCTCTCTATCTTCTGCAGTGGTCGGGCACTGAGTCTTACTCAATTTCACACCTTGTAACACAGGCAAGAATCCTTTCTTTGCTTGATCCATTTTGAACTTCTTCAAAATCTTGTCAAGGTATGTGCTTTGTGAAAGTCCAATTAAGCGTCTTGATCTATCTCTATAGATCTTTATGCCTAATATGTAAGCAGCTTCACCGAGGTCTTTCATTGAAAAACTCTTATTCAAGTATCCCTTTATGCTATCCAGAAATTCTATATTATTTCCAATTAACAATATGTCATCCACATATAATATCAGAAATGCTACAGAGCTCCCACTCACTTTCTTGTAAATACAGGCTTCTCCGAAAGTCTGTATAAAACCAAATGCTTTGATCACACTATCAAAGCGTTTATTCCAACTCCGAGAGGCTTGCACCAGTCCATAAATGGATCGCTGGAGCTTGCACACTTTGTTAGCTCCTTTTGGATCGACAAAACCTTCTGGTTGCATCATATATAACTCTTCTTCCAGAAATCCATTCAGGAATGCAGTTTTGACATCCATTTGCCAAATTTCATAATCATAAAATGCGGCAATCGCTAACATGATTCGGACGGACTTAAGCATCGCTACGGGTGAGAAGGTCTCATCGTAGTCAACCCCTTGAACTTGTCGAAAACCTTTTGCGACAAGTCGAGCTTTGTAGACAGTAACATTACCGTCAGTGCCAGTCTTCTTCTTGAAAATCCATTTATTCTCAATTGCTTGCCGATCATCGGGCAAGTCAACCAAAGTCCATACTTTGTTCTCATACATGGATCCCATCTCAGATTTCATGGCTTCAAGCCATTTTGCGGAATCTGGGCTCACCATCGCTTCTTCATAGTTCGTAGGTTCATCATGATCTAGTAGCATGATTTCCAGAACAGAATTACCGTACCATTCTGGCGCGGATCTCACTCTAGTTGATCTACGAGGTTCAGTAGTATCTTGATATGCAGTTTCATGATCATTATCATTAGCTTCCTCACTAACTGGTGTAGGTGTCACTAAAACAGTTTTCTGTGATGTACTACTTTCCAGTAAGGGAGCAGGTACAGTTACCTCGTCAAGTTCTACTTTCCTCCCACTCACTTCTTTCGAGAGAAACTCCTTCTCTAGAAAGTTTCCGAATTTAGCAACAAAAGTCTTGCCTTCGGATCTGTGATAGAAGGTGTATCCAATAGTTTCCTTTGGGTATCCTATGAAGACACATTTCTCTGATTTGGGTTCGAGCTTATCAGGTTGAAGCTTTTTCACATAAGCATCGCAGCCCCAAACTTTCAGAAACGACAACTTTGGTTTCTTGCCAAACCACAGTTCATAAGGCGTCGTCTCAACGGATTTTGATGGTGCCCTATTTAACGTGAATGCGGCCGTCTCTAGAGCGTATCCCCAAAACGATAGCGGTAAATCAGTAAGAGACATCATAGATCGCACCATATCTAGTAAAGTACGATTACGACGTTCGGACACACCATTACGCTGTGGTGTTCCGGGTGGCGTGAGTTGCGAAACTATTCCACAATTTTTCAAATGTACACCAAACTCGTAACTTAAATATTCTCCTCCACGATCAGATCGTAGAAACTTTATTTTCTTGTTACGATGATTTTCAACTTCACTCTGAAATTCCTTGAACTTTTCAAATGTTTCAGACTTATGTTTCATTAAGTAGATATACCCATATCTGCTTAAATCATCTGTGAAGGTGAGAAAATAACGATATCCGCCACGAGCCTCAATATTCATCGGACCACATACATCTGTATGTATGATTTCCAACAAATCTGTTGCTCTCTCCATAGTACCGGAGAACGGTGTTTTGGTCATCTTGCCCATGAGGCATGGTTCGCAAGTACCAAGTGATTCATAATCAAGTGGTTCCAAAAGTCCATCAGAATGGAGTTTCTTCATGCGCTTTACACCGATATGACCTAAACGGCAGTTCCACAAATAATTTGCACTCTCATTATCAACTCTGCATCTTTTGGCTTCAACATTATGAATATGTGTGTTACTACTATCGAGATTCAACAAGAATAGACCACTCTTCAAGGGTGCATGACCATAAAAGATATTACTCATATAAATAGAACAACCATTATTCTCTGATTTAAATGAATAACTGTCTCGCATCAAACAAGATCCAGATATAATGTTCATGCTTAACGCTGGCACCAAATAACAATTATTTAGGTCTAATACTAATCCCGAAGGTAGATGTAAAGGTAGCGTGCCGACTGCGATCACATCGACTTTGGAACCGTTTCCCACGCGCATCGTCACCTCGTCCTTAACCAATCTTCGCTTGATCCGTAGTCCCTGTTTCGACTTGCAAATATTAGCAACAGAACCAGTATCAAATACCCAGGTGCTACTTTGAGCATTAGTAAGGTACACATCAATAACATGTATATCACACATACCTTTGTTCACCTTGCCATCCTTCTTATCCGCCAAATACTTAGGGCAGTTCCGCTTCCAGTGACCAGTCTGCTTGCAATAGAAGCACTCAGTTTCAGGCTTAGGTCCAGGTTTGGGTTTCTTCTCTTGAGTAGCAACTTGTTTGCCGTTCTTTTTGAAGTTCCCCTTCTTCTTCCCTTTGCCTTTTTTCTTGAAACTAGTGGTCTTGCTGACCATCAACACTTGATGCTCCTTCTTGATTTCTACCTCCGCAGCTTTGAGCATCGCGAAGAGCTCGGGAATAGTCTTGTTCATCCCTTGCATATTATAGTTCATCACGAAGCTCTTGTAGCTTGGTGGCAGTGATTGAAGAATTCTGTCAATGACGCAATCATCTGGAAGATTAACTCCTAATTGAATCAAGTGATTATTATACCCAGACATTTTGAGTATATGCTCACTGACAGAACTGTTCTCCTCCATCTTGCAGCTATAGAACTTATTGGAGACTTCATATCTCTCAATCGGGGCATTTGCTTGAAATATTAACTTCAACTCCTGGAACATCTCATATGCTCCATGACGCTCAAAACGTCGTTGAAGTCCCGATTCTAAGCCGTAAATCATGGCACACTGAACTATCGAGTAGTCATCAGCTTTGCTCTACCAGACGTTCATAACATCCGGCGTTGCTCCTGCAGCAGGCGTGGCACCCAGCGGTTTTTCCAGGACGTAATTCTTCTGTGCAGCAATGAGGATAATCCTCAAGTTATGGACCCAGTCCGTGTAATTGCTACAATCATCTTTCAACTTTGCTTTCTCAAGGAACGCATTAAAATTCAACGGAACAACAGCACGAGCCATATATCTACAATCAAACATAAACAAGCAAGATACTAAGTTTCATGATAAATTTAAGTTCAATTTAATCAAGTTAATTAAAGAACTCCCACTTAGATAGACATCCCTCTAATCCTCTAAGTGATTACGTGATCCAAATCAACTAAACCATAACCGATCATCACGTGAGATGGAGTAGTTTTCAATGGTGAACATCGTTATGTTGATCATATCTACTATATGATTCACGCTCGACCTTTCGGTCTTCGTGTTCCGAGGCCATATCTGTATATGCTCGGATCGTCAAGTATAACCTGAGTATTCCGCGTGTGCAACTGTTTTGCACCCGTTGTATTTGAACGTAGAACCTATCACACCCGATCATCACGTGGTGTCTCAGCACGAAGAACTTTCGCAACGGTGCATACTTAGGGAGAACACTTTCTTGATAATTTAGTGAGAGATCATCTTATAATGCTACCTTCAATCAAAGCAAGATAAGATGCATAAAAGGATAAACATCACATGCAATCAATATAAGTGATATGATATGGCCATCATCTTGTGCTTGTGATCTCCATCTCCGAAGCACCGTCGTGATCACCATCGTCACCGGCGTGACACCTTGATCTCCATCGTAGCATCATTGTCGTCTCGCCAAACTTGTGCTTCCACGACTATTACTACCGCTTAGTAATAAAGTAAAGCATTACATTGCGATTTCATTGCATACAATAAAACGACAACCATAAGGCTCCTGCCAGTTGCCGATAACTCAGTTACAAAACATGATCATCTCATACAATAAAATTCAGCATCATGTCTTGACCATATCACATCACAACATGCCCTGCAAAAACAAGTTAGACGTCCTCTACTTTGTTGTTGCAAGTTTTACGTGGCTGCTACGGGCTTAAGCAAGAACCAATCTCACTTACGCATCAAAACCACAATGATAGTTTGTCAAATAGACTCCGTTTTAACCTTCGCAAGGACCGGGCGTAGCCACACTTGGTTCAACTAAAGTTGGAGAGACAGTCGCCCGCAAGCCACCTATGTGCAAAGCACATCGGGGGAACCGGTCTCGCGTAAGCGTACGCGTAATGTTGGTCCGGGTTGTCTCGTCCAACAATGCCGCCGAACCAAAGTATGACATGCTGGTAGGCAGTATGACTTATATCACCCACAACTCACTTGTGTTCTACTCGTGCATATAACATCAACATAAATAACCTAGGCTCTGATACCACTGTTGGGTTTCGTAGTAATTTCAAAAAATTTCCTACGCTCACGCAAGATCATGTGATGCATAGCAACGAGATGGGAGAGTGTTGTCTACGTACCCACATAGACCGACTACGGAAGCATTGACGCAACATAGAGGAAGTAGTCGTACGTCTTCACGATCCAACTGATCAAGCACCGAAACTACGGCACCTCCGAGTTCGAGCACACGTTCAGCTCGATGACGATCCCCGGACTCCGATCCAGCAAAGTGTCGGGGAAGAGTTCCGTCAGCACGACGGCGTGGTGACGATCTTGATGCACTTTAGCAGCAGGGCTTCGCCTAAACTCCGCTAAAGTATTATCGAGGACTATGGTGGCTGGGGGCACCGCACACGGCTAAGGAATAGATCACGTGGATCAACTTGTGTGTTCTAGGGTGCCTCTACCTCAGTATATAAAGGACCAAAGGGGGGAGGCTGGCCGGCCACAAGGGGTGCGCCAGGAGAGTCCTACTCCCTCTGGGAGTAGGATTCCCCCCCAATCCTAGTTGGAATAGGATTCGCGGAGGGGGAAAAGAGAGAGAGGGGGCCGGCCACCTCTCCTAGTCCTAATAGGACTAGGGGAAGGGGGAGGCGTGCAGCCCATGTAGGGCTGCCTCTTCTCTTTTCCACTAAGGCCCATCATGGCCCATTTAGCTCCCGGGGGGTTCCGGTAACCTTCCCGGTACTCCGGTAAAATCCCGATTTCACCCGGAACACTTCCGATATCCCAACATAGGCTTCCAACATATCAATCTTTACGTCTCGACCATTTCGAGACTCCTCGTCATGTCCGTGATCACATCCAGGACTCCGAACAACCTTCGGTACATCAAAATGCATAAACTCATAATATAACTGTCATCGTAACCTTAAGCGTGCGGACCCTACGGGTTCGAGAACAATGTAGACATGACCGAGACATGTCTCCGGTCAATAACCAATAGCGGGACCTGGATGCCCATATTGGCTCCTACATATTCTACGAAGATCTTTATCGGTCAGACCGCATAACAACATACGTTGTTCCCTTTGTCATCGGTATGTTACTTGCCCGAGATTCGATCGTCGGTATCCAATACCTAGTTCAATCTCGTTACCGGCAAGTCTCTTTACTCGTTCTGTAATACATCATCCCGCAACTAACTCATTAGTTGCAATGCTTGCAAGGCTTATGTGATGTGCATTACCGAGAGGGCCCAGAGATACCTCTCCGACAATCGGAGTGACAAAACCTAATCTCGAAATACGCCAACCCAACATGTACCTTTGGAGACACCTGTAGTACTCCTTTATAATCACCCAGTTACGTTGTGACGTTTGGTAGTACCCAAAGTGTTCCTCCGGTAAATGGGAGTTGCATAATCTCATAGTTATAGGAACATGTATAAGTCATGAAGAAAGCAATAGCAACATACTAAACTATCGGGTGCTAAGCTAATGGAATGGGTCATGTCAATCAGATCATTCTCTTAATGATGTGATCCCGTTAATCAAATAACAACTCATTGTTCATGGTTAGGAAACATAACCATCTTTGATTAACGAGCAAGTCAAGTAGAGGCATACTAGTGACACTTTGTTTGTCTATGTATTCACACATGTATTATGTTTTCGGTTAATACAATTCTAGCATGAATAATAAACCTTTATCATGATTATAAGGAAATAAATAATAACTTTATTATTGCCTCTATGGCATATTTCCTTCACTAGATTGGTTAGGTGTCACTTGGGAGCCTCCGACAATAATGTGGAGATGAACCAAGGAGTTTGTAAGGGCAAGGAGATTGCCTACTTCGTGAAGATCTACCCAAGTGAGGCAAGTCCTTCATGGGCGATGGCCATGATGGGATAGACAAGGTTTCTCTTCGTGGACCCTCCGTGGGTGGAGCCCTCCGTGGACTCGGGCAACCGTTACCCTTCGTGGGTTGAAGTCTCCATCAACATGGATGTACGATAGCACCACCTATCGGAACCACGCCAAAAATCTTCGTGTCTACATTGCGTTTGCTCCCTATAAAATCCTCCCTTTACCTTCGTGTGCAATGATTTACATTCCGCTACTATACTCTTAGATTTGCATGTGTAGGTTGATTGCTTGACTTGTGATAAGTTGCTAAAATCTGCTAAGACTTAAAATTGGGAAAAGGCTAGATTTTTATTTTGTCAAGTAGTCTAATCACCCCCCTTAGACATAATTTCTATCCTACAAGTGGTACCAGAGCTTTGGTCTCCATTACCTTGATTTCCATAGCTTTGGTGATCATAGCCTTGGTTTCACAACCTAGGAGAGTATGGCGTCTAGCGAGGGAAATTACCACCTTAGAGGTCCTTACTTTGATGGTACTAATTTTGCCAGTTGGAAGCATAAGATAAAAATGCATATTCTTGGACATAACCCCACCGTTTGGGCTATTGTGTGTATTGGCTTGCAAGGTGAATTCTTTGATGGGAGAGAACCGAACCGTGAGCTACCGCGGAAGAGTTGAAGATGCTCCAATACAATGCTCAAGCTTGCGATATCCTCTTCAACGGATTGTGCCCCGAAGATTCAACAAAATCAGTCATCTTGAGAATGCAAATGAGATTTGGGATACTTTGATTGATATGCACGAAGGTACCAACTCCGTCAAGGAATCCAAATTGGATGTGCTCCAAAGTCAGCTTGATATGTTCAAAATGAAGGATGGTGAAGGTGTCCCTGAAATGTACTCTAGGCTTGCTCTCATCACAAATGTGATTGCCGGCTTAGGAAGTGAAGAGATGACCGATAGATTCATCATCTAGAAGATCCTAAGAGCCTTGGATGGAAAATATGATACCGTATGCACATTGATCCAAATGATGCCCAACTACAAAGATCTCCAGCCAACGGAAGTAATTGGAAGAATTGTTGCTCATGATATGTCACTCAAGGATAAAGAAGAGCTTCACAACAAGTCAAGTGGTTCTTACAAAGCCTCACGTGATGCTCCTACATCATCAAGTGAGAAACAAGCCTTCAATGAGGAATTGAGCCTAATGGTGAAGAACTTCAACAAGTTCTACAAGAGTAGAAGCAAAGAAATAAGTTCTAAGCCAAGGTCCTACAATGAAAAAAGATCTTCTAGTTGTGAGCGTAATTGCTACAATTGTGGAGGACCTGGACACTACTCAAATGAGTGTACGGCTCCCTACAAAAGAAGAGAGGATTCACCCAAAAGGAGAAGTAGAAGAGAAGAATCACCTCCAAGAGAAAAAAAGGAGTAGAGATGATTGTTATGAACGAAGAACCTCTCGCAGAAGCAAGGATTCAGAAAGTGTCGGGGATATACCCCACGGTATGACCCAGCCAGACTTGGCGTTTCATTGGTAACCCGCCAGAGGATTGGCGACTTACGTGTCTGGCGGCTCACTGCTGTGATGACTCACGAGCCTGAAGACTCATTGGTGACCCAGCATGTGCTTCACATGGATGACAAGGCCCAAGGCCTAGAAGTCCGGCTCATGTTATGATGGGCCGACTTAAGAGGAAAGGCGTAAGGAATATTCTTCTACAAAGGGAAGCAAGACCAGGACTCCACTTGTAATAGAATAATCCTAGTCCTACTAGGACTAGTCATGTAAACCCGCCCCTTCAACATATATAAGGAGGGGCAGGGCACCCCAAGAGGGGACAAGAAAAAATCTCTAAGGCTAGACACAAAAGGGGAGCCGGCTTATGCGGCGGCTCTCTCATGAGCATAATGAGATCTGGCCACAAATAGTATGTAGGGCTATTACCGGATGATGTTTCCCGGGGCCCAAAGCTGTCTAAATCCTTATCTTATGTTGCGTCTCTCGATTCCGCTCAACCCCTCTCAAGCTACTACAAAGATGCGTTGGCCTCACAATTAAGTCCTCACACTAGGACATCTGCCGTGACAATTCCACGACAGTTGACGCCACCGTAGGGCCTGCACACGGTGGTGTTGAGTTCTTAAAGGGATCTCTCGTAGGGATCGAGAAGCTCGTAATGTGATCAGTCCAAGAGCTGGTGTGACGCAACCTTAAGCCAGAGCCAACAAATTCGTCGTTCATCTACAACAATTCATGGACAAGAAGGATTGCAATCCGTCCAAATTTTGATTTTCTGCTGTTGTGCCTCGCACGCGACCGGGCAATTTGTCCGTGTCGATTTCAATTATGTTATCCGATGAACAAACCGAGTCGATGCCAAGTCGCCGCTTCTGCTGTGCATCGCAAGTCTGCAAGTAGTCAAGACCTGTCGAATTATGCGGCTGAGATTTGACAGAGCGCTATTGCTATAATTCCAAATGATCAGATACAGAGATAACCAAAGGATCATCTAATGCGGCCTCTAATGGCATGCTCCACGAGGCAAGCCAGCAATATAACATGCAGCATAGCAGCGATTGCAAGAAGACCAGCTTCACGGGAACACCCAAGAAAAAAGAGAGAGAGAGAGAGGAAAGGGGTGGCCACGTCTTGAGGATGTGGACGTGGACTGGTCAACCGCCCACGATGGATCGAGTCGCCCCGTCTGGTCACTCCGCCCTTGCGATGGAGTCGCCTTGCCTCCAGCTCCAGGCGCCACCTTCGCTGGAGCGGCCTCGCTGCAAGGCCGCCTTCAAACTGAACCCGCTCGGATTCACCTTCACCGCCCTTGCTCGGACTTGCCTTCGCCACTCCGAGTCGGTTCCGCCCGTGCAGCTCCACCTCCGGTTCTGCTGCTCCTCCGCGCTGGATCTGTAGATCGGTTTTCTGCCTCTGTTGCTCCGAGCTGCTGTCACGACCGTACTGGCCCGTCTCAGCCTCACCTCTACTTGGATTGACTCCAAGTCGTTGTCACCTCTTCTGCTCCAAGTCGGCCTCGCCGCCGCGCCGCTGAGTCGCCAGCCCAGCTGCCTTCGTGCTCATGACTGTGTCGTTTGCTTTGGTCCTCCTTCACAGCCGGGCTTTGAGACGCCAACTACCTCAGCCGCTTTGCGCTGTTCTGACTTGCTGGCCCGTTTTTTCACTGGCTCCGCCCCTGAACTACCTGCCGTCGTTCAGCTGCTGCAGTTGTTACGGCCTCCAAGGCACTGCGGCCTCATTCTTCTTCTGTCGAGCCGCGGATAACGGGTGTGAGCAGTCGCGTTTGAGCTAAACCTTGCTGTGAGTCACCTCCGCTGTAGGTGAGCCGGCCCTGCCGTGATGACCCGCCTCTCTCCGTCGTCGTCCTGATGCTATAGCTCACTCGTTATACTACACAAGTCAAGTGGTGTACCAACGTCCGCGTTCGTGAAGCAAAAACCAGGACCAAAGCAACAGTACTGAAAGGTTATCTACGGATGTCACATACGGATCATCTGTCATACGAACAAATCAGGTGATGTCCATCTACGTCTGTTTTTTACATATATTGTTTTTTGTTAAATTATTTTTGCTTTGGTCTATATATTTTTATGTGCAGGACAATGATTCATTAAAAAGATGATGCCATGCTGCGTCTATGGAATATGCGTTAGCATCATCATGCATCGGTGTTCGCACCCACTTGCTGTGGAACGGGTGTGCGCAAACCGCCGCTCGGGCAGCTCAATCTACATCAACTCGCCGGGACTGCACCCGCGATTGACTTGCCGTCCGCACAATTTACCGTGCCCATGATTGACTCGCCGTCCGCACCGGCTTACAACGCCGCAACCGACTCATCTGTCTGCTCCTGCGGTTGACCCGGCCGTAGTTGATTTCAGTCTCACCATGATGATCATCAATTCCACAGTGGATAATTATTGGCCTGACGAATCAGGTGAAATCCATCTGTTATATTTGTATACTATATATTGCTTTCCTTGAAAGAGCAATTACTCTGTTTTGTGAGGTTTTTTGATGTAGGACAAACTGTCTACTGCAAAAGTGACCATCATATCACGAAAGCTTATTGAATGACTCATACTGGAAGTGGGCAATGAGTGTTGCGAAGATTGTCAATTGCTTCAAACCTCCGGTTTACATAAATTTAAGCATTCTGCTGTTCAACTATATGCCGGCTTATATCACTGCCAAGTTTGAATAATCTCAAGACAACTCCTCGAGTCGCCTTAAGATTCGGGGGCTACAATGACATGACTCAGCAAATCTTGCCAGTTTCAGCAAAATTCAAGAACCCTAGGACGATTGAAGGGAAAGATAACCCGGTGCCGGAGGCTGCCGCCATATTGGTGAAAATTTAAAAGCCGTCAGAAAACTTCCGGCTCAAAAATTCCGGTTCAAAATCGGGTTCAAGAGAAATTTGTTTTTCACAAAGCATTGAGGCTCTCACAATATCCGGTTTAAAATCCGGCTCAAGGTAACTCTGTCTCTCACAAAGCTTTAAAGCTCTCAATATCCAGTTTGAAATTCCGGTTCAAAAAGAATTCATCTCTCGCAAGTTCGAGTTCTCAAAAAATTAAAGGCTGCCAAAGAGAATTTGCTGTCATAATGCGCGGTTCAAACATGGGTTATCCTGCCTTATTGGCTTATCATATTATTGATCACTTGGTGGCTTCCTGCTCATTGAGCATAGCTGTGAATATCCCTCTTGATCAGGCTTATACGCCATGCTTACAATAAACTTGGGGGCTTACTACCCAGGTTAAAGGGACCAAAGAGGGTCTGTTGCAAAAGCACAGTTCAAACATAGGTTCCCCTTGAGCATAGCTCACAAGGTCATTTGGGGGCTTCCTGTTTAAACATAGGTTGTATTCGAACCAAAGAGAACATAGCTGTCGGTACCCTCTTGATCGGCACAATGCCAAACTCACTAGGGGGCTTCTTGATCGTATTCGAATCATAGCTTAACCCCTTTTGGGTCCGACTTTGATCGTATTCAAATCAGAGTCGTTAAAAAAACTCTCAAGGTCATTTGGGGGCTTCATGTTCAAACATATGTCATATTTGAACCAAAGAGAACATAGCTGTCGGTACCCTCTTGATCAGCACAACGCCAAAGCCACTGGGGGCTACATGATCGTATTCGAATCCTGGCTTAACCCCTTTGGAATGGTTTACTGATCGTATTAGAATCAGAAGCCTCATTTTTTTCTCTCTGTTTTACTTAAGTTTTTGGAAAAACAATCTTTGGGTTTGTTTTGAGACTTTTTTGTTCATATCTGAGGCATATATATATATATATATATATATATATATATATATATATATATATATGTAGTTTCTATTTAACCCGGCTTGGCTTTGGACGATAAGTCGACAGCATCTGACAATCATCAAACATTTGGAAGTTTTGGCTTCTAAAGATTGGGTTATCACCCTTACTGCACAGGTATCATAAACCGGCAACACAATTCAATATCACAGGTATGATATTGTTTATACATGATTATGTTTAAACTGGCCCTGGCTATGGACTTTAAGTCACCGGTCTATTTTGGATTGCGCCATTCGAATCATGCGCTTATCAATCATTGGATTATTGCCTTTATTGGATACAGCGATGTAAACTGGCAGTATGAGCCAGTTTCTACAGGTATGTTTTCCTGATTATATAAAAATGCGAGGTTGGATAACCCGCCCTGGATTTTGACGTTAAGTCTCCAAGTATGTTTAGGCTTGAATGGCCTTAATCCTAATCTTTTCCATAATTGCATAAAGACTATATTATGTTTGGGTTGTTACCTGCCCTGGCTTTGACGTTAAATTGCCAGGGCATATGTTGTTTAAACTCTGTGCAGGATTTGTAGAAATATGACTTATATAAATGATTAAGTTCGAGCTCATTATCAAAATTGATGCTTCAAAATGATTATCCATTTTGGATTTTCTCAGAGGCTATAAGCCGCCGAGTTATAAAATATTCCGGCTTACAATGGAGGCGTATTAAATCGCCATCGGCGAAGGGCCGCCAGGTATTTAAACTTCAGATTTAATTATCAACAGATAAGGTTTTCAAAGTCTCTTTAGCACAATGGCTATTATCTTATCAATGGATATGATTTATTCTACAATGGAAGGAATAGTCCCGAGTCACTGCAGGCTTACGACCCGGCACTTGGGGGCTACATTATTCATGTTGAGATTACATCAAATATACAAGTCTCATGTCGCTGTAGGCATGCACCATGAACTTGGGGGCTAATGCAAAGTCATTTTTTGCTCAACTTATTGAATACCCGACTCATCACATTCTAAATGAGCCGGCCCTTGGGGGCTACCAATTACTCTTGTCAACGATTCAAGGTACGCAAGTTTTAATCCATATATTGAAGGGTCCATTGCTCAGTTGGTAAAGCACAGATCTCTTAACCTTGTGGACGTGGGTTCAAGCCCTATGATGGGAATTAAATCATATGATGTTATTTTCAATGAAGTACGTATAAAGTCCCAGCTCAGTATTATCTTACCGAGCCGGCCCTTGGAGGCTACACGTTGTTGTTAAAGTTTACATGATCATATTTACAAAGTCCTTGCTCATTATTGCATAATGACCCGGCCCTTGGGGGCTATACTGGTTGAAGCTTTTATGGGCATCAGGCAATTACAAGTCCCAGGTTGCTGCAAGCATGACAACCCGACACTTGGGGGCTACATATGAGGAATACTCAGTTTTGACTAGTGACTGAGATGAACAACATGGGTTTCTTCAAAGTGGTAATATTTATATTGAAGCAAGTCTTAAGTCATCACTTTGCTCTGCTCAAGACTTGGGGGCTATAGGTAACACAGATATAAGGAGAAATATTTTCAAATTCTCAGTTTTGAGCAAACCAGATTGACCCGGCGTCACCAATCATTATGACCCGGTGTATGAAGAAATCATAACCCGGTGTCATCAATAATTATGACCCGATGTTGGCAATAATTATGACTCGGTGCCATCAATATTTACAAACCGGCAAGTTCTACATCTTCAAACCGGCTGAAAATCAGATGAGTATTTCAAGGCCAATATTCCTCACAATATTTTTCTGTGAGAAACCAATGTCAGCAAATTGATTATGAAGCTGGTATATTGACCCGGACTTCCCACAAGAAGGAAATGACAAGGACTTAAGGATGATCAGGTGCCGGCTTACAAGAATATTTAACCCGGAGCACAACCTATCAAATTTGTTCTTGTGTTTATGTTGCAGATCAGTTTAACATGGATAAATCCAAATTAAACTGGGGGCTAATGTCGGGGATATACCCCACGGTATGACCCGGCCAGATATATGACTCGACCGGACTTGTCATTTCATTGGTAACCCGCTAGAGGATTGGCGACTTACGTGTCTGGCGGCTCACTGGTGTGATGACTCACGAGCCTGAAGACTCATTGGTAACCGAATGGGTGTTTCACATGGATGACAAGGCCCAAGGCCTAGAAGGCCGGCACATGTTATGATGGGCCGGCTTAAGAGGAAAGGCGTAAGGAATATTCTTCTACAAAGGGAAGCAAGACCAGGACTCCACTTGTAATAGAATAATCCTAGTCCTACTAGGACTAGTCATGTAAACCCACCCCTTCAACATATATAAGGAGGGGCAGGGCACCCCAAGAGGGGACAAGAAACAATCTCTAAGGCTAGACACAAAGGGGGAGCCGGCTTATGCGGCGGCTCTCTCATGAGCATAATGAGATCTAGCCACAAACAGCATGTAGGGCTATTACCAGATGATGTTTCCCGAGGCCCGAAGCTGTCTAAATCCTTGTCTTGTGTTGCGTCTCTCGATTCCGCTCAACCCCTCTCAAGCTACTACAAAGATGCATTGGCCTCACGACTAAGTCCTCACACTAGGACATCTACCGTGACAATTCCACGACAGAAAGGAAGGACAAGTCATCAAGGAGCTACACAAAACGAAGACATCAAGCTCATGTTGGTGAATGGGTATCCGGTTCCGACTCCGACCATCACTCCAAGAGAAGTGATCACTCCGACTCCAAATATACTCAAGATGAAGGTGTTGTCGGTCTAGCACTTGTGTCAACCAACTCCTACGACATATTTGACTCTCCAAATGAAGGAATTGGAAGATGCTTCGTGGCTAAAGGCCCAAAGGTATCACACCCTGTCGTGGAGTTGTCACGGCAGATGTCCTAGTGAAAGGACTTAGTTGTGGAGCCATGGCGACGAGGTTAACTTAAAGCGGTTAAACGGGACAAAGGACACGGGGAGTTTATACTGGTTTGGCCCCTTGCGGTGAAGGTAAAGGCCTAATCCAGTTTGAGATGGTATTGCTAGGGTTTCGATTACTAGGGAGCAAATACGCTTTCCCTGGCTTTCGATATGTTGTTTCTTGCCCTAGGTCGCTGCCGGGTCGTCCCCTTATATACATGGGTTGACGCCCTGCGGCCTACAGAGTCCCAGCCAGCTCATACAAACGTGCCCGACTCGGTGACTTATCTTACATGCCTTACAATACAAGTCATACATACATGGCGTTTTACACTTACGAGCCTTAAGCCGCCTTCGGGCTTGGGCCCTTTAACAAGCCTGTCTTATGAACCGCCATCTTCAATATACTCTTGGGCTTCAAGGAGATGAACCGCCATTGGGATAACCCGGCCCCTTCTGGGCGGGTCATATCCAATAGCCATATCCCCAACATTAGGCCCTAGGTTGATTTGAACTTGTTCATGTCAATCTTCAACCTTTAGAAAAAATCCTTCTTCATCTTCCTGTGTTATCTATAACCCGCCATGACGTCATCTCCTGAAATTGCGGTAACCCGCCATGACGTCACATGTTATTAATACCACATATGGCCCAAACCTTTAATAAATCTTTCCATTACTGATCCTCTGAAAAACGAGGTGCCAATGCTGTCACATATCCATTTTCTTGTCTCCTCGATTCCCGCGCATGCCAATTATCCCTTCAGCCTTATAAATAGGGCCACAGGTCCTCTTTTCATTCTCCCCCTTTTACCTTCTCGCCTTCTTCTTCCTCCTCGCGATGCTCCAGTGCGCCCAAGCTCCGCCGCCGTCATCCTTCGTCCACTGCTTCGACTCCGGCCGCTGCATCACCCTGAACAGACCAGAACGTCGCGGCGCTCCTCCGCTGTCCCATCAGCATTGGTAAGTCTTCTCTTTCCTCGTAATGGATCTGTATTTAGGGTTTCCTTGTTCGTCGGTGTTCATCACCGCCCCTGCTTCTCCTTCCTTGATCGTATATCTTTGATCTGAAAACAATGCAGGTCTTGCGCGATAGCTGTTTTAGCAATCGTTTTTTGATATCATACTATATCCTCATTGCAATAGATCTCATCTGGGGCACTCCCATCTTTCTGCTGCCACCACCTTAGGCTTAGATTTTATTTCCTTTTTCTGAACTCCTGCAGATCCAATCTTATCACTATAATCTATAAAACCTGTTTGTCCCAACACTTAGTAAAATTTACTCTTGTCATGTCGGCTTACATCACCGGCTTAAAATTACCCATATATCATTAGGCCCCATTTAAGGAGCCATTTTGAATATATACTATAGCTTTCCTTCCGGCTTAATGAATTGAACCGGCAAAATTTCGTCTTTTCTTTAGGCTTATTCAGAATGCCGCTAAAGACAGTCACTTCATGTAACTGGGTTCCCTCCATCATTACTGAGGTCACACTCAAAGATTTGTCAAAATCAGGTATTTGCCAGCGAAAAATGTCATGCATTATTGCGCCCCTGCTCCAAGCAAAGAAAAACCTCAGCCAAAAGATGACGAAGTCATTGTGTTCACTGATCATATGAATCGGGGCTTCTCACCACCCGGTTCTAAATTTTTCCGAGATGTTCTGCACTTTTTTCAACTCCATCCTCAAGACATCGGACCCAATTCCGTGTCAAACATCTGCAACTTTCATGTCTTCTACGAGGTGTATCTTCAAGAGGAGCCCAGTATCAAACTCTTTAGGGAATTTTTCTATCTGAACCGCCAAAACGAGTTTACAAACGGGCCCAGCTTGGAACTTGGCAGAATCTCAACCCAACAAATAAGAGACTCCATCTTCCCTTATACTCGCCTGCCGAGTCACCCCAAGGATTGGAACCAGACATGGTTTTACTGCAAGGATACCTCTCTGGCTGACGAGAATCCATTGCCGGGTTATTGTACTGAACGTCTTGACCCGAAGCATAACCTTCCGGAAAAGCTCTCAGGTGTTGAACATAAAAAGCTTGCCCCCACAATTGCGAAGGTCAAGGCTCTTCTAGGAAACAGACTAACTGGCATTGATTTGGTCCGGTGCTGGGTCTCGTGGCGAATCATACCCTTGAGCCGCCGTCCCGGCTTAATGAGTACTTATACAGGCGGTATAAAGGATCCATTACGCCACAACCCCTTGCATTTAACAGATGATGCAATTACTGAAATGAAAAAAAACTCTTCTGAATGAAGATACAGAAGACTGCAGCAAAGTGGGTCTGAACCCTTTCTGCACACTTAACCCGCCACCAAACGTGAGCCTCTTAACTCACTTTACTTTCATCTCATCAGTCAGATATTGCACTAACTCAATTTTACTGTCTTTCATAGGCTAAATCTTATTTTTGGAAGGCAAAGTATGACCATGAAGCTGCCAAAAAGGCCAGGGCTGCCAAGAGAGCCGCCAAGAAACCCACCAAGAAGCATAAGAAGAAACCAAGCGCCTCGGAAATGTTTGAGCTAGATGATAACTCTAAGTTGGAGGTAGCCCTTGACCCCCTTGGCACCTTTTTCAATTATCTTATTGACATTGACTACTCTCAGGATGACACGGGGGCCAGCCAAGCAGTTGAAGAAGAGGTAACCATTATGTAACGCCCTCGATGCGGCTATATCTCCCACGTGTCGAAGCACGACTTAGAGGCATAACCGCATTGAAAGCAATGTCGCAAGTGAGGTAATCTTCGCAAACAACCCATATAATACATAAAGGGAAAGAGATACATAGTTGGCTTACAATCGCCACTTCACACAAATACATGAATAAAGCATTACATCATCCAGATACAAACAAGGTCCGACTACGGAACCAAAATAAAAGAGGACTACCCCAAAAACTACACAGATCCCCGATCGTCCCGACTAGGCTCCACTACTGATCAACTAGAACGAAACAACACAAAGGACAAGATCTTCATCGAGCTCCTCCTTGAGCTTGGTTGCATCAACTGCTCGGTATCCTCGGCACCTGCAAGCTGGTTTTGGGAGTATCTGTGAGTCACGGGACTCAGCAATCTCGCACCCTCGTGATCAAGACTGTTTAAGCTTATAGGAAGGGTAAAAATATGAGGTGGAGCTGCAGCAAGCAACTAGCATATTTGGTGGCTAACATATACGCAAAAGGGAGCGAGAAGAGAAGGCAAAGCACGTTCGAGAAATGTATGATCAAGAAGTGATCCTAGAACAACCTACGTCAAGCATAACTCCAACACCGTGTTCACTTCCTGGACTCCGCCGAGAAGAGACCATCACGGTTACACACGCGGTTGATGTATTTTAATTAAGGTCAACTTCAGGTTTTCTACAACCGGACATTAACAAATTCCCATCTGCCCATAACCACGGGCACGGCTTTCGAAAGTTCAAATCCCTGCAGGGGTGTCCCAACTTAGCCCATCACAAGCTCTCACAGTCAATGAAGGATATTCCTTCTCCCAAGACATTACGATCAGACTCGGCATCCAGGTTACAAGACATTTCGACAATGGTAAAACAAGTCCAGCAACACCGCCCGAATGTGCCAACAAATCCCGATAGGAGCTGCACATATCTCGTTCTCAGGGCACACTCAGATGAGACATCCTACGAGTAAAACCAACCCTCAAGTTGCCCCGAGGTGGCCCCGCAGTCTACTCGGTCGGACCAACACTCAGAGGAGCACTAGCCCGGGGGGGTTAAATAAAGATGACCCTTGAGTCTGCAGAACCCAAGGGAAAGAAAAGGCTAGGTGGCGAATGGTAAAACCAATGTTGGGCATTGCCGGAGGAGTTTTATTCAAGGCGAACTGTCAAGGGGTTCCCATTATAACCCAACCGCGTAAGGAACGCAAAATCCAGGAACATAACACCGATATGACGGAAACTAGGGCAACAAGAGTGGAACAAAACACCAGGCATAAGGCCGAGCCTTCCACCCTTTACCAAGTATATAGATGCATTAATTAGATAAGAGATATTGTGATATCCTAACAAGTAAACATGTTCCCACAAGGAACAACATCTCCATGTTCCAACAAGGAACAAACTTCAATCTTCACCTGCAACTAACAACGCTATAAGAGGGGCTGAGCAAAGCGGTAACATAGCCAAACAACGGTTTGCTAGGACAAGGTGGGTTAGAGGCTTGGTTCAACAATATGGGAGGCATGATAAGCAAGTGGTAGGTATCACAGCATAGGCATAGCAAAAGAGCGAGCATCTAGCAAGCAAAGATAGAAGTGATTTCGAGGGTATGGTCATCTTGCCTGAAATCCCGCAAGGAAGAAGAACGAGTCCATGAAGAAGACAAACGGACGTAGTTGAACGGGTCCTCACAAACACGACGTTACCAGAATCAACCCGAAGAAGCAACACCGGAAAGAAGCACACATCATAGTAAACAACCACGACATGAACATGGCATGATGCACAATCAAGTATGATGCATGTCCGGTTTAATGAAGCATGGCATGGTAAAGTGCACAAGCAACCCTACAAATTAAGTGGAGCTCAATATGCAACGAGTTGCATATTGATGAAACACCACAACAAGTTATTTAGTTCGATCTCGTTTATGTACCCAACAATATTAAATGTTGTTAAACATGGCAAGAGGGGAAGCATGATGAAACTATCTAATCTAGGCAAGTTTAAATGAGGCCGGAACAACAAAACAACAAGTCTGAAAACTCCTCATATGCATATATTAGGTTTGGTACTGTTCTTCCCTAAACCAAATTTTAGAGTTGTTAAACATGCTAGATGAGTGCATCATGTTAAACTAGGCATTTTTCTACCCCATTTACATATAAAGTTTATTAGAAACCGAGCTACGGTTATTTAGTTATGAATTAAATCATATTAGCATGGCATAGGAGCAAATTTAAACAAACAACATCTTAAACATTTTAAACATAGATGAAAGTTGGATATTATTAATCTACACAAAATTCTAAGCAACTTTCATATATAGAGTTTTTACATGTGATGCTTAGTTTGTGAGTTAAGATATGTATGAAGACTAGGGGCTTTTCTGCAAAATAGGCATCATCTGGATAATAGCAAAATTCGCAGGTCTAGGGAAAAAACGTAGTGGGCCGAAACTAGTGCAAGATGGGCCAACAGAGAGGAGGGGCTAAGGGAGCTGCTCACAGCGGGCCTTGGGCCGGTCGGTGGTGAGGTGAGGCCAGAAGGGGGGCGCTGGGCCTGGGGTGGTTGTGACCCAGTAGATCGGTCAACGGGCAAGGCGCTCGCTTGGCCGGATCGAGCAGGCGAAGCAGAGGGTTTGCGGGCGCGCTCCCCTCGCTCGAGAAGAAGCAGCGGAGAGCAGCTGCGTCAGTGGTCTCCGGCGCGGCGGCGAAGGACGGAGGGCGCGGATCTGGGCGACGCAGGCAACGGCACAGGCGCTGCTCGTCCTCCCTTGGAGCAGGGACGAGGCGGCCATGGCAGGCGGGTGGCAGGAGGCTCGGGCGATGGCGTTCGACGGGACCGGCGAAACGGTGAGTCTGCACGGCGGCGGAGGGGTCGAGATCGACGGGAAACGGCACTCCGGCGAGGTCCGAGAGGCGCGAGGGGAGCTGCTGGCGTTGCTGGCGCTTGCTCGCCGGGGATGGCACGGGCCACGACTTAGGAACAAGGGCGTGGCGGCGGAACTTGGCGAGGCTAGCAGATGACGTGGATGGATCCGACGCACTGCAGCTTGGCAGGGCCAGGCATGGCGATGAGCGGCGATGGGTTTGCCCGCTGCTGCTGTTGACCCGCGACGAAGCTTGAGGCGGCGTGATGATGTAGACGCAGGGCATCGGGGACATCATGGAGGCGGACAGAGGCCATACGCATCGGATGGGAGGCAGACGTCCTCATCGAATTCCGGCGGAGACGACAACAACCGGAGTTGGGCGGCGGCGGGAGCTGCAAGGCCAGGGCGTCTCTCGGGCGCAGGATGTGAGAGAGGAG
>NC_041380.1:512937418-512979839 GCF_002162155.2 Triticum dicoccoides
CTGCTGGTTGGGTGGACGGCGAGACCAAGGGGAGGCATTGGTTGGTTGGGCGTGGAAACTGAGGAGGAGCGGTGGCGGCTGTGGCTGGTGGTTTTGGATCGGGAGTGGATCCCGATGTGGGAGAGGAGTGGCGGCGGCAGCTAGGGGATCCCTAGAAACTAGGTGGTTTGTCTAGATATATATATAGTAGGTGGGTTTGACTTAGGGGTATATCGTCCCTTCGATTGTAATCGGGTGGACAAGAAAAATAGGCTAGGGAGTCCAATTAACAAAACGGAGATGTCTTGTAGATGTTTGGGGATGTTCCGGATCCAACGGTGGCGACTGCTCGGGTCGGGTGCGGGACAATTTTCGGACGCGCATGCGAGGAGGGCCGCGGGCTGACGAGGGAGGTTAGGTTGGACCTGGCGGTAGGTAGTGGGCTGTGTAGACGGTCTCGAGCTGAGAGAAGAGAAGAGAGGGAGGCTCGGCGACTGTTTCCGGAGACCGAAAACGTCCGACGTTTGACCGACTATATTGTCGCTATAGTTAATCGTTGGGGCGTCAAACGAACTCCGAATGCGATGAAACTTGACAGGCGGTCTACTGACAACCTAACAACACCGCATGCCAACTTTCAACCCATTCCGAGAACATTTTCCGGCAACTTATAAAATAATGTTTCGGACATGCCGCGGGTGCGTGCAAGTGTGTCTGGGCTCAGAACGGACAACGGAAAGAACTCGGAGAACCCAGACGAATGCAAGTTTTGAAACATGATGATGCAATGCACATGATGACATGAAAAGATGCAACACGCAAGCAAATGACATGACAACGACAGCGAATAACTGGAGGACACCTGGCTCAACGGTCTCGGGGCGTCACACATTATTCCTTCCGGCTCAGCACCTTTGCCAAGACAGAAAATTCGACGAGTAATCCGGAAAGTAAGATATTCACACCCCTTAGCTCATTTGGATCCTCACTTTCTTTTGAAGCAACAGCAGCACGAGAGCCGGCGCCTGACTCGGAACAATGGAGGTGAAGAATTGTCCTCCGATTTAGCAAACACTCCGGCTCCACGGAAACGCCAAAATGAGGTCCTTTCAAGCTTAAATTCTCTTTATCCGCTGGCGGGTCTCATTCACCAGTCACTCAATTCCTCTGATTCAAATTAACAGGAAGTTTCCCATTTTTCCTCTGGCGACTCATCACAGACCCAGCTGTCGGCTTTCAAGACTGCCCCTGGGTAATAATAGTTACTATTTGTTTTATACCTCTTTATACTCTTATAATTATATCAACTTGTCACAACCCATGCAGTGGACAAGCAAAGACTAGTAAGAAGGCAAAGGTGACCAAACCAACTCATGCACTTGAAGTCGTTGAAACGAAGCAGCAAGTCTCTGCACCCAAAGTATATGAAAAACAGCCAGAAGAACCTGTCTCTAACGCTCCACCTGAAATTCCTGACCTCTCCATTGATCAGACCCATACCGACTCTTTGAACATTGAACCATCAAGCTCGCTTAAACCGTTAGAGACTCATGCTGATGACGTTTTGATCACCAACACTGATTTTACAGAACCGAGAAATCCAACTGTCTTGGCCAAGCACTCCGCCGAGCAAGAGGTTATTGAGAGGCGGAAAGTGAGGTTTGATGTCTCCCACTATGCATAATTGAGCAGCAGTGAAATTCTGTCTGGCTACCTCAACCAAGTACACTCCAGCCGCGATCTTGAAATCGATATGGTGAGGCAGATTCATCAAAAGTATGAGGTATGACTTCCAGCTTTTAAATAAATTATGTACATCCTTCCAGCCCCCAAGTCTACTAGTTATGATAAGATTGAATATGTTGTAGACTTAGAATAATCCATAAGCATATGTAGTAGAATCCTTCCAAGACCAGTTGTCATAGTTAGAATTAAACTGGATGCTTAAACAATTTAACATTCCATCTGTAGTCCCCAAGGGCCGGTTTAATCAGCATGAATGAGCCGGTCCTATTTACCATTGTTTAAAAAAATGAAAGCTTATCTGTGTAGCTCCCATGAGCCGGCTGTGATTGTTTACAGTACAACCGGGTCATCATAAAATAGTAGGAAGACACAAGCGATATGCATTAGCCCCCAAGTGCCAAGTAGTCTTGCTTGCAAAGTACTTGGGACTTATTCACATGAGTCGTTTTGTATGAATAAATTTTTCGGCAGGCATTAGCCCCCAAGTGCCAAGTGTTGTTGCTTGCAAAAGGCTTGGGACTTATATTCCTATAATCTGATACGAACATGTTGACAACTTTGTGTTTCATACAGGCTGCTACTGCTGAACTTGAATCACAATTGACTGATGCAAAGACCCGACTGGCGAGTCAGGAATCTGAGACCCGGAAGGCTGAGTCAAAATTCTAGTTCAGCATATCTGAGACGGAAAAACTGAAAACCAGTTTTGAAGTGGAGAGAAAAACTTGGGCTGAAGAAAAGACTGCTTTAATGCAGCGTGCTGAAATAGCAGAGGCAAATCTTTAAGAGGTGACCACTGAGCTCACCGGTTTAAGACACCATGTATATCAGATGGTTTCTGCTATCTTTGGTGAGTCGCCTTGCTAATCATTAAAAGTGAATCCTTTACTTGATAATGTGAACCGCCACTAACCAATCTGTAATTTACTTAGGTCCCAGGAGTAGCAATCTTAACCAAGATATGCTTGTGAAACTCAAAGTTGTTTACACACTTGTTGAACAACTGTATACTGGAGCTCAGCGCACCTTAGCTACTATTTCGCCAAAAAACCAAGGACCCAACCTGCTAAGTGATGTGTTGAAAAAATTGTCAATCCTTCCTACAAGAATTCAGGAGATAAAGCGGTCTTGTGCGAGAGCCGGTGCCGTAACAACCTTGAGCCGTGCCAAGGCATGGGTATCGGAGCTAGACCCGGCAGAAGTGGCTACTGGGTATCCAAGCCTAAAGGAAGATGGCACTCCTTTTAACCAGCAAGACTTCGCCGCTTATGTTAAAGAAATTCGTCCTCATGCTATAGTAATTGCTGAAGAAACCAATCTCTCCAAATATGAGCCAGCTTACAATGCAGAAAACCAGAAGATGCCTACGCCAGCATATAAAGTGATGGATCTGATTCCTCTGATTCGTAAGCACACTTTCGCCCCTGAAATTGACCATTCGAATCTTATTGATGACAAAGCTGAATTATACGCCTTACGTGGCATTGATTTTTCAACACCAAACTTCCAAACAACGGAGGAGGACGAAGAACCGGAAAAGGATGATCCAGAGACTTCAAGTCAGCAAGGTCAAGAAGAATGAACCGCCAGGCGGTTTATATATGTGATCCGTAGAAAAACACTTGATCTTATTTGGCTCATGGAGTCATGTAATAGGGTAGTGAAACTTTAATATGTCGTGCCATCGTGCACACTTTTGTTTTGCGCAATACTGCTGATCCGCCAATGTAAGAAATCATTAGTTTATGCTTATGAGAGCATCAGACTGCTTATTACACTGCACTCAAAATAGATCACAAGTGCCCTGGCGGTTTACCGCCGGGCGGGTCATGATGCCCAATTGAAGCCACTTGGGACAAATAGTCCATAACCAGAGCAGGTCTGACCATAATACTGACATAATGAAATATCATACCTGTGGTATAGGCTTAGACTGCCGATTTTGATGCAGTCAGAGTTTGTAGAGCTATAACTCCAAATTTATGATACTCCGGCGACTTAGAATCTACCATCCTGGCGGGTTGTAGAGACCCAAAAGATGCTTCAAATATGAGCACAAGTAGGGCAACTTGGCCCGATTTGTAAAACCAAATAGTGAAAAAGAGATGAAAGAATAAGAAATCAAAAAATTCGAGGCTTTTGTAGGCTGCCAAGCCAAAGTGTCTTCTTCAATGAAACTAGCTGTAACACCCCGGATGTAACTTACCATATTTGTAACTCTGACTCTGCCGTTTTCGGCTCTAAGTTATGATTTTCCCTTCGTGGTTGGGTCTTGTCTTTGTTTTGCATTTTTTTCATGTCATGCATTTCATATCATGTCATCATGTGCATCTCATTTGCATACGTGTTCGTCTCATGCATCCGAGCATTTTCCCCGTTGTCCATTTTGTAATCCGACACTCCTACGTCCTCCGGCGTCCCCTTTTGTCTCTTTTCATGAGCGGGTGTTAAACTTTCTCGGAATGGACCGAGATTTGCCAAGCGGCCTTGGTACAACACCGGTAGACCACCTGTCAAATTTTGTGACATTTGGAGTCCGTTTGGTACTCCAACGGTTAACCGGGGAACCGTAAAGGCCTCGTGTGTGTTGCAGCTCAACACCCCTCCAAAACGGCCCAATAACCCATCCAAACCTATCGCATGTCCTCCGCCGTCGGATCACGATCGCGTGGTCGAAAACTACACTCCATTTGGACACTCCCACCTCCTTCTAGGTATAAATATGTGCACCCCTCCAAATCTCGCAGTCCAACCCTAGCCTTCTTCCACCCCGCGCCGCCGGACACGTCCGCGTCCGCCGGACGCGTCCACCGGTCACCTCACCTGATCCAACCCGGTGCTGCCACGTCAGCGCGCCACCGCCTGGAGCCAACCGCACGCCGCCACGCGTGGCCGCCGGCTCCTCCCTCCACTGCGGCCCACGGGGCCCGGAGCGGGCCCGCCGAGCCCATCGAGCACCGCCCTGCGCCCACGCATCCGCGCCGCCCTCCGCCCGACGCGCCGCTGCCTCCGCCCACTGGAACTCACGCCACCATGCCGGTGCTCCTCCGACGCTGCCAAGGTCCTCCACCGGCGCCGCCCGCACCTCCGCCTCCGCGCAGCCTTACTCCAGCGCCTGCAGCTCGGATCCGGTTAGCCCCGCTATGGCGACCTCCCTCCTCCACTCCGGCAAGTTCCGCGCAACTCCGGTGACCTCCAACTCCGGCTAGCGTCTTCCAGCGATCCTCGTTTTCCGCGCCAAGAAACCCTAGATCTGATCTGGAGGTCTAAATTTCCTCTAAGTCTTTTCCGTGCAACATATTATGCCCCTGTTCATTGCATCATAACTTCTTGTGTGATGCTCCGTTTTGTGCCAGTGATATATCAAAATGTTCATCGGGATGTGCTCTTCATTTTGTTCCATCGTGACATGCTTGTTTGAGTCCATCTTGATGCCCAAATATTTGATGCAAGAGTGCTATAAAATGTTAGGTGCCGATTCTTAGCAGTTTATGAGGATTTGTCTTTTTCGTCACATTTGTTGTGTGATGCATATGGGCATGAGATCTACATGTGTTTTGATATATGGCATGCCATCTTTACAGGGGTGTATGCCATGAATTTTTGTGATCAATGTGGTGACTAGCACAAGCATGCAAAGTAGCCTTCGTGATATTGTTGATTTCAGGATCTCTGAATTTTGGCTAAGTCTTTGTCTATTGTTATTTTGATGCCATGTAACCATGTTGCTACAGTGAGATACATGCTTTATTTGAGTTGCTTGAGTAAGGATGATTTGAACATATGGATATGATCTATCATCCATACCCCTGTTTGCATTTATGGAGTGGCCTAGCATGACTTAATCTTTCTCTACTTTTGCTATAAAATGTTCCTGGCAGATTGTTTACATGTTAATCAATTTTGACATGGTTGTTGTAGTTGATCCATGCATACTATGAACTTGCTCTTGCCTTGGTTAGCTTTATGAACATGTCTTCTTGCTGCTAGTATGCTTATCTTTTCATGCAATGCCTTGTGGTGAGTGAATCGAGCTCGCAAAGATGCCTTCATCATTCTGTTTTTGACATGCTTAGTTTTCTGCTAAGTTTGAATGTGTTAACGAAACTTGCTATGTTTACATGGGTGCCATCATATTTTTTGTGCCCTTTTGACTCATGGTCAGTAAGGGACTTTTGTTCTATGCATTTAGTAGGTTCATGACATGCCTTTGTTTGCTATAATATGTTCCTGTAGCATGTGGTTAGCTAGCTCTAAACATTGCTTCCTGATATTAATTACTGGCATGTTAGTATTTTCACTAAGTTTGTGATGTTGATATCTTTTGCGCTTTTGTCATGCTTGTTTGAACCTGTTCTAGTGTGATTTAGCCGTAGCTCAGTGTTCATCTTTTGTCAAGCATCTTGAGTAGATCACTGCCATGTGCTTTGTTGTTATGTTGGAGTGCAGTAGCTTAGTTTCTTGTTGCATTCTAGATGGCATCGTGCTGTTAATCGCAGAACTGTGCCATTCTTGTTTTGCTTGCCATTTGCAAACTGTGCCTCCGATTCCGGTGATATTTATATTGATTTCGACCGAAATCAACTCATATTTCTAGCAGCGCACTTGGTTTGCAAAGTTGATGCCTTGATCAATCTTTTCCTTCGGGAGCAAGCATATGCATTGCATATCACATCCTGCATATCATGCCATGTTTTGCATCATGTTGCTTGCGCATTGCACCGTGATTGATTGTTGGTCTTTTGCTTGTGTTCTTGCTTTGGGTAGAGCCAGGAGACGAGTGCGTGATCGAGGAACCCGTTGAGTACGCTTACGAGGATCAAGCTTTCGTCAACTCGGAGAACTTTGCAGGCAAGATGACCATACCCTCGAAATCACTTCTATCTTTGCTTGCTAGTTGTTCGCTCTATTGCTATGCTACGATACCTACCACTTGCTATATCATGCCTCCCATAATGCCATGTCAAGCCTCTAACCCACCTCTCCTAGCAAACCGTTGTTTGGCTATGGTACCGCTTTTGCTCAGCCCCTCTTATAGCGTTGCTAGTTGCAGGTGAAGTTGGAGTTTGTTCCTTGTTGGAACATGGATATTGTTGGGATATCATTATTATATATTGTTTACTTTAATGCATCTATATACTTGGTAAAGGGTGGAAGGCTCGGCCTTATGCCTGGTGTTTTGTTCCACTCTTGCTGCCCTACTTTCCGTCATACTGGTGTTATGTTCCTTGATTTTGTGTTCCTTACACGGTTGGGTGTTATGGGAACCCCTTGACAATTCGCCTTGAATAAAACTCCTCCAGCAAGGTCCAACCTTGGTTTTACCATTTTCCATCTAAGCCTTTTTCCCTTGGGTATCACGGACTCAAGGGTCATCTTTATTTTTAACCCCCGGACCAGTGCTTCTCTAAGTGTTGGTCCAACTTGAGCGATGTCCGACGCCCCCTGGGCAACCAGGGTCTATGCCAACCCGACGTCTGGCTCATCCGATGTGCCCTGAGAACGAGATATGTGCAGCTCCTATCGGGATTCGTCGGCACATTCGGGCGGCTTTGCTGGTCTTGTTTTACCATTGTCGAAATGTCTTGTAACCGGGATCCCGAGTCTGTTCGGGTCTTCCTGGGAGAAGGAATATCCTTCGTTGACCGTGAGAGCTTGTGATGGGCTAAGTTGGGACACCCCTGCAGGGTTTTGAACTTTCGAAAGTCGTGCCCGCGGTTATGGGCAGATGGGAATTTGTTAATGCCCGGTTGTAGAAAACTTGACACTTAACTTAATTAAAATGAATCAACCGCGTGTGTAGCCTTGATGGTCTCTTTTTGGCGGAGTCCGGGAAGAGAACACGGTTTCGTGTTATGCTTGAACGTAAGTAGTTTCAGGATCACTTCTTGATCACTATTAGCTTCTCGACCGTGCTTTGCTTCTCTTCTCACTCTCTTTTGCGTAAGTTAGCCACCATATATGCTAGTGCTTGTTGCAGCTCCACCTCACTACCTTTCCTACCCATAAGCTTAAATAGTCTTGATCGCGAGGGTGTGAGATTGCTGAGTCCACGTGACTCGCAGATACTTCCGAACAGATGTAGGTGCCGATGATGCGAGTGCAGGGGACGCTACCGAACTCAAGTGGGAGTTCGATGAGGATTCGGGCCGTTACTATGTGTCTTTTCCGGATGATCAGTACAGGAGCCCAGTTGGGGCGATCGGGGATCTAGCATTTGGGGTTGTCTTTATTTATGTTGGTTTCGTAGTCGGACCTTGATTGTATTCTGGATGATCTATGATATATTTATGTATTGTGTGAAGTGGCAATTGTAAGCCAACTCTTTATCCCTTTCTTATTCAGTACATGGGATGTGTAAAGATTACCCCTCTTGCGACATGCCTACCATGCAGTTATGCCTCTAAGTCGTGCTCCAACATGTGGGAGATATAGCCGCATCGTGGGTGTTACACTAGCCTGAGCCACTGGAAGGTACGTGCTTTCCATGAGCTGGCACTCACAATACCCAATTGACATTTGAACCCAGATAAAGTCAGGTCTTGTTTAAAGATAGACTTATCGGGAGTACGTGGGGTCAGGGTAGCAGCATGCATCACGGGCCGATTTATCCAAGTTTCAAAGAAGGCGGCTTATGAAGCCTGGATCTATCCTGACTATCTGTAAGCCGTGCTCTCACATGACAAACCGATGGTTTTATCTTAACAAGCTCAAATCTTTGGTTGAATACGCCATAAAGATTGATCGTTAAGAGTTCGGCGGGTCAATCAGGATGACCTGATGGAGTTGAAGCAGCTGGTTACGGGTAGGATGACCCGGAAATGTTATGTCCTCTTTGGTCAAATACGCCTATGTTTGAACAAGATAACCTGGTCAAGAGGGTAGTCACGCTATGTTCTCTTTGGTCCAATATGCCTATGTTTAAACAGGAAGCCCCCAAGTGACATACTTACAAATTGTGCTCGTCGGGGACCTATGTTTGAGCTGTGCTGTGCATCCAACTCTCTTTGGTCCCTGTAGTTTGGGCGTCAAGCCTCTGAAGCGAACATATAAGATGACTATAAAGACTCAACTTCGATGAAGTGAAACAACAGAGGCCCTGAATTATCAGGGATGCCGGCTTTATTATATTGTTTATAATATATACATCATTAGACTATGTACATCATGAGAGCCGGTGGCTCAAGTATAGTAGGGCCAAAGATGAGCAATATTCCATGGCTGACAGGTCTCCTCCTCTGATGTGCTTGAGTCCTTGTGGTCTCGAACGTCGATAAGGTAGTATGACCCATTATGCAGATTCTTGCTGACCACAAAAGGTCCTTCTGTCACAGCCCTAGCTTTAGCCTTGTTGTGGACTAGTCTTGGTTGTTGCACCATGTTTAAATTTTGCCTAAACTTGAAATAGGGATGTTCAAACCCTAGCACCAAATGAAATCCAACTAGGATCAAAATGAAATATTTTCAATGAACCCAAAATGCTCTTTGGAAATGTCCATCATTTCTGGTAAAGGTAAAAACCTCTGCCAAAAATGATGAACATATTTCTAGGTCATTTCTGGAATTTTGAATTAACTCATATTGTATTTGAATTGGGACATTTAAATCCTATAAATATTTAAATGCTTTAATAATTCTGAAACTAGTTGAGGGCTGTTGGGAATAATTTCAACAGTGCCCACAAATATTTTCAGGATTTTTCAAAATGGTTTAGTTTTAAAACTAAATCAAAACAGAGGAAAATAAATAGAAAATAGAAACAGAATGAGAAAAGAGAGAGAGAGAAAACTTATCTGGACCTACCTGCCTGTGCAGCTCACTTGGCAGGCCGTCCAACTGGCCCAGCCCACCACCGCAGCCCCCTCTGTCGTCTTCCTCCCCGTGCCAGTAGGCAGGGAGTGTTGCCGCCGCACGCGCGCCAGCTCCTGCTTCCACCGTGACACCCCGACTCTTCTGAACGCGCCACAAAGACGCCTGAGACCTTCTCCCCCTGCCCCTCGCAGCTCTCTCTTTCCCCTCCTCCGTTTCTCTCGCGCACAGTCACCCGAGAGTCGCTGTCGCCGCCGCTCGCCGTTGCCGCGCCTTGAGCCACCGCCTCCCCTCCACGACGTATCCCTCGTCTCCGCCATGTCGTCCTGAAGCTCCATGCCTACTCACGCAAGCAAAGGAGCACCACAACATCGCCAGCGTTGTCGTGTTCATCGTCGGGCGCCGGAGATCGTCGTCGCCAATTCGTCATCCACAGCGCATCCCCGAGCTCTTTGGTAACGCCTTCGGATCCGCTATGAGCCACTGCATCGATCCCCCCTCTCCCCTAGCTCGTTTCCTTCCTCTAACACCGATGCCCGTCAGAGCCGAGAGCTCCTCGCCCCCGTGGCCACTATCACCTAGGGTCGCGACCTAGCACACCATCGTTCTCAGTGCAACGCCAGGACCCCAAAACCGTCACATGTTGCTCCTGCCATGCACCGCAGCACCGAAACCGCCAACTCCCGAACTCCGGCGATCGCAACCGAGCTCGCCGCCGTCGACTCTCGCCACCCCAGGCCCAACCACGACCACCAATAGATGCGCCGTTGTGCCAGCTACCCGTAGAGCCCATCGACGCCTCGAACGGTGCCCCGTGGAGGAATCCCAAGCTCCTCCACCGTCTCTGGCTCCGCCGGCGACGAGCTACGGGTCAACTCCGGTGAGTTGACCTGGGTTTGACCACAGTTGACCCCCTGGCTGACTGAGGTGTACCCTGACGGGCTTGTTTGTTATTAGCTTCAATGTAAGCCGCCACACAGGGCAAGTCATGACGGATGTCACTAGGCAGGACTGCCTCTGCTCCGTAAACCATGAAGAAATGCGTATAACCCATAGACCTCTTAGGGGTAGTATTGATGCTCCATAACACTGAGGGTAACTCCTCCACCCAACAACTCGGCGTTCTTTGCAAAGAAACCATGAGCCGAGGCTTGATGCCTCGCAGAATCTCTTGATTAGCCCGTTCCGCTTGACCATTGGACTGGAGGTGAGCCATAAAAGAAACATCAAGTCGAATATGCTCTCGTTGACAAAATTCTTTCATAGCACCTTCCAACAGATTAGTGCCATTATCTGTTATAATGCTGTGGGGGAAGCCAAAACAGAAAATCACCTTCTTGATGAATTGAATCGCCGTTGCAGCATCACACTTGCTAACTGGCTCTGCTTCAACCCATTTAGTGAACTTGTCAACTGCCACCAAAAGGTGGGTCTTCTTATCTGGGGACCTCTTAAAAGGCCCAACCATATCAAGTGCCCAAGTCGCAAACGGCCAAGTAATTGGAATCATCCTCAACTCTTGAGCCGGAACATGAGCTCACCGTGAGAATTTCTGACAACCGTCACATCTGCTGACCAAATCTTGAGCGTCAGCATGAGCCATCAACCAATAAAAACCATGACGAAAAGCTTTGGTGATGAGAGATTTAGAGCCGGCATGATGACCACAATATCCTTCATGAATCTCTCACAGAATCTCACAACCTTCTTCAGGAGAAACACAATGTTGAAACGCCCCTATGACACTATGATGGTGCAACTCCCCATTAACGATCGTCATTGACTTAGATCACCGGGTTATCTGCCTGGCTAAAATCTCATCCTCGGGTAACTCGCCCCGGGTCATGTAAGCCAATTACGGCACTATCCAATCAGGAATAGCATGAAGAGCCGCCACCAATTGTGCTTCCAGGTCGGGAACAGCAAGATCCTCTTCTGTAGGCAACTTGACAGAAGGGTTAAGCAAAATATCCAGGAAGGTGTTAGGTGGTACCGGCTTACGCTGAGACCCTAACCGGCTTAAAGTGTCAGCTGCCTCGTTCTTTCTGCGATCAATATGCTCAACTTGGTAACCCTTGAAGTGACCCGCAATAGCATCAACCTCTCGACGATAAGCCGCCATGAGTGGATCCTTAGAATCCCAAGTACCAGAAACTTGCTGAGCTACCAAATCTGAGTCGCCAAAGCATCTCACCCGGCTTAGATTCATTTCCTTAGCCATCTGAAGACCATGGAGCAAGGCTTCATACTCAGCTGCATTGTTAGTACAGGGGAACATTAACCGAAGAACATAAGAAAATTTATCACCTCATGGGGAAGTCAAGACAACTCCAGCCCCCGAGCCTTCCAACTGCCTGGACCCATCAAAGTGAATAGTCCAATATGTGTTATCTGGCTTTTCCTCAGGCGTCTGCAACTCTGTCCAATCATTGATAAAGTCCACGAGTGCTTGTGACTTGATGGCCGTACGAGGCACATACTTTAAACCATGGGGTCCAAGCTCAATAGCCCACTTGGCGACTCGGCCTGTGGCTTCTCTATTTTGAATGATATCCCCTAAAGGAGCAGAGCTAACCATAGTAATGGGGTGACCAAGAAAATATTTCCTAAGCTTCCGGCTTGCCATGAAAACCCCATATACAAGCTTCTGCCAGTGCGGATACCTCTGCTTGGACTCAATAAGCACCTCACTGATGTAGTAAACCGGCCATTGAACCGGATACTCCTTGCCTGTTTCCTTCCTCTCCACCACAATAGCAACGCTAACAGCTCGGCTATTGGCAGCCACATATAACATCAAGGGCTCTTTATTAATGGGAGCAGCAAGAACCTATGGCTTAGCCAACTGTCTCTTCAAATCCTCAAACGCTTGATTAGCAGCATCACTCCAAACAAAATGGTCTATCTTCTTCATCATCTGGTAAAGAGGGATAACCTTCTCACCTAACCGGCTTATGAACCGGCTTAAGGCCGCAATATGACCCGCCACGCGCTGAACATCATTGACACATGCCGGTTTAGCCAAGGAAGTAATGGCCTTGATCTTCTTTGGATTAGCTTCAATGCCTCTGTTAGAGACCAGAAAACCCAAAAGCTTACCCGCCGGTACCCCAAAGACACACTTGGCCGGGTTAAGCATCATTTTATAAACCCAGAGATTGTCAAACGTCTCCTTCAAATCATCAATCAGGGTCTCCTTCTTCCTTGATTTCACCACAATGGCATCTACATAAGCATGAACATTCCGCCCGATTTGATTTTGAAGGCAATTCTGCACACAGCGCTGGTAAGTCGCCTGGGCACTCTTGAGCCCAAAAGGCATAGACACATAGCAGAAGGCTCCAAACGGAGTAATGAAAGTTGTTTTCTCCTGGTCCTTAACTGCCATCTTGATCTGATGATAACCAGAATAAGCATCTAGAAAACTCAAACGCTCACAACCTGCCGTAGCATCAATAATTTGATCAATACGAGGGAGAGCAAATGGATCAGCCGGACAAGCCTTGTTTAAGTCTGTGTAGTCCACACACATTCGACCATTCTTCTTAAGCACCAACATTGGGTTAGCCAACCACTCAGGATGAAAAACCTTCAATGATAAACCCGGCCGCTAAGAGCCGAGCCACCTCTTCACCAATGGTCTTCCGCCTCTCCTCGTTAAAACAACGAAGGAATTGTTTGACCGGCTTAAACTTCGGATTAATATTAAGAGTGTGCTCAGCGAGTTCCCTCGATACACCCGGCATGTCTGAAGGATTCCATGCAAAGATGTCCCGGTTCTCACGGATGAACTCGACGAGCACGCTTTCCTCTTTCGGATCCAGATTAGCACTGATGTTGAACTGCTTGGATGAGTCGCCAAGAACGAAATCGACCAATTTAGTGTCATCTGTCGACTTAAGCTTTAATGAAGGATCATGCTCCGTGGTTGGCTTTTTCAAGGACGTCATGTCTACTGGGTCAACATTATCCTTGTAAAATCAGTTCCTACGTTGCACAAACTAATTTAGCATAAGCAGTGTCACCTTCTTCACACTCCAAGGCCACCTTCCGACTCCCATGCACTGTGATGGTGCCCTTGTAAGCCGGCATCTTAAGCTGCAAGTAAACATAACAAGGCCTCCCCATGAACTTATTGTAAGCCGGCCGCCCAAACAAAGCATGATAAGGGCTCTTGATCTTGACCACTTCGAAGGTTAAAGTCTCAGACCTGGAATCATGCTCATCTCCAAAGGCAACTTCCAAGGATATCTTACCCACTGGATAGGCTGACTTACCTGGCACCACACCGTGGAAAAAAATGTTTGACGGCTTAAGATTCTTGTCAGTCAGCCCCATGTGACGGAAGGTCTCATAATAAAGTATATTAATGTTGCTGCCTCCATCCAGGAGTACCTTAGTAAATTTATAGCTCCCAACCTAAGGCGCCACCACTAGAGCCAGGAGACCCGGATTATCAACTCGGGGCGGATGATCCTCATGGCTCCACACAATAGGATGCTCTGACCACCGTATATAACGTGGCACCGCCGGCTCAACAACATTCACTGCCCTCTTATGAAGCTTCTGATCCCGCTTACACAAACTGGTGGTGAAGACGTGGTATTGTCCAATATTCAGTTGCTTCGGGTTGCTTTGATAACCAGACTGTTGCTGCTGTTGATTTCCCTAATGATTTTGCTGGTTGTAATTACCCTGGTTGCTGTGACCTTGAAACCCGGAATTTGAACCGCCGCCTCCATGACCCGGGCCATGAGAGCCGGACCCTGAACCGCCGTTCGGGCCATGGTTGTGCTGGATGGACTCCCTAAAGTGTCTCATTATGCTGCAATCTTTCCACAAATGGGTAGTTGGCTTCTGATCCGTTCCGTGTTTTGGACATGGCTGGTTCAGCATTGCCTCAAGGTCAAATTTTGTCCCTTGAGCCGGTCTCCCCTTACGATGCTGGTTATAATTCCGTGCACTAGTGTTAGCCACAAAATCGTCAGCCTTGTGCTTACCGTTGCCGCCCTGACTGGTCGGGTTGTACTGTTGTCCCCTCATACTGCCACTCTTCTTTCCCTTTCCTGATCTTTCATCATCAGAGTCGGGGTCCTTGGTACTATCAGAGTCAGCATACTTGACTAGAGCCGCCATGAGCTCCCCCATGTCGCTGCAATGACGCTTAAGCCGCCCAAGTTTCTTCTTGAGTGGAAGGAAACGACAATTTTTCTCCAACATTAAAACTGCTATGCCGATGTTGATATTATCTGAAGGATGTATGATAGTCGAGACCCGGCGCACCCAGCTAGTCGTTGACTCGCCCCCAGCTTGAACACAACAAACCAAATCCACAATCGACATAGGCTGCTTGCATGTATCTTTGAAATTCTGGATAAACCGGGCCTTCAGCCCCGCCCATGATCCGATGGAGTTAGCCGGCAACCCCTTCAAGCAGGTACGAGCCGTCCCTTCGAACATCATGGTGAAATACTTAGCGTATGCAACCTCACTAACATCCAGCATCTCCATAGCCATCTCATAACACTCCACTCAATCCTCAGGGGCCGATCTGCTGTGTAATTAGGCACCTTACGAGGGCCTTTGAAGTCCTTGGGTAGACGCTCGTTTCAAAGAGTCGCCGTTAAGCACAGCACACCCGAAGATCTAGAAGTTACCCCGCCTCAATTGAAGTCGTCGGGTAAACAAGCGCGTGCTGATGAGCCGCCAGCTCAGCCTCCCAGCGCGCTCTGCCCTGGTCCACCAAATCTTTAGCATTGGCACCATTGCGCGCCGGGTCATGTCCATGAGGTTGGTTACGGCGCTGCTCTATACTCGAGACTGCTAGTGAGTCAATGTGCCTACTGTAGCTCCGGCTTGGACGAGGGGTTGAATGAATCCGGTCACAGCTATAGGAATAAGCCTGCTGTCGTACCAAAGCTGTTTGAAGAAGCTCCCTGGCCCTTCGGGTTTCAACCGCCGTCGAAGTCTCGCCCTCGGCCAGCAGAGCCTCTAGTTGCGTCGCTGCAGCAATCATGTTGTCCAAAGGGGTGGAATAGTGACCCGGCGGTGTTACCACATGCTGAGGTGGGGTATTGTTCATATACGGAGAACCTGTCATGTGCGGCTGACCCGACACCCCACCCCCTGGCGCTTCAGTCATCTAGTTTATCACCGGCGGGTTACTGGCCCCGGCTCTAGGGGTGTTGAAGAGATCCCTTGACTCATAAACTGAGGGCAGACGACTCTGATATTTTCCCCTCAAGACTTCATTAGACGCGTTCTGATCCACCGGTATGAATCTGCTTGAATCCGCTGTGCTTGGGTGTTTAAGACGGCCCGCTCTGCATCCATCCTGGTGTTTTCCACTGCCAATTCTGCCTTAGCTTGTGCTACCTCATCACGCAACTTAGCCACTTCTGCCTTATGCTCCTCCTGGTTGTCTGGGGTTACATCAACCTCCATCAGAGTCGCCAGAGCATCCAACAAATCTGTTAAAACTTGAGAAGGCGGGCGCGCTGAACCGCCAGCACCCGCTGCTATTACCACTGCTGCACTGGAAGTCATGGTCGCGGCGGCTGTCGAACCGAGAACCGGCGGGGTGCCAGCCATGAAGATCGCCACCCTGTTCGGCGGCTCACGGGGGTCCGGAATACTGTCTCCATCGGAACAGCCCCCAAGGCGTCCATCTTCTAGTTGGTACATTGAGTTGGTCTCACCCGTGGACGATTCACCATCAGAGTAGATGGCCGTCTCACCGCCCGACACAAAGCTTTCCAATTCAGCCCCATGGATAAATCCAACAAAGGCGCGCTTCACGGCGGGCTGAGCCCAGGCAGGTCGTGCACGCTGAGCCGTCTCGACGATGTCGGTGCAGATGTCCGGCTCAGGGCCCGGTTCATCGATCTTGCTGATGAAGACATGGATTCTGCCGAAGGGGACCAGGTACCCGTACTCAATTGAGCCGGCCTCGGGGCCCCAGCCTGCATCATTGATGTAGTGCTTGCCGCAACGACTCTTGGTCATCCGGCCCACAGCGTATCCCTTGAGCCCTTCAAAATTGCTCTTTAAGAACTCAAAACCACCATGCACTGGCCCCACAGTGGGCGCCCACTATCGTGGAGTTGTCATGGCAGATGTCCTGGTGAAAGGACTTAGTTGTGGATCCATGGCAACAAGGTTAACTTAAAGGGGTTAAATGGGACAAATGACACAGGGAGTTTATACTGGTTTGGCCCCTTGCGGTGAAGGTAAAGGCGTAATCCAATTTGAGGTGGTATTGCTAGGGTTTCGATTACCAGGGAGAGAATACACTTTGCCTGGCTTTCGATCTGTTGTTTCTTGCCCTAAGCCGTTGTCGGGTCATCCCCTTATATACATGGGTTGACGCCCTGCGGCCTACAGAGTCCCGGCCGGCTCATACAAACGTGTCCGGCTCAGTGACTTATCTTACATGCCTTACAATACAAGTCATACATACATGGCGGTTTACACTTACGGGCCTTAAGCCCCCTTCGAGCTTGGGCCCTTTAAGAAGCATATCTTATGAACCGCCATCTTCAATATACTCTTGGGCTTCAAGGAGATGAATGCTACGTCTTGAGCTTGCGTTGGTTTTCCCCGAAGAGGAAGGGATGATGCGGCAGAGCAGCGTAACTATTTCCCTCAGTTTTTGAGAACCAAGGTATCAATCCAGTAGGAGGCCACGCTCAAGTCCCTCGTACCTGCACAAAACGATAGCTACTCGCAACCAACGCGATTAGGGGTTGTCAATCCCTTCACGGTCACTTACGAGAGTGAGATCTGATAGATATAATATTTTTGGTATTTTTGGTATAAAGATGCAAAGTAAAAAGTAAAAGCAAGATTAAAGTGATGGAGATTGATATGATGAGAATAGACCCGGGGCCATAGGTTTCACTAGTGGCTTCTCTCAAGAGCATAAGTATTCTACGGTGGGTGAACAAATTACTGTTGAGCAATTGACAGAATTGAGCATAGTTATGAGAATATCTAGGCATGATCATGTATATAGGCATCACGTCCGTGACAAGTAGATCGAAACGATGCTGCATCTACTACTATTACTCCACTCATCGACCGCTATCCAGCATGCATCTAGAGTATTAAGTTAAAAACAGAGTAACGCCTTAAGCAAGATGACATGATGTAGAGAGATAAATTCATGCAATATGAAATAAACCCCATCTTGTTATCCTCGATGGAAACGATGCAATACGTGCCTTGCTGCCCCTTGTGTCACTGGGTAAGGACACCGCAAGATCGAACCCAAAGCTAAGCACTTCTCCCATGGCAAGAACTACCAATCTAGTTGGCCAAACCAAACGGATAATTCGAAGAGACTTGCAAAGGTAACCAATCATACATAAAAGAATTCAGAGAAGATTCAAATATTATTCATAGATAGACTTCATCATAAACCCACAATTCATCGATCTCAACAAACACACCGCAAAAAGAAGATTACATCGAATAGATCTCCACAAGAGAGGGGGAGAACTTTGTATTGAGATTAAAAGAGAGAGAAGAAGCCATCTAGCTACTAACTATGGACCCGAAGGTCTGAGGTAAACTACTCACACTTCATCGGAGAGGCTATGATGATGTAGAAGCCCTCCGTGATGACGGCCCTCTTCCGGCGGAGCTCCGGAACAGGCCACAAGATGGGATCTCGTGGATACAGAAAGTTGCGGCGGTGGAATTAGGTTTTTGGCTCCTCTTCTGATCGTTTGGGGGTACCTGTGTATATATAGGAGGAAGAAGTACGCCGAAGGAGCAACGAGGGGCCCACGAGGCAGGGGGCGCGCCCTAGGGGGGGTGCCCCCCACCCTCGTGACCACCTCTTTTGTTCCTTGGAGCAGGGTCCAAGTCTCCTGGATCACGTTCGGTGAGAAAATCACGTTCCGAAGATTTTATTCCGTTTGGAATCCGTTTGATATTCCGTTTCTTTGAAACACTGAAATAGGCAAAAAACAGCAATTCTGGGCTGGGCCTCCGGCTAATAGGTTAGTCCCAAAAATAATATAAAAGTGGAAAATAAAGCCCAATATAGTCCAAAATAGTAGATAATATAGCATGGAGCAATCAAAAATTATAGATACGTTGGAGACGTATCAGGCATCCCCAAGCTTAATTCCTGCTCGTCCTTGAGTAGGTAAATGATAAAAAGAGAATTTTTGATGCGGAGTGCTACTTGGCATAATTTCAATGCAAATCTTCTTAATTGTTGTATGAATATTCAGATTAGAAAGATTCAAGACAAAAGTTTATATTGACATAAAAAATTTAATACTTCAAGCATACTAACAAAGCAATTATGTCTTCTCAAAATAACATGGCCAAAGAAAGTTATCCCTACAAAATCATATAGTCTGGCTATGCTCCATATTCACCACACAAAGAATTTAAATCATGCACAACCCTGATGACAAGCCAAGCAATTGTTTCATACTCTAACTTTTTCAAAACTTTTTCAATCTTCACGCAATACATGAGCGTGAGCACTATAGGTGGAATAGAATGGTGGTTGTGGAGAAGACAAAAAGGAGGGGAAGATAGTCTCACATCAACTAGGCGTATCAACGGGCTATGGAGATGCCCATCAATAGATATCAATGTGAGAGAGTAGGGATTTCCATGCAACAGATGCACTAGAGCTATAAATTTATGAAAGCTCAACAAAAGAAACTAACTGGGTGTGCATCCAACTTGCTTGCTCACGAAGACCTCGGGCAATTTGAGGAAGCCCATCATTGGAATATGCAAGCCAAGTCCTATAATGTAAAATTCCCACTAGTATATGAAAGTGACAACATATGAGACTCTCTATATGAAGAACATGGTGCTACTTTGAAGCACAATATATGAGACTCGCTATATCATGGTGCTACTTTGAAGCACAAGTGTGGAAAAAGGATAGTAGCATTGTCCCTTTTTATTTTTTTATTTTTTTTATTTGGCCTTTCTTTTTTTGTCCTTTCTCTTTTTTTATTTCGCCTTTCTCTTTTTTTTGGGACAATGCTCTATTGAATGATGATCATCACACTTTTATTTATTTACAACTCAATGGTTACAACTCGATTCTAAAACAAAGTATGACTCTATATGGATGCCTCCGGCAGTGTACCGGGATATGCAATGAATCAAGAGTGACAAGTATGAAGAAATTATGAACTGTGGCTTTGCCACAAATACTATGTCAACTACATGATCATGCTAAGCAATATGACAATGATGAATGTGTCATGATGAAATAGATGGTGGAAAGTTGCATGGCAATATATCTCAGAATGGCTATGGAAATGCCATAATAGGTAGGTATGGTGGCTGTTTTGAGGAAGGTATATGGTAGGTGTATGATACCGGCGAAAGGTGCGCGGTATTAGAGAGGCTAGCAAAGGTGGAAGGGTGAGAGTGCGTACAATCCATGAACTCAACATTAGTCATAAAGAACTCATATACTTATTGCAAAAATCTAGAAGTTATCAAAGCAAAGTATTACGTGCATGCTCCTAGGGGGATAGATTGGTAGGAAAAGACCATCGCTCGTCCCCGACCGCTACTCATAAGGAAGACAATTAATAAATAAATCATGCTCTGACTTCGTCACATAACGGTTCACCATACGTGCATGCTACGGGAATCACAAACTTTAACACAAGTATTCTTTAAATTCACAACTACTCAACTAGCATGACTTTAATATTATCACCTCCATATCTCAAAACAATTATCATGCTTCAATCTTTTCTTAGTATTCAACACACTCAAAAGAAAGTTTCACAAATCTTGAATACCAAGCATATTATTATTAAGCAAATTACCATGCTATTAAGAGAATCTCAAAATAATTTAAGTGAAGCATGAGAGATCAATAGTTTCTTTAAAACAAATCCACCACCATGCTCTAAAAGATCTAAGTGAAGCACATAGAGCAAAATTACTTAGCTCAAAAGATATAAGTGAAGCACATAGAGCAAAACTACTACACTCAAAAGATATAAGCGAAGCACATAGAGTATTCTATCAAATTTTAATTCATGTATCGCTCTCTCAAAAGGTGTGTACAGCAAGGATGATTGTGGCATACTAAGACACAAAGACACAAATAATACAAGACGCTCCAAGCAAAACACATATCATGTTGGTGAATAAAAATATAGCTTCAAATAAATTACCGATGGAAGTGGACGAAAGAGGGGATGCCTTCCGGGGAATCCCCAAGCTTTGACTTTTTGGTGTCCTTGGATTATATTGGGGGTGCCATGGGCATCTCCAAGCTTAGGCTCTTGCCACTCCTTGTTCCATGATCCATCAAAAGAATTCACCCAAAACTTGAAACTTCACAACACAAAACTCAAAATAGAAAACTCATGAGCTCCATTAGCGAAAGAAAACAAAAGACCACTTCAAGGTACTGTAATGAACTCATTATTTATTTATATTGGTGTTAAACCTACTGTATTCCAACTTCCCTATGGATATAAACTATTTTACTAGCCATAGATTCATCAAAATAAGCAAACAACACACGAAAAACAGAATCTGTCAAAAACAGAACAGTCTGTAGTAATCTGTAGCTAGCGCAAGATATGGAACCCCAAAAATTCTAAAATAAAATGATGGACGTGAGGGATTTATCTATTAATCATACGCAAAAATAATTAACTAAATATCACTCTTCAAATAAAAATGACAGCAGTTCTCGTGAGCGCTAAAGTTTCTGTTTTTTACAGCAAGTTCAACAAGACTTTCCCCAAGTCTTCCCAACGGTTCTACTTGGCACAAAAACTAATTAAACACAAAAAACACAACAAAAACAGAGGCTAAATAATTTATTTATTACTAAGCAGGAGAAAAAAGCAAGGAATAAAAATAAAATTGGGTTGCCTCCCAACAAGCGCTATCGTTTAACGCCCCTAGCTAGGCATAAAAGCGAGGATAGATCTACGTATTGCCATCTTTGGTAGGCAATCCATAAGTGGCTTTCATGATAGTTTCATATGGTAATTTTATTTTCTTTATAGGAAAGTGTTCCATGCCCTTTTTTAATGGAAATTGAAATCTAATATTCCCTTCCTTCATATCAATAATCGCACCAACCGTTCTAAGGAAAGGTCTACCAAGAATAATAGGGCAAGAAGGATTGCAATCTATATCAAGAACAATGAAATCTACGGGCACATAATTCCTATTTTCAATAATAAGAACATCATTAATCCTTCCCATAGGTTTCTTAATAGTGGAATCCGCAAGATGCAAGTTTAGAGAGCAATCATCAAAATTACGGAAATCTAGCAAATCACACAAAGTCTTGGGAATAGTAGAGACAGTAGCACCCAAATCACACAAAGCATAAAACTCATGATCTTTAATTTTAATTTTAATAGTTGGTTCCCACTCATCATAGAGTTTTCTAGGGATAGAAACTTTCAACTCAAGTTTTTCTTCATAAGATTGCATGAAGGCATCAACAATATGTTCAGTGAAGGCTTTATTTTTACTATAAGCATGTGGAGAATTTAGCACGGATTGCAACAAGGAAATACAATCAATTAAAGAGCAAATTTCATAATTAAATTCCTTGAAATCCAATATAGTGGGTTTAGCAACATCTAGATTTTTATTTCTTTCAATCCCACTTTCATCAATTTCATCATTAAGATCTAAATACTCTGAATTTTTAGAACGCCTTCTAGGTAAAGGAAGATCATATTCAGTTTCATCAAGATTCATATTGCAAAATAAAGATTTAATAGGAGACACATCAATAACTTTTAGATCTTCATCTTGATTTTCATAGGTATTGGAAGAACACGCTTTAATAAAGGCGTCTTTGGAAGCACGCATCCTAGCGGTTCTTTCCTTGCACTCATCAATGGAAATTCTCATGGCTTTGAGAGACTCATTGATATCATGCTTAGGAGGAATAGATCTAAGCTTTAAAGAATCAACCTCAAGAGAAATTCTATCAACGTTTCTAGCCAAATCATCAACTTTAAGCAATTTCTCCTCAAGCAAAGCATTAAAATTCTTTTGTGAATTCATAAATTCTATAACACTATTCTCAAATTCAGAGGGAATTTTATAATTTCCATAAGAGTTGTTGTAGGAATTCCCATAATTATTAGAAGGATTACTAGGATATGGCCTAGGATTAAAATTTCCTCTATAAGCGTTGTTACCAAAATTATTCCTACCAACAAAATTCACATCCATATATTCATTAGTATTCTCAATCAAAGTAGACAAAGGCATCTCATTAGGATCAGAAGAAACACTCTTAGTAGCAAATAATTTCATAAGTTCATCCATCTTTCCACTCAACACATTGATTTCTTCTATCGCATGCACTTTTTTATTAGAAGATCTTTCAGTATGCCATTGAGAATAATTAACCATAATATTATCTAGGAGTTTAGTAGCATCTCCTAAAGTGATTTCCATAAAAGTGCCTCCCGCGGCCGAATCTAAAAGATTTCTAGAAGCAAAATTCAATCCGGCATAAAAATTTTGTATGATCATCCACAAATTCAAACCATGAGTAGGGCAATTACGTATCATTAATTTCATTCTCTCCCAAGCTTGTGCAACATGTTCATGATCAAGTTGTTTAAAGTTCATAATATCGTTTCTAAGAGAGATGATCTTAGCGGGAGGAAAATACTTAGAGATAAAAGCATATTTGCACTTGTTCCATGAATCAATACTATTCTTAGGCAAAGACGAAAACCAAGCTTTAGCACGATCTCTAAGTGAAAAAGGAAATAGCTTCAATTTAATGACATCATTATTGACGTCTTTTTTCTTTTGCATATCACATAAATCAACGAAGCTACTCAGATGAGTACCGACATCTTCACTAGGAAGGCCGACGAATTGATCTTTCATAACAAGATTCAACAAAGCAGTATTAATTTCACAAGATTCAACATCGGTAAGATGAGCAATCGGAGTGCTAAGGAAATCATTATTATAGGTATTGGTGAAGTCACACAATTTGGTAGTATCTTGAGCCATCGCGACAAACAAGCACTCTAACACACGAGCAAACAAAAAGGCAAGCGGGTAAAAAGAGGCAAATAGAGAGGGAGGATAGAGAGAGAGAGGGCAAATAAAACGGCAAGGGTGAATTGGGGGAGAGGAAAACGAGAGGCAAATGGCAAATAATATAATGCGAGAGATAGGGATTGTGATGGGTACTTGGTATGTTGACTTTTTGCGTAGACTCCCCGGCAATGGCGCCAGAAATCCTTCTTGCTACGTCTTGAGCTAGCGTTGGTTTTCCCCGAAGAGGAAGGGATGATGCAGCAGAGTAGCGTAAGTATTTCCCTCAGTTTTTGAGAACCAAGGTATCAATCCAGTAGGAGGCCACGCTCAAGTCCCTCGTACCTGCACAAAACGATAGCTACTCGCAACCAACGCGATTAGGGGTTGTCAATCCCTTCATGGTCGCTTACGAGAGTGAGATCTGATAGATATAATATTTTTGGTATTTTTGGTATAAAGATGCAAAGTAAAAAGTAAAAGCAAGATTAAAGTGATGGAGATTGATATGATGAGAATAGACCCGGGGGCCATATGTTTCACTAGTGGCTTCTCTCAAGAGCATAAGTATTATACGGTGGGTGAACAAATTACTGTTGAGCAATTGACAGAATTGAGCATAGTTATGAGAATATCTAGGCATGATCATGTATATAGGCATCACGTCCGTGACAACTAGATCGAAACAATCCTGCATCTACTACTATTACTCCACTCATCGACCGCTATCCAGCATGCATCTAGAGTATTAAGTTAAAAATAGAGTAACTCCTTAAGCAAGATGACATGATGTAGAGAGATAAATTCATGCAATATGAAATAAACCCCATCTTGTTACCCTCGATGGCAACGATGCAATACGTGCCTTGCTGCCCCTTCTGTCACTAGGTAAGGACACCGCAAGATCGAACCCAAAGCTAAGCACTTCTCCCATGGCAAGAACTACCAATCTAGTTGGCCAAACCAAACGGATAATTCGAAGAGACTTGCAAAGATAACCAATCATACATAAAAGAATTCAGAGAAGATTCAAATATTATTCATAGATAGACTTCATCATAAACCCACAATTCATCGGTCTCAACAAACACACCGCAAAAAGAAGATTACATTGAATAGATCTCCACAAGAGAGGGGGAGAACTTTGTATTGAGATTCAAAGAGAGAGAAGAAGCCATCTAGCTACTAACTATGGACCCGAAGGTCTGAGGTAAACTACTCACACTTCATCGGAGAGGCTATGATGATGTAGAAGCCCTCCATGATGACGCCCCTCTTCTGGCAGAGCTCCGGAACAGGCCCCAAGATGGGATCTCGTGGATACAGAAAGTTGCGGCGGTGGAATTAGGTTTTTGGCTCCTCTTCTGATCGTTTGGGGGTATGTGTGTATATATAGGAGGAAGAAGTACGCCGGAGGAGCAACGAGGGGCCCACGAGGCAGGGGGCGCACCCTAGGGGGGCGCCCCCACCCTCGTGACCGCCTCTTTTGTTCCTTGGAGCAGGGTCCAAGTCTCCTGGATCACGTTCGGTGAGAAAATCACGTTCCCGAAGATTTTATTCTGTTTGGACTCCATTTGATATTCCGTTTCTTAGAAACACTGAAATAGGCAAAAAACAACAATTCTGGGCTAGGCCTCCGGTTAATAGGTTAGTCCCAAAAATAATATAAAAGTGGAAAATAAAGCCCAATATAGTCCAAAACAGTAGATAATATAGCATGGAGCAATAAAAAATTATAGATACGTTGGAGACGTATCAATGAACCACCATTGGGATAACCCGGCCCCTCCTGGGCGGGTCATATCCAATAGCCATATCCCCAAGACACCCCGAGTATGTTGATTTCAATAGTGATGAAGATGATTTGCTATGTTATGATGATTTACTTGTTGACAACTCTAGTGGTGAAAACTGTGATGAACTTGCTACTAATCATGCTAATCAAGATAAAACGAATGACGATGATAAGAAGGAGATTGAGCGTCTAACTAAAGAACTAAACACTCTTAAGTTAGCTCATGAAACTATCTTGGAAGACCATCGAGAGCTTTTAAAGACTCATGAGAAGCTATGCTTTGAAAAGCTCAACCTTGAGAAAGAGCATGGGTTCTTAAAAGCAATCAATGATGATCTTCGCAAGAAAAATTCTTCTTACATTGTCAAGCGTTTACTCTTGTCTACTTACATGCCACAAGTAAAATCTAGCAACAAGAATAAGAAAGAGATTCTTCTTCTAGTAGTAACAATAATCATGTTAAATCCAATGTTGTTGCCTCTAGTAATACTCTTGATTCCACTAATGATTCTCTTAGCCAAGTTACACTTGAGCAAGAAAATAGCTTATTGAAGGGAATTACAGAGAAAGGTGTTTACAAGAGCCTTGCCGGAAGTAAGCAATTTGAGGAAATTGTACGCCAGCAAGGAAGGCACCGGAGGAATCAAGGTGTTAGTTTTGAACGAAAGTTCAACGCCAATGGAGTTGAGTGGGAAGAAGATCAATACCCCAAGATGAAGTTTGTTCCTCAACAAGAGAAGTATGATCCTACTTTGAAGGGGGACAAAAGCTCAAGATGATCTTCCACCACAAGACCACAAGAAAAAAGGCAAGGACAAGCTTCAAGAGGAGATTTATGCATTTGAAGAAGCTCCCAAGGCCTTGGTCAAGTGGGTTCCCAAGACTACATCAAGTTCTACTTTATCAAGTACGACTACAACTCCAAGGATTCCCATCAAGTTGATGTGGATCCCGAAGAAGAAGAACTAGAGAGCTCTTGAGGGTGACTCCGCCAACATACTTCACTCATATCATTTTGGTGAGAACAAGTGCAAAAAGCTTCCACATCTTGCACTAGTTCAAGGAGTCACAAACCCTCTTGTTGGTAAGACAAGGGACAAGGTAACCTAATGCTTTCATGGACATCATCTTGTGTGAAGTTCACTCTATGTCTATGGATATCCTTGTTTATTCCTTGTGGGGCTAACCCGTCTAGGTATTGAAAGTGCAACTCACTCTAATGGATTGGTCCAAATAATCTACATCAACATTGAGCATCCACATCCTCAACATCTACATGAAGTCATCATCGACAAAACCCAAGGTTAGTTCATCCCTCTTAGGGGGGATATCACATCTAGGGGGAGCTTTACTCTAAGAATTGAGCTAAAGCAACTCTAATGGTGTGAACACAACAATGCTTTATGTAAAAGGGGTAACCCCACTTGTGCTTAAACGATGAGTATGACCTATGATCAAATGTTCTCATTTGACTCCTAAGCCAACATACTCATATATAGATGACCTAGTCATCGCAAATTGCTAGATAGATGCTAGAGTGTTTGTGCATGCTGTGTCACATATTTTATTTGCCATTTTATTGTGTGAGCATGTTGGTTGCATATTTTTCTCACTCGAGGACATCCATTTGTTGCCTTGATTGTTTGGCTCTTCTTCTTTTGCCAAATGGATGGACAAGAATGCCTAAGAACCTCCTCTAGCTATCTATGCTTTTCTTGTCTCAAACTCTATTCATGCTAAATCACAAAGTTTGATGAAGTCAGATTCGAACACTCTGTGTGAGGAGCACTCGGAGTCACCGATTTGTCATAGGCTTAAACTTCCAAAACCTCTCTGTGCATTTCGGTCTAACCGATTCATCCTTTTCGGCTTGACCGAGTTCACTGAGTTGACCTAGGTTTTCAATCTCGGTGCAACCGATTAGTACTTTTCGGTCTCACCGAGTTGCAGTAACCGCTTGCGATTCGGCATCTGGGTGCCATCGAGTTGTTCCACTCGGTCACACCGACGGGGTCAGGATATAAATACTGATGGGACAAATTTTGGAAATTCCTCCAAAACCTCTCAGCCCACGCGTGTCCTGCTCTGCCGCCTCGGGTCTCCGAATCGTCCTCTCGTCACCAGCGACCACCCGCCGCTGGTCTCCGTCTCCATCAACGGATTTCAACACCGCCGTTGGTGCCATAGCAAACTCACCGCCAATTTAGGGTATGATGAGGGTAGCGGGAGCACCCCAAGAAACTTGCCCAAAGGAGCTAAAAGGACAAGGAAGAAGAGAAATTCTGACTCGGAAGATGAAGCTTATCTGGCTGCTGAGGAGGAAGTGAGCTCCAAGAAGAAGGTGCTGAAAAAGGAATATGCTGCTACTGCTGCTGCAACTAAGCCAGGACTGAACAAGAAGGCACCTGCTAAGAGAGTTCCCATGTCAAAGGCCAGAGCCTCCACTCTTGAGACTTCCAAGTCAACTAAAGAGGCTGTCGGTGAAGGCAAGAAGAGGAAAGAAAGGGTCAAGAAGACTGTGGCCAAAGTCATTGGGAGATCATCTATGATGGCAGTTCCGACTGGGGAAGAAGAAGAAGAAGCCCATGTGCTTAGAAAGCTCAAGCCCAAGATCCCTGATCATGATGACACCTATCCAGTGGCTGAAAACATGAACATCAGAAAAGATCCAGGTCTCAGACTGTGGAGACAATCTGATCCATATGCTGTGAGGAGAAGGACTACTATGGATTACAGGTTCCACACTAAAGAGCAGCAGGATATATTATATACTTAAAATGATAGAAAAGTAACGGTGGAGATTAACCAGTCTAATGTTATGGTATTTCAATGGTTGAGATACATCGGCTCAAGAGTTTTTTTTTTGCAACCTATCGGCTCAAGAGTCTTTTCTTTCTTTTTTTATGGACAATCAGCTCAAGAGTCTACATGTATGGAGATGCATAGATACATCGTCTCAAGAGTGCATGTATGGAGATGCATATATTTGTTTTGGCCAGTATATAATCACATAGACTCCATAGACGTGTACGAGACATACTGGAGGGATTTTCCTTTCTTGAGGACAACATACAACTGAGATTGATCTGGCGTACATGATATGCATACATTGAATTGACCTCCGATATAGGACTACCGTGCACGGGACTGACAACATACAACTGAGATTGATCTGGCGTACATGATATGCATACATTGAATTGACCTCCGATATAGGACTACCGTGCACGGGACTGACCAACAATACATGCATGTGGTCGACAATCCAACCATTGATAAGAGAAAAATCCATGAAGCTTTTTTTTTTGACAGCGAAAAAAAAAATCCATGAAGCTGCCGCCAGCCATGCATCCACAAATACACGATGGCAGAACGGTCAAACGGCGGCAACGCCTGGCATATCGGATGACACGGGTAGACACTTAGAAGAACAAAAGCTCGACAACAAATGTCGGAAGGCATGGCGCATCAACTTGCATGCAGTGGACGCCTGATGCATGGATTATCGAAGGCATGAAGAAAATTATATATGCTGCTTTATTCATAATTTTGACAAGTTAGATTTAATAACTAAATTGCTACAACAGCTTATTTCCACACACACACATATGCACATATAGGCGGCAGCACAGGAAACGCACATGCATGTCATTTGCATGCACGTACCAAATGTACGTAACATCCAACTCAAAAAAACATGGACCTAACATCGAAAACTTGCATGCAAGATCACTGAACTAACTAATGCCTACTCGGCATAGCAAACACGACTTTTTTTTTTTTTGCCGAGAATAGCAAACATGACAAGAGCCAAGCAAAGTTTTTTCTGTACATATACATCCTTCAGGTCATGCAGCCATGAAGGATTTTGACACGAATGCGTTGTAGCAAAATTGCCTCATAGTAGTACCCTAACAAGTTGTGAAAAATCCCTCGCAAAAAAAAACAAGTTGTGAAAATAATTTTTTTAATACACCATATTGACAGTATCTTTTTGTGTGAGAATATATTGATATGATTTATATCACCATGTGTCATACTCCCTCTGTAAAGAAATATAAGATCATATACATCACTAATATGATCGAAACGATTTTATATTTCTTTACAAAGGGAATACTTTCATTCTCGAAAAAAAAAACAAAGGGAATACTTTGCAATTCAAATTTGAGTTAAACTTGAGATGGTTGAGGTTACATCTATCTGATTATACTATGCAAGTCCGTAATAGCCATTACAATTTACTCCCTCATATTTCCTAAAAGCCACCATTCTGTATATACGTAGAGTCAAACTTTGAAATGTTTGACTACTCATTAACATATATAAAACATAGATTATTCACGAGCCTTTGGAATTTTAAATAATAGCCATCACTAATCTCTCTTCTATTGTCTCTCCAAAATAATAGGCATCAACGTAGCCTACTCAACCGACAAAATGTACGTGTACCAATATATGTATCTTTAATCTCGCAACAAAATATTTCATTTTCGTTCATCAATTCTTTATCCATGAAATACATCTTTAGTATTTATAGAGGTTTTTTCTACGTTAACATTTTTATATACTTGAGAACGGAATGAGAGAAAATAACACAGATCCTATTTTTGTTATTTTTTTTGCGACTGATAGCCTGTACCATGCAATCACCCATCAATTCCACTTGAAAAGAATTTCAAATCTATTGAATCTGCCCTCACCTCTCTCATACTACAGACTTCTAGAAGACATGATCCACAACTCTAATCCCTCTATTATATTGAATATTCCCCGATTCCCAATCTCTAGCTCTATGAAAAAGTGGTTGTGTCATGGAGATTTTAACCACTTTACTAAATCATGAGCATGGTTGTGTCATGGAGATTATACCCATCAATTTCTTATCTATGATGAAATTTAGCTAATGCGAGATGGGGACAATACGAGGGGTTATCATACCTATGCATGCTCCGCTGAATCCATTTGGCAATAGGGGCCAGCGCTGACACTGCAAGCAGCGAGCAACAGCGCATCCGCTGGTCCTACCCTTTTTTTAGAGAAATGTGTTGGTGCTGCCTCAGACAATCTGGGGAGAAGAGCTGCACTTGAGGCCCTAGAGATCCGCACGGTTGGCCCGTTTACAATGTTCGGGCTTCAAAAGCTATACGGTGAAAGCGCAATTCATATTTTGGTCCAATCTAGGAGCTAAGTACGCATGAAACACAACTTTGTATAACTGTATGTTCTGTTTTATTTGATCTATAAAAAATAATACTTACACACCCTGAAATAAACTCACAACTACAGGAAAAAATATCTTTAGAGCATGATTTTAAATCACCTATGAAAATGGACCCTATTGCACCGCTATCGTCATTCAGAAACCGTCACACTACTTTAGTGCCTCACAAAATCATGCGAATTGCACATATATGCGTAGACTTTCGGTGCAAGTTTCAACACAAGTAAATCCTTTATCCCGCAATTTTAGTCGGTGATTTAGAGTAAAAATAACACACCGACATAGGAAAAGATTTGATAACAAATCTCTTTTAGTTTGCTAAAATATCACACCACAATGTTAAGCACCTGATTTAAGACAATTGTCAAAGTAAAAATATCACAAGTAAAATTCTAGCCGCGCAAATGCGCGGGTAGCCCCGCTAGTTTCTGTGAGACTATCTTGCTTGATAAGAAGCCCATTGTCTGTGATATGAAATGGGTGGATTGGAAATATATTGACATCAATGAAGATCACTTCCCAGGAGTGCATGCAAGTTTCAGATCTTATGGAGTAGACACTTTTGTGGGTCAGAAACTCACCAAGTGGAATAATGAGCTCATAATGCAATTCTACTCCACAACACACTTCTATCCTGATGGAAGGATTGTATGGATGTCTGAAGGTACTAGGTACCACTCTACAATTGATGAATGGGCCAAATTGATCAATGCCCCTGAAGAGCAAGAGGATGACATAGGTGTATATGCAAATAAGAAGAAGGATCACAACTCCATGGCAAATATGTACAAGGAAATTCCTGACAAAGCCTTGGAAACTCACAAGATGGGCTCTGTCTACTATTTGTTGTCTGGTTTGACCACTATCAACACTATCTTAAGGCATACTCTATTGCCCAAGTCAGGAGACCATAGAATGATCAGAGGCCATTCTATTAACTTGCTGCAGTTGTTTGATATGCCCCAAAAGTTCAAAGTCACGAGTCTGATTGTTGAGACAATCAAGAGGACAGCTACAGATCAAAAGAGGTCATGTGGGTATGCTCCACACATCCAGGTGCTCATCAACTCCAAGATGGGCATGGACACATATCTATTGGAGAAGGACCAAATTCCCTCGAGGCCAGATTTTCAGGATAACACGGTTGTCATGAATGCTGAAGATTCCACATCTGCAGAGGCTCAACAAAAGAGAGAGAAAGCAAAGGCTGAGGAAGCTGCAAAGATGCCAAGTGCTGAAGAAGCATCTCAAGTGTTTCTCAAAACTAAGCAAGATCAACTTGGATATCTGATTCAAGCCACCTTAGGATTGAGAAGGGCTTGGCCACCCTGACTCAGAACCAAGAGAACCTAGAGAGGATCATTGAGACTAAATTTTATGATCTTGATTTGAAGGTGACATAGATGCAGACATCAGTTGAGTAGCTCCAGGAAGAAGCTGAGGAGAGGAAAGGATAGGCTACCACAGATGTCTTTCAGAGAGTGCCAAGAGGGCAGAGATCTGTTGCAGTGCCCATGGCTGACATAAGAGTAACTACATCAGCACATGCAGCCACAACATCAATGCCACCTCTAGTTGCCACTCCACCAGCTCCAACAACTTCAACATATGCATTCATCCTTGGAGTCCTCTCAACGCCTCCTCCCGAAGATCAAGCCTAGAGAGACGCATATCATTATGCATTTTTCGAGCTTTTCGGTAACTTGTTGCCAAAGGGGGAGAAAATGTATAGATCATAGGCTGAGAGAGAGAGAGAGAGAGCTTTGCTACCTTTTGCCTTCTTTTCCATTTGGTTGATACTCATTTGTGTGCTTGCTTGATACTTTATGTCTATGTGTGTGAGATACTTGTATGATCATGTTCTTGATCATATCCTACATCAATGCTTGTGCTTGAATGATGTTATTATCTATCTCTCATATATGATCATTCACTTTGCCTTGGTGATGAGTGCATATTTTTACTCTCTATCATTTTGAGCGCTCCACCAAGATGTATGTGACATGGAAGAGTAACCCATGATCCTAATCGATTGTGCATTTGCATTCAAAAGAAAATTTTAAATAATGCACAATTTAGGGGGAGCTCTTGCTTATCACCTACTTCTCAAAGCGATGATGTATTTCAATCTTATTATCATTTGTTGAAGCTTTGATCTGTATGTTTTCATCAATTACCAAAAAGGGGAGATTGAAAGTGCAACTATCCCTGAGTGGTTTTGGTAATTCCTAACAACATATAGCTCATTGAACTAATGCTCTTTCAAGATAATCATTTCAGAAACTTCAATAATTGGCATGGCATGGACTAGGAATGTGGACCCCTCAAATTGCTAAGGACACATATTGGAAAAAGCTCAAGACTCTACATTTTCATTTTAGTGATCCAAGATTACATTGAGTCCAAAGGAAAAGCCAATACTATTAAAAGGGGATGAGGTGTTGCTTAATGGCCTGCTTGCTCAAAATGCTTAGTGATATGCTCCAAAAACCCTCAACCACTTCCTCATATACACATAGGTCCCAAACCAAAAGTCAAACTCGGCCCCACCGATTTGATCTATCCGGCGCCACCGAGTTCATTTGACATAGCCGTAGCCAGAAACCCTAATAAGTTCGGTCTCACCGATAGGGACCTCAATCTCATCGAGATGGGATTGCAAACTCTCTGTTTCCCTTCGTAACATTTTGGTCTAACCAAGATGAGCGATCGGTCCCACCGAGTTCACAATGCAAACTCTATGTTTCCTTTTTGTAAAGTTTCGGTCTCACCAAAATGAGCGATCGGTCCCATCGAGTTTGCCTGACCAACTCTCTATTTCCCTATTACAGAAATCGGTCACATCGATTTTATGTGATCGGTCACACTGAGATTACGTTATGCCCTAACCCTAATGAAATCGGTCACACCGAGTTGACATGTCGGTCCCACCGAAAAGCCTAACGTTCACATTTTGAACTAAATCGGTCTGACCGAGTTTCATGATTCGGTCTCACCGAGTTTGGTGAATTGTGTGTAACGGTTAGATTTTGTGTGGTGGCTATATATACACCTCCACCCATCCTCCATTCGTGGAGAGAGCCATCAGAATGTGCCTACACTTCTACCATTCATTTTCTGATAGAGAACCACCTACTCATGTGTTGAGCCCAAGATATTCCAATCGAACCACAAGAATCTTGATCTCTAGCCTTCCCCAAGTTGCTTTCCACTCAACTCATCGTTCCACCAAATCCAAATCAGTGAGAGAGAGTTGAGTGTTGGCGAGACTATCATTTGAAGCACAAGAGCAAGGAGTTCATCATCAACACACCATCTATTACCTTTTGGAGAGTGGTGTCTCCTAGATTGGTTAGGTTTCACTTGGGAGCCTCCGACAAGATTGTGGAGTTGAACAAAGGAGTTTGTAAGGGTAAGGAGATCGCCTACTTTGTGAAGATCTACCCAAGTGAGGCAAGTCCACTTCGTGAACCCTTCATGGACTCGCGCAACTGTTACCCTTCGTGGGTTGAAGTCTCCATCAACGTGGATGTACGATAGCACCACCTATCAGAACCACGCCAAAAATCTCCGTGTCTATATTGCGTTTTCTCCCTCTAAACTCCTCCCTTTACCTTCATGTGCAATAATTTATATTCTGCTGCTATACTCTTAGATTTGCATGTGTAGGTTGATTGCTTGACTTGGGATAAGTTGCTAAAATCTGCCAGGACATAAAATTGGGAAAAGGCTAGATTTTTATTCTATCAAGTAGTCTAATCACCCCCTCTAGACATACTGTCGATCCTACAGTTGGGCTTTCAACCAATTTCATAGGAAGCAAAGATCAGTAGTAAGATCCATTTCCATAGGAATCCCACTGGCAAGAGACTTTTATGTGCATACAACACATAGAGAGTTGAAAATTGTGTCGAGAAAAGCCTCCCTAACAGCTGCAAAAAATTTGTCACCCAGACTTGCTCTTGCTCTAGTGAGGTGTACCGATAGCTAGCTGGGACCCACAACACAAAAGCTAACCTCCCGGGACAACTAGTTGCTATGGTGTCCATGGGCCATAGAGAAATTCTTGGACAATGATGGGCTCAATATTTACCTTTCTCATGAACCGATTCGTGAAATGTGCAATTAGAACATCATATCTTGGAAGGTTTTGTGTCGTCAGATGAAGTGGGGCCATAGATGAACGAATGAAGCGGCACCTCCTCTATATTATGTGCATCCTGGATCTCGACATCGACTTGACTGTTTCCCTCTGTGATACTCTTCCTCTATCTCTAGCTCGGTACCTCCAAAATTCCATCCCCTTCGCAGTTCCTGACTTGCTTCAAACCTCCGCCCGAGCCCATGGCTTCGTCGGTGGACATCCTTCTGAAACAGGAGCTTGTGGCACGGCAACCATGATGGTTGAGGCAGAAGGGAGGGTTGAAGGGTACTTCCCGATTTGTAGCCATGGTTTTTCGCACTTCCAGGAAGCTGGCACTGCTTCGACCGGATCCATGACACGGGGTCCCTCGTTTCCTGCTTCGACAAGTCTCCCTCCATGATTGCCTTGCCGGAGGGCCCCGTCCCAATCGCTGGTTATGGCGTTGTTGCCATCCCAGTTGAGATCCTTGAGGTCTGGCAACAAAAGCCTTCCGCCAAGAACAACCGAGCGGTGGCACTGTCCAAAGGAGGGTGGTTGCAGTAAGAGGACGAGTATGTGAAAGAGCAGAATCTAATTTTGTTCTAATAGCAGGTTGATCTCACCGTATGAATGTTGTTCTGTTTAATTTTTTTGATCAATGTATTGTCTTATTTGCATACTTCTCAAGATATTTGTGGTTGAGCATGGAAAGCATAAATGGGCGGAGGTTTCAAAACACCCCCAGGACAGATTGGGAAGCAATGCCGTGAGCGATGGACAAATCACCTGCAACCCGACCTCAAGGTCTGCTTATTCTTTTCATGCATAGCAGCTTATAATCTTTATTTTAATCAGGGGAAACCTTGCATGGATCTATACATGATTTGAAAATCTAAGTTGTTTTAGTTAAGTTTTTAATATATTCGAACTAAAACAATTTAGACTAAAAGATTAGAAATTTTAGAGGCACGTGCCATCCGTGCTTGATACATGTCCAACGTATCTATAATTTATGAAGTATTCATGGTATTTTATTATCATTCTTGGATGTTTTACAATCATTTGATAGCAACTTTATATCATTTTTTGGGACTAACCTATTGACCCAGTGCCCAGTGCCACTTGTTGTTTTTTGCTTGTTTTTTACACCGTAGGAAATAGATATCAAACGGAGTCCAAACTCCGTGAAACTTTTTGTGGATTTTTTATTGACCAGAAGACATCTAGTGGGCCATAGCAGCACCTGGGGAGTGCCCCAAGGGGGGCACAACCCACTACGGCACGCCTGGGGGGCCAGGCGTGCCCAGGTGGGTTGTGCCCGCCTCGGTGGCCTCCGCAACCCCTCTTTGCCCTATAAATTCCCAAATATTCCAAAAACCCTCGGAGTAACCCTAGATCAGAAGTTTTGCCGCCACAAGGCTTTGTAGCCACCGAAAACCAATCTAGACCCCGTTTCAGCACTCTGCCGGAGGGGGAAATCATCACCGGTGGCCATCTTCATCATCCCGGTGGCCACCATGACGAGGAGGGAGTAGTCCACCCTCGGGGCTGAGGGTTTGTACTAGTAGCGATGTGTTTAATCTCTCTCTCTCTCTCTCTCTCTCTCTCTCTCTCTCTCTCTCTCTCTTTCTCTCTTGTGTTCTTGAGATGTCACGATCTTGATGTATTGCGGGCTTTGTTAATATAGTCAGATCATATGGTGTTTTCCCCTCTCTATCTTGTTGTGATGAATTGAGTTTTTCCCTTTGTGATTTCGTTGATATCAGATTGAATACTTTTATAGATTTGAGAGCACTTGATATATGTCTAGCATATGAATAGTCATGGTGACAATGGGGTATCATATTGATTCACTTGATATGTGTTTTGTCATTCAACTCACGAATTCAGGCGGTGACATTGGGGTAATCTATGTGTAGGGGTTGATGCGCGTTCTCGTCTTTTGTTTCTCCAGTAGAAATCTTGGGGCACTCTTTGAGGTTCTTTGTGTTGGATTGAGTATTATGAATATGAAATTATTTGGTGTTATTTTAGTACAAACTCTTGGATAGATCGATCAGAAAGAATAACTTCGAGGTGGTTTCGTACCCTACAAACGATTTCTTCTTATGCTCTCCGCTAGATAGTTACTTTGGAGTGATTCTTCGTTGCACATTGAGGGATGGTTATATGATCCAATTATATTAGCACTATTGAGAGATTGCACTAGCGAAAGTATGGACCCTAGGCCTCATTTTTAAGCATTGCAATACCATTTTTGTGCCCGTTTACTATTTTCTACCTTGTTGTTTTTATTTATTCAGATTATAAAAATATATTTCTACCATCCATATTACACTTTTATCACCATCTCTTTGCCGAACTAGTGCATCTATACAATTTGCCATTGTATTAGGTGTGTTGGGGGCACAAGAGATTTCTTGTATTTGGTTGCAGGGTTGTTTGAGAGAGACTATCTTCATCCTATGCCTCCCATGTATTGATAAACCTTAGGTCATCCACTTGAGGGAAAATTGCTACTATCCAAGAAAACTCTACGCTTAGAGGCCCAACACGTGTCTACAAGAATAAAGTTGCGTAGTAGACATCAGTGCTCTCTTATTTTTGTTGTATTATGAGCACAAATTAAAATAATTAAAACCTGATTGAGGTCGCAAATCTCCAGCCTCTACTCCTATATTTTTAGAAAAACTAATGGATGGTATGGTTTATTAATTTCCCTCATCATTTATAGATGTCAATTACAACTTCCTTATTTTGACGACACGAGTTTCTGGAGTCTTCAGTATTAGGGGTGGGCAAAAGGGAGCCTGTCGGTGTTCTGGGAACGGGGGTCCCCAGACTTGCCTGCCTGCGGCCCGCAGCGTGGCTCCACCGGCGGCCCCGTATGACCCATCCTCACCAGCAAACATTCAAGACCCTCGCGAGGGGCCAAGCCTCGTGAGGCGGACTACACAAGACCTCCTCAGGGGCGGCCTTAGGGGCTTAGAAGCTTGAGACTTCTTGAAATATTATCTTGGGATGCCTTGGGCATCCCCAAGCTTGAGCTTTTGTGTCTCCTTAATTCCTCTCATATCACGGTCTCCCTAAATCTCAAAAGCTTCATCCACACAAAACTCAACAAGGACTCATGAGATAAGTTAGTATAAACCATTGCCAAAACCTTATCATACTCTACTGTAGCAAATCACTAAAATTATTATTCAACATTACATACTAAATGCCTCTGCATATTTAATAGTCCTATCCTCAAATAGAATCATTAAAGAAGCAAACATATGCAAACAATGCAAACATAACAGCAATCTGCCTAAACAGGATAGTCTGTAAAGAATGCTGCAACATCCATACTTCCCTAGCTCCAAAAATTATGAAAGAAAATTCCCACTGTAGTAAATTTATCAGAGCTTAATATTCAAGAGGTTTCAACATTTTATCACATTCTGACTTTTCTAGGGAATTATTGCAACAGCGGTAAACTTTCTGTTTTTAAACAGCAACATGTGGACTTCTAAAATAGGCATAGTAAAGGCTATAAATGCCACTTTTATTGAAATAAGATATGCAAAACATTGTTCTAAATAACAGAAAGCAAATTCTAACAAAATAAATTGACGCTCCAAGCAAAACACATATCATGTGGTAAATAAAAATATAGCTCCAAGTAAAATTACCGATGAATGAAGACGAAAGAGGGGATGCCTTCCGGGGCATCCCCAAGTTTAGGCTCTTGGTTGTCCTTGAATATTACCTTGGGGTGCCTTAGGCATCCCCAAGCTTAGGCTCTTTACACTCCTTATTCCATAGTCCATCGAATCCTTACCCAAAACTTGAAAACTTCACAACACAAAACTTAACAGAAAACTCATAAGCTCCGTTAGTATAAGAAGATAAATCATCACTTCAAGGTACTGTAATGAACTCATTATTTATTTATATTGGTGTTAAACCTAATGTATTCCAACTTCTCTATGGTTTATAAACTCTTTTACTAGCCATAGATTCATTAGAATAAGCAAACAACACACGAAAAACAGAATCTGTCAAAAACAAAACAGTCTCTAGTAATCTGAATCAAACGTATACTTATGGAACTCATAAAATTCTCAAATAAATTGCTGGACCTGAGGAATTTATCTATTAATCATCTTCAAGAATAATTAACTAAATATCACTCTCCAATAAAAACTGGCAGCAATTCTCGTGAGCGCTAAAGTTTCTGTTTTTTACAGCATGATCAACAAGACTTTCCCCAAGTCTTCCCAACGGTTCTACTTGGCACAAACACTAATTAAAAGCATAAAACCACATATAAACAGAGGCTAGATGAATTATTTATTACTAAACAGGAGCAAAAATAAAGGAACTAAAATAAAATTGGGTTGCCTTCCAACAAGCGCTATCGTTTAACGCCCCTAGCTAGGCATGATGAATTCAATGATGCTCACATAAAAGATAAGAATTGAAACATAAAGAGAGCATCATGAAGAATATGACGAGCACATTTAAGTCTAACCCACTTCCTATGCATAGGGATTTTGTGAGCAAACAACTTGTGGGAACAAGAATCAACTTGCATAGGAAGGTAAAACAAGCATAACTTCAAAATTTTAAGCACATAGAGAGGAAACTCGATATTATTGCAATTCCTACAAGAATATGTTCCTCCCTCATAATAATTTTCAGTAGCATCATGAATGAATTCAACAATATAACCAGCACCTAAAGCATTATTTTTTCATGATCTACAAGCATATAAATTTTATTACTCTCCACATAAGCAAAATTCTTCTCATTCGGAATAGTGGGAGTACCATCAAAATAACTATCATGTGATTGAAAATTAAGATCAAGATGACAAGTTTCATGGTTATCATTATTCTTTAAAGCATACGTGTCATCACAATAATCATCATAGAAAATAGGCATCCTTTCATCATAATAAATTTGCTCATCAAAACTTGGGGGACAAAAAATATCATCTTCATCAAACATAGCTTCCCCAAGCTTGTGGCTTTGCATATCATTAGCATCATGGATATTCAAGGAATTCATACTAACAACATTGCAATCATGCTTATCATTCAAATATTTAGTGCCAAACATTTTATAGATTTCTTCTTCTAGCACTTGAGCACAATTATCCTTTCCATCATACTCACGAAAGATATTAAAAAGGTGAAGCGTATGAGACAAACTTAATTCCATTTTTTTGTAATTTTATTTTATAGACTAAACTAGTGATAAAACAAGAAACTAAAAGACTCGATTGCAAGATCTAAAGATATACCTTCAAGCACTCACCTCCCCAGCAATGGCGCCAGAAAAGAGCTTGATGTCTACTACACAACCTTCTTCTTGTAGACGTTGTTGGGCCTCCAAGTGCAGAGGTTTGTAGGACAGTAGCAAATTTCCCTCAAGTGGAAGACCTAAGATTTATCAATCCGTAGGAGGCGTAGGATGAAGATGGTCTCTCTCAAGCAACCCTGCAACCAAATAACAAAGAGTCTCTTGTGTCCCCAATACACCTAATACAATGGTAAATTGTATAGGTGCACTAGTTCGGCGAAGAGATGGTGATACAAGTGGTATATGGATAGTAGATATAGGTTTTTGTAATCTGAAAATATAAAAACAGCAAGGTAACTAATGATAAAAGTGAGCACAAACGGTATTGCAATGCGTTGAAACAAGGCCTAGGGTTCATACTTTCACTAGTGCAAGTTCCGTCAACAATACTAACATAATTGGATCACATAACTATCCCTCAACATGCAACAAAGAGTCACTCCAAACTCACTAATAGCGGAGAACAAACGAAGAGATTATGGTAGGGTACAAACCACCTCAAAGTTATTCTTTCCAATCAATCCGTTGGGCTATTCCTATATGTGTCACAAACAGCCCTAGAGTTCGTACTAGAATAACACCTTAAGACACAAATCAACCAAAACCCTAATGTCACCTAGATACTCCAATGTCACCTCAAGTATCCGTGGGTATGATTATACGATATGCATCACACAATCTCAGATTCATCTATTCAACCAACACATATGACCTCAAAGAGTGCCCCAAAGTTTCTACCGGAGAATCACGACGAAAACGTGTGCCAACCCCTATGCATAGGTTCATGGGCGGAACCCGCAAGTTGATCACCAAAACATACATCAAGTGAATCACGTGGTATCCCATTGTCACCATAGATACGCACGGCAAGACATACATCAAGTGTTCTCAAATCTTTAAAGACTCAATCCGATAAGATAACTTCGAAGGGGAAACTCAATCCATTACAAGAGAGTAGAGGGGGAGGAGAAACATAAGATCCAACTATAATAGCAAAGCTCGCGATACATCAAGATCGTATCACCTCAAGAACATGAGAGAGAGGGAGGGAGAGAGAGAGAGATCAAACACATAGCTACTAGTACATACCCTCAGCCCCGAGGGAGAACTACTCCCTCCTCGTCATGGAGAGCACCGAGATGATGAAGATGGCCACCGGAGAAGGATTGCCCCCTCCGGCAGGGTGCCGGAACGGGTCTAGATTGGCTTTCAGTGGCTACGGAGGCTTCTGGCGGCGGAACTCCCGATCTATTGTGCTCACGGATGTTTTTAGGGTATATGGAGATATATAGGCGGAAGAAGTACGTCAGGGGTGCCACGAGGGGCTCACGAGGGTGGAGGGTGTGCCTAGGGGGGTGGGCGCGCACCCCTGCCTCGTGGCCTCCTCGCAGGTCCCCCGACATGCACTCCAAGTCTTCTGGGCTTCTTTCCTTCCAAAAATGAGTTCCGTGAAGTTTCAGGTCAATTGGACTCCGTTTGATTTTCCTTTTCTTCGAAACCCTAAAACAGGGTAAAAACAGAAACTGGCACTGGGCTCTGGGTTAACAGGTTAGTCCCAAAAATGATATAAAAGTGAATAATAAAGCCCATAAACATTCAATACAGTAGATAATATAGCATGGAGCAATCAAAAATTATAGATACGTTGAAGACGTATCACAAGCCATGATGACCGAAACCAGGCAGGCGCCAGCGCGCGTAGTGTCCTCGTTTCCTCTTTGGTGCTAAAGGGGCAAGCGCAGGCGAGGAGTCCCGAGGCATTAGTCTTGAGGCATTGGTGCTAAAAGTGAATAATAAAGTGCAACAAGACCAAGACCAGCAGGACGGCAAGACGGAGGTCACCGTGGAGCCCAAGGTTGCTTCACCACCATAGCCAATGCCAGCTGAAGAACACTTTTGTCAAGATAGCTTGTACTAGTTGTCTCCCTTGGCTATTGTGGGATCCCTTGCCGCTCAATATTTGGGAAGAGGACCAGGGCCTCTATAAATAGGACTAGCCACCACCAAGGGAGGGGGGATGGAGACCAAATCATCCCGAACCACACAAGTTCACCATGCACAAGAACACCTCTCCTCAGGAGGCTATTCTTCCCTTGTAACTGTTCATCATCAGCCCAAGAGGCAATCCACCACACCACACTAGAGTAGGGTATTACACCACAACGGTGGCCCGAACCAGTATAAATCTTGTGTCTTGTGTTCTTTGGGTTCATCGAGCTAAGCCGTGAGATCGTAGAGTGTGTCAGCTAGAGTGGGGGAGAGATCTTCGTGTGCATCCCAGTGTTTGAACCTCAAGGGTTTTGCCGGAACCCGAAATCCGACATTTGGCGCGCCAGGTAGGGGTGCGCCG
>NC_041380.1:512980231-513119670 GCF_002162155.2 Triticum dicoccoides
CGACCGACTCTCATGGATGCCGCCTCTTCTCCGACTGGATTGGAGGGCGCCCTCCACGGCGCCGGAGGGCTCTGGGCCTTCACCGCCGCCTTGCGATGGGTGCAGTGGCCGCACAAATTCAAGCCAGATATGCTGCCCCGTTATGATGGCGCGGCGGATCCGGCAGCCTTCCTGCTACCATACGACGAGGCCGTCTTGGAGGCTGGGGGTGACGGTAAGGTCATGGCCAACTGGCTCCCAATGGCCCTGGCTGGTGTGCCGCGCGCCTGGCTCCTCCATCTGTCAGAATCTTCCGTGGCCTCCTGGGAGGAGCTGCATGACCTCTTCATCGCACGCTTCGGAGGACCGACACCCTTGTCATCGCATCCCTCCTCGGTGGCTCGCAGGCGCCGCCCTTGGATCGTCACGCCAAGCCGTTCTTTTGCCAGATCAGCGCCGTCTCCATGCGGCAGGGGGCACCCCCGAGTTGGGCGGCACCCAAGGCCGACCTGATCTTCAACTCGGGGATCCCCAGTCAACACCATTGGCTTGGGCGTACTTTCAATGCTCTACACGCCCACCATCTGCGGTGTAGCCGTTACCAAGACCCTCACCGACGGCAGCGCCGGCCTCAACATGTTCTCCGTGGAGGCTTTCAGCCTCCTTCACGTACCACTCAAGCGGCTCCGCCCCAGCAAGCCCTTTTTCGAGGTCGTTGGCGGCTCCTCTGACCCCTGGGGCAGATCTACCTCCCTGTGACTTTCGGCACACGCTACAACTACCGCACTGAGTTGATCGAGTTTGACATCACCCGCATCGGCTTGCCGTACAACGCCATCCTCGGGTACCCGGCGCTGGCCCAGTTCATGGCAGCCACTCATCCAGCCTACAACCTCATGAAGATGCCAGGAAGCAAGGACGTCCTCACCGTGGTCGGGGACACCAAGGAAGCCATGGCGGCCCTCAAGCTCGCCTTCAGGGCCATGGAGGCAGCTTGCCCGACCAAAAAGGCAGGTCCCAGAGCCAAGGGGGCTGCGCTGACCAAGAAGAAGCAGCTGTTCACTCAGGGCCAAGCCAGGACGAAGCAGATACCGGTCGACAAAGACGGGGCCTCTGATGCCACCTTTACCATAGGCGCCGACCTCGTCCCAGATCAAGAAAAAGAGTTGGTGGACTTCTTGCAGGCGAATAGGGAAGTATTTGCCTGGGAACCCAAGCAGCTGGCTGGGGTCCCGAGGAAAGTGATCGAGCACCATCTGAGGGTATGCCCCAACGTGCGCCCTGTGAAGCAGGGGGCCAGGAGGCAATCCACAGAGAAGCAGTCTTTTATTGTTCAGGAAACCCGCAAGCTGGAGGCAGCAGGTGTCATTCGCGAAGTCTGGTATCCGGAGTGGCTGGCGAACCCGGTCTTCGTGCCAAAGAAAGGAGGGAAGGAGTGCATGTGTGTCGACTTCACCAACCTCAACAAGGCTTGTCCTCAAGACCCGTTCCCGTTGCCGCGTATTGACCAGATTGTCGACTCCACTACCGAGTGCGACCTGCTATGTTTCCTGGATGCGTTCTCAGGCTACCACTAGATCAAGATGGCGCTGGAAGATGAGGAGAAGACAACTTTCCTAACCCCATGCGGGGTGTACTGCTACACCTGCATGCCGTTCGAACTGCGTAACACGGGAGCAACCTTCGAGCGGCTGATGCACATCGCCTTGGGGCAGCAGCTCGGGAGAAACACCGAGGCCTATGTCGACGACATTGTGGTGAAATCTCGGGAGGCAAGAACTCTAATTCAGGACATGGAGGAGACCTTCGCGAGCCTACGCCAGGTGGACCTGCAGCTCAACCCGGAGAAGTGCATGTTTGGTGTCCCTACAGGCAAGCTGCTGGGCTTCCTCGTGTCTCACAGGAGGATCGAGGCCAACCCGGAGAAGGTCAAGGCAATTGAAGACATGAGCCCACCACAAAACCTCAAGGAGATGCAGAAGCTTGCAGGCTACGTGACTTCGTTGGGACGTTTCATCTCCAAGTTAGGGGAGCATGCACTGCCGTTCTTCAAGCTGATGAAGAAGAAGGGTACGTTCGAATGGACCCTCGAGGCTGCCCTGGCGTTTCAAGACCTCAAGAAATACTTGACCAGCCCACTGGTGATGGTGGCGCCTCGTCCTCGCGAGCCCTTGGTACTCTACCTATCCGCCACACCCTACTCCGCCAGCGCGGCGTTGGTGGCCCTCAGGGAGGGGCCCGGGGTTGAGGACCCACCAAGTGGAGTCACCAAGAAGGATGAGGAAGCTCAGCACCAAGATGATGCACCTGAGACAACGGCTGGCATGACAGGTCATCAAGCCCAAGGAGATGGAAACCCGCAGGAAACACCACAGTCCCCGGGAGCTAAAATTCCCGTAAGCTCTCCCAGCCTGGTCGAGCATCCAATATACTTCGTCAGCACAGTCCTGCGAGATGCGAGGGCGTGATACCCCATGCCTCAGAATCTCTTGCTCACACTCCTGGTGGCCTCGCGCAAGCAGCGCCACTACTTCCAAGGTCACCCCATCAAGGTCGTTTTAGCCTACCCATTGGAGAGAGCGCTTAGAAGCCCCAATGCAGCGGGAAGGGTCACCGAATGGAACATCGAGCTGCAGGCGTTCGACCTGGAGTTCAGCACAACCAGAGTCATCAAGGGGGCTGCACTCGCCGACTTTGTGGCGGAATGGACTAACACCCCAGAGCTCGAAGCAGGTGAGAATTGATCCCTTTGGCCAGGAAGTGAGGCACCAGATGGTTGGGTCATGTACTTTGACAGCGCGTTTGCATGTCAGGGCGCGGGGGCTGGAGTCGTGTTTATCTCGCCCACTCAAGACAAGCTTTACTACGCCGTGCAACTCTGCTTCCAGCGGGGCGAGAAGGTCTCCAACAACATCGTAGAGTACGAGGGCCTCATCGCCGGCCTCAAAGCGGTAGTGGCCCTGGGAGTGAAGCGCCTCACCATCAAAGGAGACTCACAGCTCCTCGTCAACTTCTCCAACAAGGTGTGCGAGCCAAAGGATGAGCACATGGAGGCATACCTTGCGGAGGTGTGCAAAATGGAGATGCAATTCCTGGGTCTGGGACTACAGCATGTACCTCGTGGCACCAACAAAGAGGCCGATGACATCGCCAGAAGAGCATCCAAGCAGCAACCCCAAGAGCCTGGCGTCTTCGAGGAGTGGCTCTTCAAGCCCTCGGCGCACCTCCGCCTGTGGAGTCGGTGCCATCTCAGGAGGAACTCCCCCAGCCTCCAGCCTCGGGAGCCCCCGCATGTGGCCCGACCTTAGGAGCGTGCTTCCTCTTAGCACTCGAGCCTCAGGATGGGAGCTGGATCGAAGAGTTCAAGGCATACCTGACAGAAGGCACACTGCTGGAGAAGGAGGAAGACGCGGAATGTGTGGCCTGGCAGGCTACAGCGTACTGCATTCAGGACGGTGAGCTATACAGGAAGCGGCCAAATGATGTTTCTCTATGATGCATTTCCAGGGAACATGGGAAGGAGTTGCTGGCTAACATACATGGCGGAGACTGCGGGCACCACTCGTTGTCGCGCATCCTGGTCGGCAAGGCTCTCCGCGGCGGGTTCTACTGGACCACGGCACTCAACGACGTGGCCGAGCTGGTGAAATCTTGTGAGGCCTGCTGGTTCCACGCCAAGAAGATCCACCAGCCTGCTTAGGACCTCCAGACTATCCTGCTCTCATGGACATTCGCGGTCTGGGGACTGGATATCTTGGGTCCATTCCCTCGAGTGCCGGGAGGCTACCGCTACCTCTACGTCGCCATTGACAAATTCACCAAGTGGGCGGAAGTGGAAGCTGTCTGCATCATCCCGGCCGGGTCAGCAGTCAAGTTCATCAAGGGCCTCGTAAGCCGATTTGGGGTCCCTAACCGCATCATCACCGACAACAGCTCACAGTTCACTAGCAATCTCTTCAAAACGTATTGTGCTAACCTTGGAACGCAGATCTGCTACGCCTCTGTGGCGCACCCCAGGAGCAATGGCCATGCCGAACGCGCCAACACAGAGGTCCTGAGGGGTCTCAAGACAAGGACCTTCAAGAAGAAGCTTGAGGCCTGCGGTACGGGCTGGCACGACGAGCTCCAGTCCATGTTGTGTGTTGGGTTCTATGGTAGGGTGCGTCGACTGCAAATTAAAATTTTCCTACGTGCCGAACAACCAAGAACATGCTACGGGAGATGGATCACAGTTCGTTACCACTAGACGTGCAGTGCCGTGCAGCGGAAGAAGAGTTGGGGCAGCGCGTCCGCATGGATCATCTCCTCCTTGTCCGATCTCCGTCGAACAGCCGGTCATCGGTTCCCACGTACAGGTTCGCCAGAGCGACGCAAGTGCACCGCCTCTAACGGTATCCGCGCGTGCAGGAGGAACGTCGTGCGCCGGACTGCTAGGTCTGATCTCACAACCGGCAGCGAGTGGAGGTGTATATTCGCAACACATGCAAACCCTAGTGATAACGCCGAAGCGATCAATCGCGTGAGTGTGCGGCACCTCCACTTTATATAGACATTCGTCGCAGGCTCAACACTTGGGCTCGCACGGACCCTAAAGTCCATAAGTCTACTCGGCCACAATCCGAATACAGCTCGGATCACATCCGACCAGTGTCCTCGGATCCGACCTCGTAGGTTCCTTCCCTTAAGAGCGCGACCCCTTAGGTCCAAGCCGGCTTGGTCGCAGTTCGGATCACCTCCGAACTGCACAGTTGGTAGCAGCCTCTAGCAAGGCATGCCAACACCAAACAAATTATGAAGCTGGTTAGGCGAACCTGTACATCATACTTCCATTCCTTTGGCCACACGATATGTGTTGTCGGGCTCAAGGCGAGTCTGTCATCCTTGTGCTAGCCCGACCTCTTTCTCATTCTAGTGATGCCGACCACAAACCGGATTATCTCATAATCCTTGTCGTATGGCCATGTTATCCTGGTCGGATCACATGAGGGTCCAGAGTATATCTCTCCCGATCGGAGGGGCAAATCCCATCTTGCTCGACCACGTCTCGCAGCATGGTTCTGGACAAACCCGAAACCTACCTTTATAACTACCCAGTTACAGAGTAGCTTTTGGTTGGCCCAAAGCCAGTTTGTCACCATCCCGAGTACATGCGTCAGCTCAGGTCTTAGGACATAGAACATATGTTGTACTAGAGACTCACAGATGACATATCGCTGCGTCTCATAGTTGGGTCTGTCCGACTCGGACCTTATCTCGACTCGGATCCGACTATGTCGAATCCGACCAGATCCTTCCAAGTCCATATTATCCGGTTAGCATCCAATGCTCCATGGCTAGTGAGACCAAGCCATCGACTATGTCGTATGCTAGTCTAGTTGGCTGCGCGTCCACACAACCCTTTCGACAAGGGATTTTTTAGGATAGTCATCATACAATGCATAGTCCCACAAACAAGTCACGTACTTGCTGATACACATCATTGATTATGTACAAGGACTATCTTTATTCATAAACACATAGGAAATGTCATCATACATGATTGCCTCTAGAGCATATCTCCAACAGTCTCCCACTTGCACTAGAGTCAATCAAATAGACATTGAATGCCCATAGCTCTAACGTGCCCCTCATGCTTGGGTTCTGGAAGCGGCTTAGTCAATGGATCCGCAATATTTGCATCCGTGTGAATTTTGCATAACTCTACATCACCACTCTTTACGATCTTTTGTATCAGGTGATATTTATGATCTATGTGTCTAACCTTGCGGTGATTCCTCGGCTCCTTGGCTTGTGCGATGGCACCAGAATTATCACAATAAAGGTCCAACGGTTTTACCGAGGCTGGGAAAATACCAAGATCATCCAGAAAGTTCCGGATCCAAACACCTTCCTTTGCAGCTTCACAAGCCGCAATGTATTCGGCTTCTGTGGTAGAATCGGCCACCGTATCTTGCTTGGAACTCATCTAGCTCACTGCTCCTCCATTCATGACAGACACGAATCTGGACTGTGATCGACAATCATCTCTGTCGGTTTGGAAACTAGCATCAGCGTAACCCCTTACGACGAGCTCTTCCTCACCTCCATAAACTAGGAACATCTCTTTAGTCCTTTTCAGGTACTTCAAAATAGTCTTTACCGCTGCCCAGTGACTCTCACCTGGGTTGCCCTGGTATCTACTTGTTAGGCTTATTGCAAAAGCAACATCAGGTCGTGTACATATCATGGCATACATGATGGATCCAATTGCCGAGGCATACGGAATCTGACTCATCCTGCTTCGCTCATCAGATGTCGAAGGACTCTGAGTCTCGCTTAGCCTTATACCATGTGAGACAGGCAAGAACCCTTTCTTGGCCTCACTCATGTTGAACCGCTTCAACACTTTATCTATGTACGTGCTTTGGCTCAGGCCGAGCAGCCTCCTCGTTCTATCTCTATAGATCTTGATGCCTAAAATGTAAACTGGCTCACCAAGGTCCTTCATTGAAAACTTGCCATTCAATGATTCCTTGACTGAGTTCAGCATCGAAACATCATTTCCAATCAGTAGTATGTCATCCACATACAAGATCAAAAACACAATCGAGCTAACTACTTGTATAAACAAGCGTCCTCATCGCTTTTGATGAAACCAAGACCAGTGACGACCTCATCAAAACGAATGTTCCAACTCCGAGATGCTTGCCTCAACCCCATAAATGGATCTCTTGAGCTTGCATACTTTACTAGTGCTAGTCGGATCGACAAAACCCTCGGGCTATATCATATACACGTCCTCGGTTAAACTTTCGTGAAGGAAAGCCGTCTTGACATCCATCTGCCATGTCTCGTAATCGAAATATGCAGCTATAGCTAGTACGATCCTCACCGACTTCACCATCGCTACCGGCGAGTAAGTCTCGTCGTAGTCAATTCCTTGAACTTGTCCATAACCCTTAGCGACAAGCTGAGCTTTGTGGATCTGAACATTTCCATCCACACTGGTTTTCTTCTTAAAGACCCATTTGCAACCAATGGCTGTTACGCCAGGCGGCGGATCAACCAAGTCCCAGACTTGATTCTCATCCATGGACTTTAACTTGGATCTCATGGCCGCCAGCCATGCCTCGGAATCTGGGCTCACCATCGCTTCCGCATACGTGGCCGGCTCGTCACCTTCTAGCAACAATACATCACGCACTCTGCGCAATCTTTCCGACCTTCGTGGTTCCAGTGCCGCTTCCACTATGGGTTCCCTCACTGACTCCGGTATGATCTCATCACCAGCCGAGCCGTCCCCGAGTGGTCCTCGAATTTCTTTGAGTCGGACCATCCTCCCACTAGCCTCCCGACTGAGAAACTCTTTCTCAAGGAAAACCCCATTCCGAGCAACAAACACTTTGTTCTCTTCCCGATTGTAGAAGCTATATCCCAAGGTTTCCCTCGGATATCCCACGAATATGCATTTATCCGACTTGGGTGTAAGCTTGTCTGACATAAGTTTCTTGACAAATGCTTCACAACCCCAAATCTTTAGAAAAGACAAACCGGGACTCTTCCCGGTCCACATCTCATGTGGTGTCTTGTCTATGGATTTTGATGGTACCCTTTTAAGTGTGAAAGCTGCAGTTTCTAGAGCGTATCCCCAGAATGACAAGGGTAAATCTGACTTGCTCATCATAGATCGAACCATGTCCAATAAGGTACGATTCCTCGTTCTGATACACCATTTCTCTATGGCGTACCCGGAGGTGTGAGCTGAGGTACTATACCTCTGTTTTCAGATGATCATCAAACTCCTGGCTCTCTCCACGATCAGATCATACAAGTTTTATAGTCTTGCCGAGCTAATTCTCAACCTCGTTTTGAAAAACTTTTCAAAAGTTTCCTACTTGTGCCTCATCAAATAGATATATCCATATCTACTCAAGTTGTTGGTAAAAGTCACGAAGTACTGTAGGATCGAAAGTATGTCTAGAGGGGGGTGATTAGACTACTTGACCAAATAAAAATCTAGCATTTTCCCAATTTTAGTTCTTGGCAGATTTTAGCTATCTTAGCACAAGTCAAGCAATCTCCACACAATTCAAGCAAGCATGCAAAAGAGTATATGAGCAGCGGAAAGTAAGCATGCAACTTGCAAGAATGTAAAGGGAAGGGTTTGGAGGATTCAAACACAATTGGAGACACGGATGTTTTTGTCGTGGTTCCAATAGGTGGTGCTATCATACATCCACGTTGATGGATACTTCAACCCACGGAGGGTAACGGTTGCGCGAGTCCATGGAGGGCTCCACCCACGAAGGGTCCACGAAGAAGCAACCTTGTCTATTCCATCATGGCCGTCGCCCATGAAGGACTTGCCTCACTAGCGGTAGATCTTCACGAAGTAGGCGATCTCCTTGCCCTTACAAACTCCTTGGTTCAACTCCACAATCTTGTCGGAGGCTCCCAAGTGACACCTAGCCAATCTAGGAGACACCACTCTCCAAGAAGTAACAAATGGTGTGTTGATGATGAACTCCTTGCTCTTGTGCTTCAAATGATAGTCTCCCCAACACTCAACTCTCTCTCACAGGATTTGGATTTGGTGGAAAGAAGATTTGAGTGGAAAGCAACTTGGGGAAGGCTAGAGATCAAGATTCATATGGTTGGAATGGAATATCTTGACCTCAACACAAGTGTAGGTGGTTCTCTCTCAGAAAATGTGTATTGGAAGTGTAGGTATGTTCTGATGGCTCTCTCCACGAATGAAGAGTGGGTGGAGGGGTATATATAGCCTCCACACAGAATCTAACCGTTACACACAATTTGCCAAACTCGGTGGGACCGAATGGTTAAACTCGGTCGGACCGATTCAGCAATCCTAGTGACCGTTAGGATTTTCGGTGGGACTGAGATGCAACTCGGTAGGACCGATATGGTTAGGGTTAGGGCATAATGTAATCTCGGTGTGACCGATTACACAAACTCGATGGGACCGATTTTGGTAATAAGCTAACCAGAGAGTTGGTCAGGTAAACTCGGTGGGACCAATTCGCTCATCTCGGTGAGACCAAAATGTTACAAAAGGGAAACAGAGAGTTTACGTTGCATTCTCGGTGGGACCGATCGCTCATCTCGGTAAGACCGAAACGTTACGAAGGGAAACAGAGAGATTACAATCCCATCTCGGTGAGACCGAGATCCCTATTGGTGAGACTGATTTTCCTAGGGTTTATGGTAGTGGCTATGACATTTGAAACTCGGTGGCATCGGATAGAAAGAATCGGTGGGGCCGAGTTTGACTTTTGGTTTAGGTCATATGTGGATGTGGGAAAGTAGTTGAGGATTTTGGAGCATATCACTAAGCACTTTGAGCAAGCAAGCCATTAAGCAACACCTCATCCCTCCTTGATAGTATTGGCTTTTCCTATAGACTCAATGTGATCTTGGATCACTAAAATATAAAATGTAGAGTCTTGAGCTTCAAGCTTGAGCCAAACTTTTTGTCCTTAGAGTTTTGAGGGATCCACTTTCCTCATCCATGCCATGCCATTCATTTAGCTTTTCCTGAAATATTAATCTTGGAATAATGTTAGCTTAATGAGCTATATGTTGTTAGGATATACCAAAACCACCTAGGGATAGTTGCACTTTCAATCTCCCCCTTTTTGGTAATTGATGACAACATATAGATCAAAGCTTTGACAAATGATAATAAGAGTTAAAGATATTGTCGCTTTGGGAAGTATGTGAAAAGCAAGAGCTCCCCCTAAATTTATGCATATCTTAAGATTTGCTTTGGACTGCAAATGCATAATGAGTTAGGATCATGGGTTACTCTTCCATGTCACATACATCTTGGTGGAGCGCTCAAAATGATAAGAATTAAATACATGCACTCATCACCAAGCAAAGTGAATGATCATATAAGGATAAGTAAGATAATATCATCTAACAAGCATAAGTGTAGCTTATGATCAACCACATGATCATCAATGTCTCACAAATAATAGCATAGTATCTCAAGCAATCAAAAGCAACCAAAGTTCAACCAAGAAGACAAGAGAGAACAAAAGCAAACTCTCTCTCTCTCTCTCGAAGCCTATGGTCTATATATTTTTATCCCCCTTTGGCAACAAGTTACCAAAAAGTTCGTAGAAAATGCATAGCACTAAAACGTCTCTCAGGCTTGGTCTTCAGGTGGTGGTGTCCGGAGAACTCCAAGAACGAAGGCTTCAGTCAAAGTAGATGGAGCTGCTGGGGTAGGTGCTGGAGTTGGTGGCACTGAAGCTGTAGCTGGTGCAGATGAAGTGGCTCTGGTGTCTGGTACTCGTACTGCAGTTGACCTCTGAGCTCTAGGCACTCTGGCAAATGCATCAGTGGTTGTCTTTCCCTTCCTCTCCTGCATATCATCTTGAAGTTGCTCCACAACAGACTGAATCTCAGTTACTTTGACATCTAAATCATAGAATTTTTGTTCCATGATTCTTTCCAGGCTCTCCTGGTTTTGAGTTAGGGTGGCTAACCCCTTCTCAATCCTCTGAGTTGATGCTATCAAATAACCAAGTTGGTCCTGCTTGCTTTTCAAAAAGTACTCAGATGCCTCCTCTTGAGTTGGCATCTTGGCAGCCTTCTCTTTCTTTGCTTTCTCCTTCTTCTCTTGAGCTTGTACTGATGATGGTTCATTCTCATTCATCACAACTTGATTGTCCTCGAAGTCTGGGTAGATAGGCAAGTGTTCCTTATCCAACAGGTATGTGCCTGTGCCCATCTTTAAGTTTATCAACTCCTGGATTTGTGGGGCATATCCACAACTTCTTTTCTGGTCTGCTGCATTCCTCTTGATAGTCTCAACTATAAGGCTCATGACCTTGAACTTCTGTGGCACATCAAATATATGTAGCAAGTTAATTGCATGGCCTCTGATCATTCTGTGATCATCAGACTTGGGCAAGAGAGTGTGCCTAAGGATCTAATTGATTGTAGGCAGCCCTGATAGCAAGTGTTTTACTGACCCAAACTGGTGAGTCTCAAGATCATCTTCAGGAATCTCCTTGTACATGTTTGCCATAGAGTTGTGATCCATCTTCTTCTTGGCATAGACATCCAAGTCATCTTCTTCTTCCTTAGGAGCATTGATCAGATTGGCCCATTCTTCAATAGTTGATTGGTATGTTGTTCCTTCAGACATCCAAACTATTCTGCCATCTGGATAGAAATGTGCTGTGGAGTAGAATTGCATAATGAGCTCCTCATTCCACTTTGTGAGCTTCTGCCCAACAAAGTCTGCAACTCCACAAGCACTGAAGCTGTCAAACACACCAGGATAGTGTTCCTCATTTTCCTTGATATACTTCCAGTTGACCCACCTCATTTCACACACTATAGGCTTCTTGTCTAGCAGCACTGTCTCATAGAAATATTGCTGTTCCTTTGTGTGGAACCTGTAATCAACAGCAGTTCTTCTTCTTGTAGCATATGGGTCTGTCTCTCTCCATTTCCTCAGTCTTGAGTATCTCCTGATCTTCATGTTCTCAGCCACAGGATGAGCATCATTGTGGTCTGGAATCTTGGGTTTGAGCTTCCTCAGGACTTGTCATTCATCATCTTCATCAGCAGCAACTTCAGGCACTAGGGCCTTGTTCTTCTCAGCAGCTGGTATACTCCTGGCATTCCTCTTAGTTGCACTCTTGGGCTTGGAGGCTGCTTTGGGTGCTTCTTTGGGCTTTGATGAAGCAGCCCATGTCCTGATAGCATCACCCATAAGCTTCTGGGCCTTAGGTGCTGGTGCAGCAACCTCTTCTTCCTCTTCCTCTTTAGAATCTCTCATGATTGAGGATCTCCCAAGCACTCTAGCAGTGGTCTTTTTGATCCTCTCCTTCCTCTTCTTCCCTTCTGCAGCAACCTCTTTGGGTTCAGATCCCAAAGGGACTTGAGTAGATGCTCTGGCCTTAGACATTGGAATTATGTTTGCAGGAACCTTTTGCTTCATGACTGGCTTGGTGGCAGCAGCAGTGCTATATTCCTTCTTAACCACTTTCTTCCTGGAAGTGGCCTCATCCTCAACTGCCACATAGTCTTCATCCTCAAATTCTGAAGTTTTCTTCTTCCTTGTTCTGGTGGCAGCTTTGGGCAAGTTGCTGGGAGTGCTCCTGCTACCATCATCTGAACTGCTAGAGGGACTAGTGCCCTCACTCAAGTGAACCTACTCCTCTGACCTGTTCTGGCTGTCACTCTGATCAGACATATTGCAAACACTGACAGCAGACCCTGTGAATAGATATAGATGAGATAGAGTGGATGAGCATCACAAAAATGCAGAGGTTTTTGCAAAAGAATGAGTCAAAAACTCAGTTTTAGTTTTCCACAGAAAGCATTTCGGATCAACCGATTTGAAAACTCGGTGATACCGAAGCAGCTGTTGGAACCTAAACTAGTGAACTCGGTCAGACCGAGTCACAGTTCGGTGGCACCGAGACTGCTGGGGTTTCACAAAGTCTTGAACTCGGTCACACCTATTTGCAATTCTCGGTCAGACCGAAAATTACATGTGCAATGGCCTGAGCCGAATCGGTGGTACCGAGTTCCACAACTCGGATGGTCCGAGATGGTTTCGGCGGAAACCTAACCCTAAATTTTCAATTCAACTCTAACCTACGGAGTGTTTTGACTGGATAGAAGCGTTTCAATCGTGGTAAGAATCATAATGAACACAATGTGCTAGGAATCGGACGGGGATAGCACTGTGATCGAGTCCATACCCTAGTACGGCGATGAACTCGCTACGGAGGCAACGGCGGGGAAGAATTCTGTTGACGGCAGCAGAGACCAGCGACAGGAGGCAGCTGGCGACGAGGAGGACGATCCGGAGACCCAGGAGGCAGAGCGAGCTATGCGTGGGCGAAGGGGTTTCGGAGAAATTTCCAAAATTTTGCCTGTGAGTATATATAGCCCGACCCTGTCGGTGTGACCGAGTGGAACAACTCGGTGGCACCGAGATTCATAACTGCAAGCAGTTACTGAAACACGGTGTGACCGAAAGGTTCAAATCGGTTGCACTGAGATTGAAAACCTAGATCGACTTAGTGATCTCGGTATGACCGAAATGGAGGAATCGGTCAGACCGAAAAGCACAAAGAAGTTTTGGAAGTTTAAGTCTATGACGAATCGGGGACTCCGAGTGCTCCTCACACAGAGTGGTTCGAATCTGACTTGATCAAATTGTGTGATGTAGCATGAATAGAGTTTGAGACGACAAAAGCATAGATAGCTAGAGAGGGTTCTTAGGCATTCTTGTCTATCCACTTGGCAAAAGAAAAGAAAAACAGTCAATCAAAACAACAAGTGGATGTCCTCGAATGAGTGAAATATGCAATCAACATGCTCACACAATAAAATGGCAATTGAAATATGTGGCAAAGCATGCACGGCCAATTCTAGCATCTATCAAACAAATTGTGATGACTAGGTCATCTATATATGAGTATATTGACTTAGGAGTCAAATGAGAATATTTGATCATAGGTCATACTCATCGTTTAAGCACAAGTGGGGTTACCACTTTTACATAAACAATTGTTGTGTTCACACCATTAGAGTTGCTTTAGCTCAATTCTTAGAGTAAAGCTCCCCCTAGATGTGAGATCCCCCTAAGAGGGATGAACTAACCTTGGGTTTTGTCGATGATGACTTCATGTAGATGTTGAAGATGTGGATGCTCAATGTTGATGTAGATCATTTGGAGCTATCCATTGGAGTGAGTTGCACTTTCAATACCTACACGGTTTAGTCCCACAAGGAACAAACAAGGATATCCATAGACATAGAGTGATGCACACACAAGATGATGTCTATGAAAGATTTCAGGTTACCTTGTCCCTTGTCTTACCAACAAGAGGGTTTGTGACTCCTTGAACTAGTGCAAGATGTGGAAGTTGATTGCACTTGTTCTTGCCAAGATGATAAGAGTGAAGTATGTTGGCGGCGTCACCCTCAAGAACTCTCTAGTTCTTCTTCGGGATCCACACCATCTTGATGAGAATCCTCGGTGTTGTAGTTGTACTTGATGAAGTGGAACTTGAAGTAGTCTTGGGATCCCACTTGACCAAGGCCTTAGGAGCTTCTTCAAATGCATCAATTTCCTCTTGAAGCTTGTCCTTGCCTTTTTGCTTCTGGTCTTGTGGTGGAAGATCATATTGAGCTTGTGCCCCTTTGAAAGAAGTAGGATCATACTTCTCTTGTTGAGGAACAAACTTCGTCTTGGGGTATTTATCTTCTTCCCACTCAACTCCATTGGCATTGAACTTTCGTTCAAAACCAACACCTTGATTCTTCCGGTGCCTTCCTTGCTTGCGTACAATTTCCTCGAATTGTTTACTTCCGGCAAGGCTCTTTTAAACACCTTTCTCTATAATTCCCCTCAATAAGCTATTTTCTTGCTCAAGTGTAACTTGGCTAAGAGAATCATTAGTGGAATCAAGAGAACTACTAGAAGCAACAATATTGGATTTAGCATGATTATTGTTACTACTAGAGGAAGAATCTTTCTTGTTCTTGTTACTAGACTTGACTTGAGGCATGTAAGTGGATAAGAGTAAACACTTGGCAATGTAAGAAGAACTTTTCTTGCAAAGATCATCATTGATTGCTTTTAAGAACTCATGCTCTTGCTCAAGGTTGAGCTTTTCAGAGCGTAATTTCTCATGAGTCCTTAAAAGTTCTCGATGATCTCCTAAGATAGTTTCATGAGCTAACTTAAGAGTGTTTAGTTCTTTAGTTAGAGACTCAATCTTCTCCTTATCATTGTCATTCGTTTTATCTTGATTAGCATGATTAATCGACGTTTCATCACAGTATTCATCACTAGAGTTGTCAACAAGTAAATCATCATCACCTAACAAGTCATCTTCATCACTATTGAAATCAACATACTCGGGGTGTGATACCTTTGGGACTTTAGCCATGAAGCATGTTCCAACTCCTTCATTTGGTGAGTCAAGTATGTCGTAGGAGTTGGTTGTCACAAGTGCTAGACCGGCAACACCTTCATCTTGAGTATATTCGGAGTCGGAGTGATAGCTTATCTCGGAGTGGTTGTCGGAGTCGGAGCCAGATACCCATTCACCAACATGAGCTTGATGTCTTCGTTTTGTGTAGCTCCTTGATGACTTGTCCTTTCTTTCCGAATCCTTGCTTCTCCGTGAGGGTCTTCGTTCATAACGATCATCTCTACTCCTTCTTTCTCTAGATGGTGATTCTTCTCTTCTACTTCTTCTCTTGGGAGAATCTTCTCTTCTCTTGTAGGGGGTCGTACACTCATTGGAATAGTGTCCGGGCCATCCACAATTGTAGCAGTTTCGCTCTCGACTAGAAGATCTTTTGTCATTGTAGGACCTTGACTTGGAGCTTCTCTCTTTGCTTCTACTCTTGTAGAACTTGTTGAAGTTCTTCACCATTAAGCTCAATTCTTCATTGAAGGTTTGTTTCTCACTCGATGATGTGGGGGCTTCACATGAGGCTTTGTAAGCACCACTTGATTTGTTGTGAAGTTTATCTTTATCCTTGAGTGACATCTCATGAGCAACAATTCTTCCGATGACTTCCGTTGGCTTGAGATCTTTGTAATTGGGCATCATTTGGATCAATGTGCACACGGCATCATATTTTCCATCCAAGGCTCTTAGGATCTTCTTGATGATGAATCTATCGGTCATCTCTTCACTCCCTAAGCCGGCAATCTCATTTGTGATAAGAGCAAGCCTAGAGTACATTTCAGCAACACCTTCACCATCCTTCATTTTGAACTTGTCAAGTTGACTTTGAAGCACATCCAATTTGGATTCCTTGACGGAGTCGGTACCTTCATGCATATCAATCAAAGTATCCCAAATTTCCTTTGCATTCTCAAGACGGCTAATTTTGTTGAATTCTTCGGGGCACAATCCGTTGAAGAGGATATCACAAGCTTGAGCGTTGTATTGCAGCATTTTCAACTCTTCTGCGGTGGCTTCACGGTTCGGTTCTTTCCCGTCAAAGAATTCACCTTGCAAGCCAATACACACAATAGCCCAAACGGCGGGGTTATGTCCAAGAATATGCATTTTCATCTTATGCTTCCAACTAGCAAAATTAGTACCATCAAAGTAAGGACCTCTACGGTGATAATTTCCCTCGCTAGACGCCATACTCTCCTAGGTTGTGAAACCAAGGCTATGACCGCCAAAAGCTATGGAAATCAAAGCAAATGGAGACCAAAGCTCCGATACCACTTGTAGGATCGAAAGTATGTCTAGAGAGGACGTGATTAGACTACTTGACCAAATAAAAATCTAGCCTTTTCCCAATTTTAGTTCTTGGCAGATTTTAGCTATCTTAGCACAAGTCAACCAATCTCCACACAATTCAAGCAAGCATGCAAAAGAGTATATGAGCAGCGGAAAGTAAAGCATGCAACTTGCAAGAATGTAAAGGGAAGGGTTTGGAGGATTCAAACACAATTGGAGACACGGATGTTTTTGTCGTGGTTCCGATAGGTGGTGCTATCGTACATCCACGTTGATGGAGACTTCAACCCACGGAGGGTAACGGTTGCGCGAGTCCACGGAGGGCTCCACCCACGAAGGGTCCATGAAGAAGCAACCTTGTCTATTCCATCATGGCCGTCGCCCACGAAGGACTTGCCTCACTAGCGGTAGATCTTCACGAAGTAGGCGATCTCCTTGCCCTTACAAACTCCTTGGTTCAACTCCACAATCTTGTCGGAGGATCCCAAGTGACACCTAGCCAATCTAGGAGACACCACTCTCCAAGAAGTAACAAATGGTGTGTTGATGATGGACTCCTTGCTCTTGTGCTTCAAATGATAGTCTCCCCAACACTCAACTCTCTCTCACGGGATTTGGATTTGGTGGAAAGAAGATTTGAGTGGAAAGCAACTTGGGGAAGGCTAGAGATCAAGATTCATATGGTTGGAATGGAATATCTTGACCTCAACACAAGTGTAGGTGGTTCTCTCTCAGAAAATGTGTATTGGAAGTGTAGGTATGTTCTGATGGCTCTCTCCACGAATGAAGAGTGGGTGGAGGGGTATATATAGCCTCCACACAGAATCTAGCCGTTACACACAATTTGCCAAACTCGGTGGGACCGAATGGTTAAACTCGGTCGGACCGATTCAGCAAACCTAGTGACCGTTAGGATTTTCGGTGGGACTGAGATGCAACTCGGTAGGACCGATATGGTTAGGGTTAGGGCGTAATGTAATCTCGGTGTGACCGATTACACAAACTCGATGGGACCGATTTTGGTAATAAGCTAACCAGAGAGTTGGTCAGGTAAACTCGGTGGGACCGATTCGCTCATCTCGGTGAGACCGAAATGTTACAAAAGGGAAACAGAGAGTTTACATTGCAATCTCGGTGGGACCGATCGCTCATCTCGGTAAGACCGAAACGTTACGAAGGGAAACAAAGAGATTACAATCCCATCTCGGTGAGACCGAGATCCCTATCAGGGAGACCGATTTGCCTAGGGTTTGTGGCAGTGGCTATGACATTTGAAACTCGATGGCGCCGGATAGAAAGAATCGGTGGGGCCGAGTTTGACTTTTGGTTTAGGTCATATGTGGATGTGGGAAAGTAGTTGAGGATTTTGGAGCATATCACTAAGCACTTTGAGCAAGCAAGCCATTAAGCAACACCTCATCCCTCCTTGATAGTATTGGCTTTTCCTATAGACTCAATGTGATCTTGGATCACTAAAATATAAAATGTAGAGTCTTGAGCTTCAAGCTTGAGCCAAACTTTTTGTCCTTAGAATTTTGAGGGATCCACTTTCCTCATCCATGCCATGCCATTTATTGAGGTTTTCCTGAAATATTAATCTTGGAATAATGTTAGCTCAATGAGCTATTTGTTGTTAGGAATTACCAAAACCACCTAAGGATAGTTGCACTTTCAAGTACTGATAGCCACCTCTGGCAGTTGTGCTCATTGGACCACACACATCACTATGTATAAGTTCCAATAGCTCGGACGCCCTCCTGCAACTCTTTGCAAGAGGAGACTTAGTCATCTTGCCAAGCAAGCATGATTCACATGTCTCTAACGACCCAAAGTCGGACGAAGTTAGGAGTCCATCATCATGGAGCTTCTTCATGCGTTTCAGACTAATGTGTCCAAGCCGGCAATGCCAGAAGTATGCCAGATTTTTCTCATTAGGCTTATGTCTCTTGACATTCACGTTATAGACCGGTTCCTGTTCTAGATTCAATATAAATAACCCATCAACAATGGGTGCATAGCCGTGGAACATACCATTCAAATAAATCGAACAACCATTGTCCTTTAAATTGAATTCATAACCCTGACTCATCAAACATGAGGCAGAAATAATGTTCCAACTAAGTGCAGGAATGTAATAACAATTATTCAATTTCAAAATAAATCCAGAAGGAAGTTGGAGCTGCATCGTGCCGACCTCCAACGCAGCAACTCTTGCTTTGTTGCCGACCCTGATGTCAATCTCCCCTTGTGCCACATGCCTAGTTCTTACCAGCCCCTGCACGGAGTTGCAAATGTGAACAACCGATCCGGTATCAAATACCCAAGATCTGCTAGGTATGTCAGCAAGGTAAATGTCTATAACATATGCAACAAGTGTACCTTTGCCTGAAGCAGCATTCCCAGCCTTCTTGCCATGCTCTGCAAGCCACATGCTAGAGTTCCTCTTCTAGTGACCAGTTTCCTTGCAATGATAGCAAGGTCTTTGAGTTCGGTCCATACTTCGGTGCAGCGGCGGAGGTCACCGTCTCGGTGCCCTTTGCCTTAGCCTTTTTCTTGGACCAACTCTTCTTGAACTTAGCCGATTTCTGCACCATCAACACTTTATGCGTGCCTTTCTTAATATCCTACTCTACCACTTTGAGCATCCCATGCAATTCAGTGAGCTTCTTATCCATGCCATGCATATGATAGTTCGAGATGAACGTCCCATAGCTGGGAGGAAGAGAACCCAGAACTGTGTCAATCGCCAGCTCATCCAAGAGCAGGAAGCCCAACTAATCCAAAGCTTGCACATATCCGATCATGTTGATCACATGCAGGCTCAGTGGATCACCTTCCTTCAGCTTACAATCCATTAAGGACCGCCAGACGTTGAACCTTTCGGTCCTAGCCTGCACCTGAAACATGCTCTTGAGACTCTCGATCATATCAAAAGCCCCAACATCTTCAAAATGCTGCTACAAATCGGGCTCCATACGAGCCAACATGAGGCAGCTGATCTCGTTTGATTCATCAACGAGTTTCTGGTAGGCATTCTTGGTTGTGGTACTAGCATTATCGGCAGGTTCCTCTGGAAGCAGATCCTCTAGAACATGTTCCTTTTTATCATGCTTGAGAACAATTCTCAAATTTCTATACCAGGTGGTAAAGTTTGTTTCATTCAGTTTATCCTTTTTCAGAATTGATTTCAATGCAAAGTTGGGTTGAGCAGGTGGTGCCATTGATCTACAACAGAAAAATATGCAATCACTAAGCAATGTGTTTATGTAGAGTAATTCTAGCCTTAAAAAGAAATACTCCCACTGAAGTCAGCATCCCTCCGCAAGCTCTTAGTGATTCAGGATCCGACTAGCATATGTGACTAGTGAGCTTTAGCATCACTGCTAGACAACATGCCTATCCGGTAAGCAACTCCTTACTAATCATATCTCTATACGACTCCTGTTGGTCGGGTAGGTATCTCATACCCCGGCTCCCGACCTCTTTTGCCACAAGGCCAAAAACCGTTTTGATAGCCTTGTCAAGATAACCTAATGCACTGCATGTCTGTGTCTGACACGAACCCTTCAGTTCAAGGACACCTAGTTGCACCCCAATTTTATGAGCCCACTACTAGACGTACTTGACATGCGAAGGTGAAACATCGGGAATGGCAATTTACTTGATATTCATGAGGGATCTTTCTACCATTCTAACATGCATAGAAACAAAGAAGCATAACAATCACAAGTAAAACATATATTTTGAAGTAGTATGGCTCCTTCATGGATGTCCTTCCAGGTCGGCTCCAACTCCGATAACCATCTAGAAACTCCATCTTGTTTGTCACGCCGGGCCGCCAAGCCGCCAACTTGATCTTTGTTATCCAAATACTACAACTAGTAATGAATTTTACATAGAGTCATAAGTCGACATGCAGGTCGTTATACAATAAAATGACAACACTTTGGCTCCTGCCAGCTGACCAACATGACATGCAGGCCATGTATAATTTACACCATGCATCACATACACATGACCCATACTACTCACATCAAACCCTGCAAAATAAAGTTATGCATAGAATCACATTCTACCAGTTTTGAGTGATCGTGTATGAAATACAAGGCGCTACGCACACGGCGGTCCCGCTAGCCGGTTAGTAGGCGGGGTTCGAAGGAGCAGTGCCCCTCACGGGTGCGGGCAGCGCCCGACGTTTTCGGAAATCACATATCATATCTGAACTCCGATCACGCCGAATTTTTCGATCTGACCGATCTTATCGATCATCGCGAGCCCGATTCGGATTTATGTTTCACTGTTAACCCCGATGGCGGAAACCGACCGATAGGGGTAGGGTGTGTCACGACCTCATCGATTGTGATCATCAGAAAACATAACTACATCGATCCCCATGTGTAGTTGATCTCATCAACTGTGCACACAGCCGGTCTTATCAACGACAACAGATCTCATCTATCGCCTTCACATATCTAATATGCATATGATCTGAATCCAAATCCTATAGCAGAGGCTCTGATACCACTATTGGGTTCCACGGTAGGGTGCGTCGACTGTAAATTCAACTAACCACATATGTTGGTGTACTCAAGTCCCAATTCAACTAACCACACACACCTGGGCTGCACCATTTTGACTATACTAACATTGGACAAAATATGTAAGATACACATTCATAAAATAAAAACTAGTGGAAAATGATGCTTCTTAACACACTTATATTGTGGCCATAGAATAGAAAAAGGTGTGCATTATCATGCAAACAATTTTTGGGCACATTAAAAAGGTTACTTTTCCATGCATTAATAGGGATGATTATGTGGTCAGCTTAAAAACATGTTTATGTGGTATATATGAAGACATACGTTTTAACAGATCATATTTAATTGATGGATTTAGTTATGATCCTTAATTACAATTTATCAAATTTATTTCCGCAAGAAATTATGCATCATGCTAGTGGCGGAGTTTGCGCAACATATTTGGGGGGGGGGCAATTGGCTAGGGAAACCAACACCATGCATGGGCTTGATTTTAGTGATTCGACGGGCCACTTATTTTAGGATAATCTGAACAAATCTCGTGGGCTTGGGGGTGATCGCTGAGGTTGGCCTCCAGTAAGCTCTGCCACTACGTCACGTCATTTGTGGAAGCAAGTTTAGGAAACAAAACATATTCCATATGGCTGGCGTGAAAAACGCAAGTAGTTACTGAAAAGAAGGCGATCAAAAAGAAAACAAACCTACCAACCACATGGCTTTCGTGCCAGATTGCTTCTAATCATAGGGCTTTCGACCAATTTATAGGAAGGAAGGATCAGTAGTAAGTTCCATTTCCATAGGGATCCCACTAGCAAGAGCCTTTTATGTGCATACAACACACTGAGAGTTGGAAATTTGTGTCAAGCAAAGCCTCCCTGACAGCTATAAAAAATTCATCAACGAGACTTGGTCTCGATCTAGTGAGGTGTACCGATAGCTAGCTGGGACCCCCTCCTGGTCACTGGTTATGGTGTTGCTGCCATCCCAGTGGAAATCCCTGAGTTCTGGCAACAGAAGCCTTCCACCAAGAACAATAGAGCAGTGGCACCATCCAAAGGAGGGAGGTTGTACCAAGAGGATGATTATGTGAAATAGCTGAATCTTATTTGTTTTAATAGGAGCTTGATCTCATGGTATGTATGTAGTTCTTTTTAATTTCCTTGATCAATGCATTGTCTTCTTTGCAGTCTTCTCAAGAGATTGGTGGCTGAGCATGGAAAGTGTAAATGGGCGGAGATTTCAAAACACCTCCCAGGACGAATTAGGAAGCAATGCCGTGAGTGATGGACAAATCGATTATCTGCACCCCGACCTCAAGGTCTTCTTACTCTTTTCGTGAATAACGGCTTATAATCTTCATTTTAATTAGGGGAAACCTTGCATGGATCTATACATTATCTGGAAATCTAAGTTTTTTTAGTTAACTTTTAATATGTTCGAACTGAAACAATTTAGACTTGGCTCGATGGCCTGGCCTAGGTCTACTTATTATTTTCAATAGCGGCTTATAATCTTTATTTTAATTAGGGGAATCCTTTCATAGATCTATATGTTGGGGAACGCAGTATTTCAAAAAAAAAATCCTGCGATCACATAAGATCTATCTAGGTGATGCATAGCAACAATAGGGGAGAGTGCGTCTACGTACCCTCATAGACCAAAAGCTGAAGCGTTTAGTAACGCGGTTGATGTAGTCGAACAACTTCGCGATCCGTCTGATCAAGTACCGAACGCACGGCACCTCCGCGATCTGCACACGTTCAGCTCGGTCATGTCCCTCGTACTCTTGATCCAACTGAGGCCGAGGGTGAGTTCCGTCAGTACGACGGTGTGGTGACGGTGATGATGAAGTTACCGACGGAGGGCTTCGCCTAAGCACTACGACAATATGACTGAGGTGGAAAACTGTGGAGGGGGGCACCACATATGGCTAAAGATCAACTTGTGTGTCTATGGGGTGCCCCCTCCCTGTATATAAAGGAGGGGAGGAGGAGGAGGGCCGGCCTCAAGGGGCGTGCCCAAGGGGGGGAGTCCTACTCCTAGTAGGAGTAGGTTTCCCCCATTCCTAGTCCAAGTAGGAGAAGAAGGAAGGAGCGGAAGAAGAGAAGGAAAGGGGGGCCGGCCCCCTAGCCCTAGTCCAATTCGGTTTGGGCTAGGAGGGCGCACACCACCTCTTGGTCTGCCTCCTCTCTTTCACTACTAGGCCCATAAGGCCCAATAACTTCCCGGAGGGGGTTCCGGTAACCCCCGGTACTCCAAAACTTATCCGAAACACCCTGAACCATTCCGGTGTCCGAACGTAACCTTCCAATATATGAATCTTTGAGTCTTCGCCATTTTGAGACTCCTTGTCATATCCGTGATCTGATCTAGGACTCCGAACAACCTTCGGTACATCAAATCACATAACTCATAATACATATTGTCATCGAACGTTAAGCGTGCGGACCCTGCGGGTTCGAGAACTATGTAGACATGACCGAGACACATCTCTGATCAATAACCAATAGCGGAACCTGGATGCTCATATTGGTTCCTACATATTCTACGAAGATCTTTATCAGACAAACCGCATAACAACATACGGTGTTCCCTTTGTCATCGGTATGTTACTTGCCCGAGATTCGATCGTCAGTATCATCATACCTAGTTCAATCTCGTCACCTGCAAGTCTCTTTACTCGTTCCGTAATGCATCATCCCGCAACTAACTCATTAGTCACATTGCTTGCAAGACTCATAGTGATGTGCATTACCGAGAGGGCCCAAAGATACCTCTCCGATACACGGAGTGACAAATCCTAATCTCGATCTATGCCAACTCAACAAACACCATCACAGACACATGTAGAGCATCTTTATAATCACCCAGTTACATAATGACATTTGTAGCACACAAGGTGTTCCTCCGGTATTCGGGAGTTGCATATTCTCATAGTCATAGGAACATGTATAAGTCATGGACAAAGCAATAGCAATAAACTAAACAATGATACTGCTAAGCTAATGGTTGGGTCTAGTCCATCACATCATTCTCTAATGATTTGATCCCGTTCATCAAATGACAACACATGTCCATGGCTAGGAAACTTAACCATCTTTGATTAACGAGCTAGTCAAGTAGAGGCATACTAGGGACAGTCTATTTGTCTATGTATTCACACATGTACTAAGTTTCTGGTTAATACAATTCTAGCATTAATAATAAGCATTTATCATGATATAAGGAAATATAAATAACAACTTTATTATTGCCTCTAGGGCATATTTCCTTCAGTCTCCCACTTGCACTAGAGTCAATAATCTAGATTACACAGTAATGATTCTAACACCCATGGAGTCTTGGTGTTGATCATGTTTTGCTCGTGAGAGGGGCTTAGTCAACGGGTCTGCAACATTGAAGCGTCTCTTGATGTGCTTGGTTCTCTTGTGAAATCAGGATTCCTTTGCCAAGGCAATTGCACCAGTATTGTCACAAAAGATTTTCATTGGACCCGATGCACTAGGTATTAAACCTAGATCAGATATGAACTCCTTCATCCAGACTCCTTCATTTGCTGCTTCCGAAGCAGCTATGTATTCCGCTTCACAGGTAGATCCCGCCACGACGCTCTGCTTGGATCGGTGTCAAAGCTTGCATCAACGTAACCATTTACGACGAGCTCTTTGTCACCTCCATAAACAAGAAACATATCCTTAGTCCTTTTCAGGTATTTCAGGATATTTTGACCATTGTCCAGTGATCCACTCCTGGATTACTTTGGTACCTCTGGGCCCTCTCGGTAATGCACATCACTAATAGCAAGACACACATCAGGTCTGGTACACAGCATGGCATACATGATAGAACCTATGGCTAAAGCATAGGGAATGACTTTCAGTTTCTCTCAATCTTCTGCAGTGGTCGGGCATTGAGTCTGACTCAACATCACACCTTGTAACACAGGCACGAGCCCTTTCTTTGCTTGATCCATTTTGAACTTCTTCAAAACTTATCAAGGTATGTGCTTTGTGAAAGTCCAATTAAGCGTCTTGATCTATCTCTATAGATCTTGATGCCAATATATAAGCAGCTTCACCGAGGTCTTTCATTGAAAAATTCTTATTCAGGTATCCTTTTATGCTATTTATAAATTCAGTATCATTTCCGATCAACAATATGTCATCCACATATAATATCAGAAATGCTACAGAGCTCCCACTCACTTTCTTGTAAATACAGGCTTCTCCAAAAGTCTGTATAAAACCATATGCGTTGATCACATTATCAAAGCGTATATTCCAACTCCGAGATGCTTGCACCAGTCCATAAATGGATCGCTGGAGCTTGCACACTTTGTTAGCACCTTTTGGATCGACAAAACCTTCCGGTTGCATCATATACAACTCTTCTTTAGGATATCCATGAAGGAATGCAGTTTTGACATCCATTTGCCAAATTTCATAATCATAAAATGCAGCAATTGCTAACATGATTCAGATGGACTTAAGCATCTCTACGGGTGAGAAGGTCTCATCATAGTCAACTCCTTGAACTTGTCAAAAACCTGTCGCAACAACTCGAGTTTTGTAGACAGTAACATTACTGTCAGCGTCAGTCTTCTTCTTGAAGATCCATTTATTCTCTATGGCTTGCCAATCATCGGGCAAGTCAACCAAAGTCCACACTTTGTTCTCATACATGGATCCCATCTCAAATTTCATGGCCTCAAGCCATTTTGTGGAATCTGGGCTCATGATCACTTCCTCATAGTTCGTAGGTTCGTCATGGTCAAGTAACATGACCTCCAAAACAGGATTACCGTACCACTCTCGTGCGGATCTTGCTCTGGTTGACCTACGAGGTTTGGTAGTAACTTGATCAGAAGTTTCATGATCATCATCATTAGCTTCCTCACTAATTGGTGTAGGAATCACTGGAACTGATTCCTGTGACGAACTACTATCCAATAAGGGAGAAGGTACAGTTACCTCATCAAGTTCTACTTTCCTCCCACTCACTTCTTTCGAGAGAAACTCCTTCTCTAGAAAGGATCCATTCTTAGCAACGAATATCTTGCCTTCGGATCTGTGATAGAAGGTGTACCCAACAGTTTCCTTTGGGTATCCTATGAAGACACATTTCTCCTATTTGGGTTCGAGCTTATCAGGTTGAAGTTTTTTCACATAAGCATCGCAGCCCCAAACTTTCAGAAATGACAACTTGGGTTTCTTGCCAAACCACAGTTCATATGGTGTCGTCTCAACGGATTTCGATGGTGCCCTATTTAACTTGAATGCAGCCGTCTCTAAAGCATAACCCAAAACAATAGCGGTAAATTAGTAAGAGACATCATAGATCGCACCATATCTAATAAAGTGCGGTTACGACGTTCGAACACACCATTACGCTGTGGTGCTCCAGGTGGTGTGAGTTGTGAAACTATTCCGCATTGTTTCAAATGAAGACCAAACTCATAACTCAAATATTCACCTCCATGATCAGATCGTAGAAACTTAATTTTCTTGTTACGATGATTTTCCACTTCACACTAAAATTCCTTGAACTTTTCAAATGTTTCAGACTTATGTTTCATCAAGTAGATATACCCATATCTGCTCAAATCATGTGTGATGGTCAGAAAATATGATACCTGCCGCGAGCATCAACACTCATCGGACCACATACATCAGTTTATATTATTTCCAATAAGTCTGTTGCTCGCTCCATTGTTCCGTAGAATGGATTCTTAGCCATCTTGCCCATGAAGCATGGTCCACAAGCATCAAGTGATTCCAAAAGCCCATCAGCATGGAGTTTCTTCATGCGCTTTACATCAATATGACCTAAACGGCAGTGCCACAAATAAGTTGCACTATCATTATTAAACTTATATATTTTAGCTTCAATACTATGAATATGTGTATCACTACTATCGAGATTCAATAAAAAGATACCACTCATCAAGGGTGCATGACCATAAAAGATATTACTCATATAAATAGAACAACCATTATTCTCTGATTTAAATGAATAACCGTCTCGCATCAAACAAGATCTAGATATAGTGTTCATGCTTAACGCTGGCACCAAATAACAATTATTCAGGTCTAATACTAATCCCGAAGGTAGATGTAGAGGTACCGTGCCGATGGTGATCACATCGACTTTGGAACCATTTCCCACGCGCATCGTCACCTCGTCCTTAGCCAATCTTTGCTTAATCCGTAGCCCCTGTTTCGAGTTGCAAATACTAGCAACAGAACCAGTATCAAATACCCAGGCTCTACTGCGAGCATTAGTAAGGTACTCATCAATAACATGTATATCAAATATACCTTTCACTTTGCCATCCTTCTTATCTTCCAAATACTTGGGGCAGCTCCGCTTAGAGTGACCAGTCCCTTTGCGGTAGAAGCACTCAGTCTCAGGCTTAGGTCCAGACTTGGGTTCCTTCACTTGAGCAGCAACTTGTTTGCCGTTCTTCTTGAAGTTCCCCTTCTTCCCTTTGCCCTTTTTCTTGAAACTAGTGGTCTTGTTGACCATCAACACTTTATGCTCCTTCTTGATTTCTACCTCCGCAGCTTTTAGCATCACAAAGAGCTCGAGAATTGTCTTATCCATCCCTTGCATATTATAGTTCATCATGAAGCTTTTATAGCTTGATGGCAGTGATTAAAGAACTTTGTCAATGACACTATCATGAGGAAGATTAACTCCTAGTTGAGTCAAGTGGTTATGTTACCCAGACATTATGAGTATATGTTCACTGACAGAACTATTCTCCTCCATCTTGCAGCTGTAGAACTTATTGTAGACTTCATATCTCTCAATCCGGGCATTTGCTTGAAATATTAACTTCAACTCCTGGAACTTCTCATATGCTCCATGACATTCAAAATGTCGTTGAAGTCCCAGTTCTAAGCCATAAAGCATGGCACACTAAACTATCGAGTAGTCATCAACACGTGTCTGCCAGGCATTCACAATGTGTGTAGTTGCTGGCGCGGGTGGCACACCTAGCGGTGCTTCCAAGATGTAATTCTTCTGTGTAGCAATGAGGATAATCCTCAAGTTACGGACCCATTCCGTGTAGTTGTTACCATCATCTTTCAACTTAGATTTCTCTAGGAATGCATTAAAATTCAACGGAACAGTAGCACGGGCCATTAATCCACAACAACATAGACATGCAAAATACTATTAGGTACTAAGTTCATGATAAATTAAAGTTCAATTAATCATATTACTTAAGAACTCCCACTTAGATAGACATCTCTCTAATCATCTAAGTGATCACGTGATCCATATCAACTAAACCATGTCTGATCATCACGTGAGATGGAGTAGTTTTCAATGGTGAACATCACTATGTTGATCATATCTACTATATGATTCACGCATGACCTTTTGTCTCAGTGTTCCGAGGCCATATCTGCATATGCTAGGCTCGTCAAGTTTAACTTGAGTATTCTGCGTGTGCAAAACTGGCTTGCATGTATGTGAACGTAGAGCTTATCACACCCGATCATCATGTGGTGTCTCGGCACGATGAACTATAGCAATGGTGCATACTCAGGGAGACCACTTGTACCTTGAAATTTAGTGAGAGATCATCTTATAATGCTACCGCCGTACTAAGCAAAATAAGATGCATAAGGATAAACATCACATGCAATCAATATAAGTCATATGATATGGCCATCATCATCTTGTGCCTTTGATCTCCATCTCCAAAGCACCTTCATGATCACCATTGTCACCGGCTTGACACCTTGATCTCCATCATAGCATTGTTGTCGTCTTGCCAACTATTGCTTCTACAACTATCGCTACCGCTTAGTGATAAAGTAAAGCAATTACATGGCGATTGCATTTCATATAATAAAGTGACAAACATATGGCTCCTGCCAGTTGCCGATAACTTTGTTTCAAAACATGATCATCTCATACAACAATTTATACAATCACGTCTTGACCATATCACATCACAACATGCCCTGCAAAAACAAGTTAGATGTCCTCTACTTTGTTGTTGCAAGTTTTACGTGGCTGCTACGGGCTTAGCAAGAACCGTTCTTACCTACGCATCAAACCACAACGAATTTTTGTCAAGTGTGTTGTTTTAGCCTTTAACAAGGACAGGGTGTAGTCACACTCGATTCAACTAAAGTTGGAGAAACAGACACCCACTAGCCACCTGTGTGCGAAGCACGTCGGTAGAACCAATCTCATGAATGCGGTCATGTAATGTCGGCCTGGGCCGCTTCATCCAACAATACCGCCGAATCAAAGTATGACATGCTGGTAAGCAGTATGACTATTATCGCCCACAACTCTTTGTGTTCTACTCATGCATATAACATCTACACATAGACCTGGCTCTGATACCACTGTTGGGGAACGCAGTATTTCAAAAAAGTCCTACGATCACGCAAGATCTATCTAGGAGATGCATAGCAATGAGAGGGGAGAGTGCGTCCACGTACCCTCATAGACCGGAAGCAGAAGCATTTAGTAACACGGTTGATGTAGTCGAACGTCTTCGCGGTCCAACCGATCAAGTACCGAATGCACGGCACCTCCGCGATCTGGGTGAGTTACGTCAGCACGACGGCGTGCTGACGGTGATGATGAAGTTACAGATGCAGGGCCTCGCCTAGGCACTACGACAATATGACCGAGGTGGAAAACTATGGAGGGGGGCACCACATAGGGCTAAAGATCAACTTGTGTGTCTATGGGGTGCCCCTCCCCTGTATATAAAGGAGGGGAGGAGGAGGAGGAGGGCCGGTCTCAAGGGGCACGCCCAAGGGGGATTCCTACTCCTAGTAGGAGTTGGTTTCCCCCTTTCCTAGTCCAAGTAGGAGAAGAATGAAGGAGAGGAAGAAGAGAAGGAAAGGGGCCGCCCCCTAGCCCTACTCCAATTCGGTTTGGGCTAGGGGGGCGCGCGCCACCTCTTGGCATGCCTCCTCTCTTCCACTACTAGGCCCATAAGGCCCAATAACTTCTCAAAGGGGGTTCTGGTTGAGGGAGTCCTAGATTATGGGGTCCTTGGGCGTCCGGGCTATGTGACATGGGCTAAACTGGTGGGCCTGAAGATACAAGATAGAGGGCTTCCCTCGAGTCCGGATGGGACTCTCCTTGGCATGGAAGGCAAGCTTGGCGTTCGGATATGAATATTCCTTTCTCTGTAAACCGACTCTGTACAAACCCTAGCTCTCCGGTATCTATGTAAGCTGGAGGGTTTATTCCGTAGAGGCGGTCATAATCATACAGGCTAGACATCTAGGGTTTAGCCATTACGATCTCGTGGTAGATCAACTCTTGTAACCCCTATACTCATCAAAGTCAATCAAGCAGGACGTAGGCTTTTACCTCCATCAAGAGGGCCCGAACCTAGGTAAACATCGTGTCCCCTGCCTCCTGTTACCTTCGATCCTTAGATGCACAATTCGGGACCCCCTACCCGAGATCTGCCAGTTTTGACACCGACATTGATGCTTTCATTGAGAGTTCCTCTATGCTGTCGACAAAGGATTCGATGGCCCGTTCGATCATCCACAATGATGTTGTTTCAGGGGAGATCCCCCCCCCCCCGGCCAAATTTTCGTATTCGGCGGCTTCATGTTGTGTGCCAATTTGATTGGCCACCTCGAGCAGATCGATAGCTACGCCCTTGGTCATCAGATCAGTTTCAGGAACCTAAACTATGTCCCTGGTATCCGAGGAGATTTAATCTTTGAAGGGTTGGCCCCGATTACCGCTCTGGCCCTAGATCCAGAGCAGGCCGACGGGTCCGAAGACGGGGGTCTAGAGCCCGCCGAACTCTCTGCATTTATGGAACTGGCTGCCGGAGAAGCGCCGGACACTCTACCGGACTCTAGTTCCGAACTCTCAAGGTCCATGTCAAGCGGGCGCCGGCAGGAGGCTCCAACTCCGGACAGCTCCACAGACTCCCGTGTCTCCGTCTGACCATCTCCTTTAAACGAGGCTCTGGACTTAATGCGATCGCTCGCCATTACAGAAGGATCGCTTTTCAATTATGCATATCCCAGACTAGGGGCTGAGAGCGGGGAATTTTACGTCCCACCCACCACCCACTTCATGGCCATTGTCGAAGATCTAACCGACATGCTGGACTACGCCTCCGAAGACATCGACGGTATGGACAATGATGCTGGAGACAAACAAGGCCAAAACCCTCCATTTACCGGACAATGGATGGCCACCTCCACATACGACGTGTACATGGTGGACACACCCAAAGAGGATGGTGATGATGGCAAGGAGAATCCGGTTGAGGACAAGCCTACCGAAGCCCCTCTAGAGTGTTGACGTTAGCGGCGCCGCTCAAAATCGCGTCGCGACAAAGACGGCAATACCGACACCGAAGACAATAATACTCCAGAGAATTCCGAAGACCCTGAAGCCCATGTAGAGCCAACATCCGAACAGGATGATTGGGAGGATGGGAAGGTTAACCCCGACGATCTTGTCGAGAACGAGGGCTCGGAGGATAGTAACTACTTACCGACCTCTGAAGAAGATGTGAGCCTCGGTGACAAAGATTTCATCATGCCGAAGGAACCCCTCGAACAAGAGCGCTTTAAGCGCCGGCTAATCGCCACCGCAAGAACCCTGAAAAAGAAGCAGCAGCAGCTCCAAGTTGATCAGGACTTACTCAATGACAGATGAACTAACGTGCTGGCAGCCAAGGAATACAACCTCGAACGCCCAACAAGGAGCTACTCGAAGTGCAAGCTGCTATCCCAATTCGATGATAAGGCCCTAGAGCCCATACCACCAATGTGTGACACTGCTACAGACCTAACCGACCGTCACGTGGCTGGGATAGAGCAGAAACTCAAGCCGAGCACCAGCCCGCACCACCTCGCCATAAAAGCAGGGGAACAGCAGCTCCAGAATATACATACGACCTACGACAGGACCTGGACAATAGAGCCGGTCAAACCAGATCAATCTATGGATCAAGGGGACGTGCCCCAGCGCGTGAGGACGGTCGTCAGGCCTGGCACGACAAGCACAACCTCACTCAGGCCAAAAATCGCATACAGACTTCATCTGAACTGCGTCACGACATTGCCCGATACAGAGGCGCCGCACACCCTCTATGCTTTACCGATGAGGTAATGGAGCACCAGTTCCCAGAAGGGTTTAACCCCTAAAAATCGACTCATACGACGGCACGACGGACCCCACAATCTAGATTGAAGATTTTCTTCTGCACATACACATGGCTCACGGTGATGACCTACATGCCATCAAGTATCTCCCCTTGAAACTTAAGGGACCAACACGGCACTGGTTAAACAGCCTCCCAGAAAATTCTATCGGCAGCTGGGAAGACTTGGAAGATGCCTTTAGAGACAACTTCCAAGGTACCTATGTACGGCCCCCGGACGCTGATGACCTCAGTCACATAGTCCACCAACCCAAAGAGTCAGCCCGAAAACTCTGGACAAGGTTCTTAATTAAACAGAACCAAATCGTTGACTGTCCGGATGCCGAAACCCTCGCGGTCTTTTAACACAGCGTCCGCGACGAATGGCTCACCCGACACCTCGGCCAAGAAAAATCGAAGTCCATGGCAGCCCTTACCACACTAATGACCCGCTTTTGCGCGGGAGAAGACAGCTGGCTAGCCCGCAGAAGCAATAGCACCAGCGACCCCAGCACCTCTGAAGCCAGGGACGACAATGGCAAACCATGACGCAACAAGCACAACCGTCGAATCAACAATGAAGGCACCAAAGACACAGCGGTCAACGCTAGATTCAACGGCTCTAAATTTGGTCAACGGAAGAATCCATTCAAAGGAAACATAGATGGTCCATCTAGTTTGGACAGAATACTCGATCAGCCTTGCCAGATTCACGGCACCCCCGATAAGCCTGCCAATCATACCAACAGAAACTATTGGGTCTTTAAACAGGCCGGCAAGCTTAACGCTGAACATAAAGGCAAAGGGCCGCCCAGCGAGCACGACGACGAAGAACCTCACCCATCGAACACGGGGGGACAGAAGAAATACCCCCCCCCCCCGAGGTAAAAACAGTGAATATGATATATGTCACACACATCCCTAAGCGGGAGCGCAAGCGCGTGTTAAGGGACGCCTATGTCTTGGAGCCGGTCGCCCCAAAATTCAACCCATGGTCGGCTTGTCCGATCACCTTCGATCAAAAGGACCACCCAACCAGTATCCATCATGGAGGTTCGGTTGCTCTGGTCCTCGATCCAATCATCGATGGATTCCACCTTATGCGAGTCCTCATGGACGCCGGCAGCAATCTCAACCTGCTCTATCAGGACACTGTCTGCAAAATGGGCATTGATTCGTCAAGAATCAAGCCCACTAAAACTACATTTAAAGGAGTAATACCTGGTGTAGAGGCCTGCTACACGGGCTCAATAACATTGGAAGTCGTCTTCGGTTCGCCAGATAACTTCCGAAGCGAAGACTTGGTCTTTGATATCGTCCCCTTCCGCAGTGGATATCGCGAACTGCTCGGACAAACCGCTTTCGCCCGTTTTAACGCGGTCCCACACTATGCTTATCTAAAGCTCAAGATGCCCGGCCCACATGGCGTCATTACAATCAATGGAAACAAGGAACGCTCCCTCTGTACTGAGGAGCATACTGCGGCCATCGTGGTCGAAGTACATAGCGGCCCTGTCAAGCCGCACACCTCATCGGCCATCAATCCACCGGACTTTATCAAACAAGACCGGTCAGTTCCGCCTGCTGACAGCTCGGTAATTCCAGAGCTGGACTAGCAGTTTCGCCTCCGCCGGTCGCCACACACATCCACGAAATTTGTACCGCGCATGCATAATTATGCACTCAAAAAACCTTGGGCATCAGCGGAGGCACAATACGGACAGGCCCATAGTACGGTTCGACCCTATATGGCCTTCCCCTTTTCCTTAATTATTTTTTCTCTTTTACCACAGGTGGATTAAAACCTATTCATCCTACGGACTTACAAGGACTCTTTTCAAGCCCGATTTCGTACAAATAGACGAAGACCATTCATCTTAAGGAACCCCTCTCTCCAAGGCGAAAGCGGCGCAGATGTGCGGCAGGAGGTCCAAAGAATTTTGTAGACCAAAACTTTATTAAGAACCTATATAGAGCTTTTCCCCTTCTCCTTAGACCCCTGGCATGTAAAATGGCCTTGGTGATTATTGTGCCCTCTGTAAGATCACGTTTTGACGTCTCAATCAGATTCTAGTGAAAAAAATTATTTGGTATCGCCTTTATTCATAGACTGTATGCCGTCTCCTCAGTCGCCTCACTCACACATCTCGGCACAAATTGCCAGGGGATCTATATGGCCACACATGTGTCGCCAAACAAAAGCCCGAATAGCTTTATAGCACAATTCTGCGTCCCGAGCTTGGCATTATATGCATCGGCTCTGAATCATGTCTTTGGTCAATAGTTTGGTTGCTCGGCTCCTGTGTTTGCTACCTTAAGTTTTGTTTGTTCGGCTAGGGTAGTAAAGGGAGAACTACTGCGATTGTGTTTTTGGTTTGTCCGGTCAAGCACCTTAGTGGAGAAAGCCGAAAACTGACTGTCTTGATGCGGCGAGAGCTGGTCAGCCACTCGACGACTTATTACAATCTTTAGCGATTGTTTCCGTATTACACTAAGGACCGCCTTTCCGGCCACATATGCAACGCATCCACCTTTGGATAGCCAAGTACATACCAAGGGCTATCTTCTAGCCCCATCGTCAAACTCCTATGGTTAAGTGAGTGTGGTAAAGCCACATAGTCTGATTGCCTGGTTCGCCGCACTGATGCCTCCTTCACAGACCAAGACATTGGGTCAAGTGCGATCATGTGCTATTCCAAACACCCCCGTAGTATCTACATGGGGGCTGAAGCCGATGACTGGAAAACTCCCAGGAATATAAAAACGGCCGCACAGGAGGGAAGAACTTTCAGACAAAGGCACAAATATATTACAAAGCCTTCATATATAATAAAAAGTCCGGACAATTCGGGTACATTTATTCGAACATAATGTCCTTTGAGCAATGACCCTCTATCAAGCGGGCACCCTCTAGGACATCCTCTAAATAGCGCTCCGGCGTGTGGTGCTTCTTGCCTCTGGGAGGACCCTCGACAGCCACTTCAGTAGCCTTCATCTTCGCCCAGTGCATCTTGATGCGGGCGAAGGCCATCCATGCACCTTCTATGCACACCGACCGCTTGATTGCTTCGATTTGGGGCACTGCATCGACAAGTCGCCGTACCAAGCCAAAATAACTGTTCGGAATGGATTCAGCTGGCCATAGCCGAACTATGACATCCTTCATGGCCGCTCGGGACATCTTATGCAGCTCGGCCCACTGGGCCATTTGGTCGTTCAACAGCGCTGGGCGCCCCCGCACCGCGAACTGTGACCAGAACAGCTTCTCCGTTGCATGTCCCTCCTGAGCCTGGAAGAATTGCGCGGCGTCGGTCGCACTCTTCGGAAGATCTGAAAAGGTGCCTGGAGAACTCCACAGTCGATTAAGCAAGGCATATCCCTGAACGCCGAACTGTTGGGGAACGTAGAAATTTAAAAAATATTCCTACGCACACGCAAGATCATGGTGATGCATAGCAACGAGAGGGAAGAGTATCGTCCATGTACCCTTGTAGACCGTAAGCGGAAGCATTATGAGAACGCGGTTGATGTAGTCGAACATCTTCACGATCTGACCGATCCAAGTACTGAACGCACGACACCTCCGAGTTCAGCACACGTTCAGCTCGATGACGTCCCACGAACTCCGATTCAGTAGAGCTTCACGGGAGAGTTCCGTCAGCACGACGGTGTTATGACGGTGATGATGTTGCTAACAATGCAGAGCTTCGTCTAAGGACCGCTATGATATGATCAAGGTGGATTATGGTGGAGGGGGCACCGCACACAACTAAGGGATCAATGATCAACTTGTGTGTTCTAGGGTGCCCCCTTCCCCCGTATATAAAGGAGTAAGGGGGGAGGCCGGCCAGCCCTCCTAGGGCACGCCAGGAGGAGGAGTCCTCCTCCTAGTAGGAGTAGGACTCCCCTTTCCTACTCCTACTAGGAGGAGGAAAGGAAGGGGGAAGGGGAGAGGGAAGGAGAGGGAGGAAAGGAGGAAAGGGGGGCCGGGCCCCTAGTCCAATTCGGTTTGGGCTAGGGGCCCGCGTGCCCTGCCTCCTCTCTTCCACTACTTGGCCCATGAGGCCCAATGCTTCTTCCATGTATTCCCGTAACTCCCCGGTACTCCGAAAAATACCTGAATCACTCGGAACCTTTACGATATTCGAATATAGTCGTCCAATATATCGATCTTTACGTCTCGACCATTTCGAGACTCCTCGTCATGTCCCCGGTCTCATCCGGGACTCCGAACTACCTTCGGTACATCAAATCACATAAACTCATAATACTGATTGTCACCGAACGTTAAGCGTGCGGACCCTACGGATTCGAGAACTATGTAGACATGACCGAGACACGTCTCCAGTCAATAACCAATAGTGGAACCCGGATGTTTATATTGGCTCCTACATATTCTACGAAGATCTTTATCGGTCAAGCCGCATAACGGTATACGTTGTTCCCTCTGTCATCAGTATGTTACTTGCCCAAGATTCGATCGTCGGCATGTCAATACCTAGTTCAATCTCGTTACCGGCAAGTCACTTTACTCGTTTCGTAATGCATCATCCCGCAACTAACTCATTAGTCACAATGCTTGCAAGGCTTATAGTGATGTGCATTATCGAGAGGGCCCAGAGATACCTCTCAGACAATCGGAGTGACAAATCCTAATCTCGATCTATGCCAACTCAACAAGCACCATCGGAGACACCTATAGAGCACCTTTGTAATCACCCAGTTACGTTGTGACTTTTGGTAGCACACAAAGTATTCCTCCGGTATTCGGGAGTTGCATAATCTCATAGTCATAGGAACATGTATAAGTCATGAAGAAAGCAATAGCAACAAACTAAACGATCATCGTGCTAAGCTAACGTATGGGTCAAGTCAATCACATCATTCTCTAATGATGTGATCCTGTTAATCAAATGACAACTCATGCCTATGGTTAGGAAACATAACCATCATTGATTCAACGAGCTAGTCAAGTAGAGGCAAACTAGTGACATTCTGTGTGTCTATGTATTCACACATGTACTAAGTTTCCGGTTAACATAATTCTAGCATGAATAATAAAAATTTATCATGATATAAGGAAATAAATAATAACTTTATTATTGCCTCTAGGGCATATTCCCTTCAGTCTCCCACTTGCACTATAGTCAATAATCTAGGTCACATATTTATGTGATTAGTTCACATCTCCATGTGACTAATACCCAAAGGGTTTACTAGAGTCAATAATCTAGTTCACATCACTATGTGATTAACACCCAAAGAGTGATCATTTTTTGCTTGTGAGAGAAGTTTAGCCTATGGGTCTGCAACATCTAGATCCGTATGTATTTTGCAAATTTCTATTTCTACAATGCTCTGCACAGAGCTTCTCTAGCTAATTGCTCCCACTTTCAATATGTATCCAGATCGAGACTTGGAGTCATCTAGATCGATGTAAAAAGCTTGCATCGACGTAACTCTTTATGACAAACTCTTTTATCACCTCCATAACTGAGAAATAGTTCCTTAGTCCTCTAAGGATAATTTTGACCGCTTTCAAGTGATCTACTCCTAGATCACTATTGTACTCCCTTGCCATAATGATGCTAAGGTATACAATAGGACTGGTAAATAGTATAGCATACTTTATAGAACCTATGACTGAGGCATAGGTAATGACTTTTCATTATCTTTCTACTTTCTTCTATGGTCGGGTTTTGAGTCTTTACTCAACTTCACACCTTGCAACACAGGCAAGAACTCCTTCTTTGACTGTTCCATTTTGAACTACTTCAAAATCTTGTCAAGATATGTACTCATTGAAAAAACTTCTCAAGCGTCTTGATCTATCTCTATAGATCTTGATGCTCAATGTGTAAGCAGCATCATAGAGGTCTTTCTTTGAAAAACTCTTTTCGAACACTCCTTTATGCTTTCCAGAAAATTCTACATTATTTCCGATCAACAATATGTCATTCACATATACTTATCAGAAATGTTGTAGTGCTCCCACTCACTTTCTTGTAAATACAGGCTTCACCGCAAGTATGTATAAAACCATATGCTTTGATCACTTTATCAAAGCATATATTCCAACTCCGAGATGCTTGCACCAGTCCATAGATGGATCGCTGGAGCTTGCTCACTTTGTTAGCACCTTTAGGATCGACAAAACCTTCTGGTTGCATCATATACAACTATTCTTTAAGAAATCCATGAAGGAATACAGTTTTGACATCCATTTGCCAGATTTCATAAAATGCGGCAACAGCTAACATGATTCGGACAGACTTTTAAGCATCGATATGAGTGAGAAAATCTCATCGTAGTCAACACCTTAAACTTGTCGGAAACATTTTGCGACAGTTCGAGATTTGTAGATAGTAACACTACTATCAGCGTCTGTCTTCCTTTTGAAGATCCATTTATTCTTAATGACTCAGCGATCATCGGGCAAGTCAATCAAAGTCCATACTTTGTTCTCATACATGGATCCCATCTCAGATTTCATGGTCTCAAGCCATTTCGCGGAATCTGGGCTCATCATCGCTTCCCCATAGTTCGTAGGTTCGTCATGGTCAAGTAACATGACATTCAGAATAGGATTACCGTACCACTCTGGTGCGGATCTCACTCTGGTTGACCTACGAGGTTCGGTAGTAACTTGATCTGAAGTTACATGATCATCATCATTAGCTTTCTCACTAATTGGTGTAGGAGTCACATGAACAGATTTCTGTTATGAACTACTTTCCAATAAGCGAGTAGGTACAGTTACCTCATCAAGTTCTACTTTCCTCCCACTCACTTCTTTTGAGAGAAACTCCTTCTAGAAAGGATCCATTCTTAGCAACTAATGTCTTGCCTTCAGATCTGTGATAGAAGGTGTACCCAACTGTCTCCTTTGGGTATCCTATGAAGACACATTTCTCCGATTTGTGTTTGATCTTATCAGGATGAAACTTTTTCACATAAGCATCGCAACCCCAAACTTTAAGAAACGACAACTTTGGTTTCTTGCCAAACCATAGTTCATATGGTGTCGTCTCAGCAGATTTAGATGGTGCCCTATTTAACGTGAATGCAGCTGTCTCTAATGCATAACCCCAAAACGGTAGTGGTAAATTGGTAAGAGACATCATAGATTGCACCATATCTAATAAAGTACGGTTATGATGTTCAGACACACCATTACGTTGTGGTGTTTCAGGTGGCGTGAGTTGCGGAACTATTCCACATTGTTTCAAATGAAGACCAAACTCGTAACTCAAATATTCTCCTCCACGATCAGATCATAGAAACTATTTTTCTTGTTACGACGATTTTCCACTTCACTCTAAAATTATTTGAACTTTTCAAATGTTTCAGATTTATGTTTCATCAAGAAAATATACCCATATCTTACTCAAATCATCTGTGAAGGTCAGAAAATAACGAGCCTCAACACTCATCGGACTGCATACATCATCATGTATTATTTCCAACAAGTCTGTTGCTAGCTCCATTGTTCCGGAGAACGGAGTCTTAGTCATCTTGCCCATGATGCATGGTTCGCAAGCATCAACTGATTCATAATCAAGTGATTCCAAAAGCCCATCAGCATGGATTTTCTTCATGCGCTTTACACCAATATGACCTAAATGGCAGTGCCACAAATAAGTTGCACTATCATTACTAACTTTGCATCTTTTGGCTTCAATATTATGAATATGTGTAGCACTATGATCGAGATTCAATAAACCATTCACCTTGGGTGTATGACCATTGAAGGTTTTATTCATGTAAACAGAACAACAATTATTCTCTCACTTTAAATGAATAACCGTATTGCAATAAACATGATCAAATCATATTCATGCTTAACACAAACACCAAATAACATTTATTTAGGTTCAACACTAATCCCGAAAGTATAGGGAGTGTGCGATGATGATCATATCAATCTTGGAACCACTTCCAACACACATCGTCACTCCACCCTTAACTAGTCTCTGTTCATTCTGCAACTCCTGTTTCGAGTTATTAATCTTAGCAACTGAACTAGTATCAAATACTGAGGGGTTGCTATAAACACTAGTAAAGTACACATCAATAACATGTACATCAAATATACCTTTGTTCACTTTGCCATCCTTCTTATCCGCCAAATACTTGGGGCAGTTCTGCTTCCAGTGACCTGTCGCTTTGCAGTAGAAGCACTTAGTCTCAGGCTTAGGTCTAGACTTGGGCTTCTTCACTTGAGCAGCAACTTTCTTGCCGTTCTTCTTGAAGTTCCTCTTCTTCCCTTTTTGCCCTTTTCTTGAAACTAGTGGTCTTGTCAACCATCAACACTTGATGCTTTTCTTGATTTCTACCTTCGTCGATTTCAGCATCACGAAGAGCTTGGGAATCGTTTCCGTTATCCCTTGCATACTATAGTTTATCCTGAAGTTCTAGTAACTTGGTGATAGTGACTAGAGAACTCTGTCAATCACTATCTTATCTGGAAGATTAACTCCCACTTGATTCAAGTGATTGTAGTACTCAGACATTCTGAGCACAGCTCACTAGCGGAGCTATTCTCCTCCATCTTGTAGGCAAAGTTCTTGTCAAAGTTCACATACCTTTCGACATGGGCATGAGTCTGAAATACTAATTTCAACTCTTGGAACATCCCATATGCTCCATGGCATTCAAAATGTCTTTGAAGCCCCGATTCTAAGCCGTAAAGCATGGTGCACTAAACTATCAAGTAGTCATCATATCGATCTCGCCAAAATGTTCATAACATCTGCATCTGCTCCTACAATCGGTCTGTCACCTAGAGGTGCATCAAGGACATAATTCTTCTATGCAGCAATGAGGATAATCCTCAGATCACGGATCCAATCCGCATCATTGCTACTAACATCTTTCAACTTAGTTTTTCTCTAGGAACATATCAAAATAAACGGGGAGCTACATCGCGAGCTATTGATCTACAACATAGTTATGCAAATACTATCAGGACTAAGTTCATGATAAATTAAAGTTCAACTAATCATATTACTTAAGAACTCCCACTTAGATAGACATCCCTCTAGTCATCTAAATGATCACGTGATCCAAATCAATTAAACCATGTCCGATCATCACGTGAGATGAGTAGTTTTCAATGGTGAACATCACTATGTGGATCATATCTACTATATAATTCACGCTCCACCTTTCGATCTCAGTGTTCCGAGGCCATATATGCATATGCTAGGCTCGTCAGTTTAACTCGAGTATTTGTGCATGTGTAAAGCTGGCTTGCACCCGTTGTATATGAACGTAGAGCTTATCACACCCGATCATCACGTGGTGTCTCGGCATGACGAACTTTGGCAACGGTGCATACTCAGGGAGAACACTTGTACCTTGAAATTTAGTGAGAGATCATCTTATAATGCTACCGTCAATCAAGCAGAATAAGATGCATAAAGGATAAACATCACATGCAATTAATATAAGTGATATGATATGGCCATCATCATCTTGTGCCTGTGATCTCCATCTCCAAAGCACCGTCGTGATCACCATCGTCACCGGCTTGACACCTTGATCTTCATCGAAGCATCGTTGTCGTCACGCCAACTCTTGCCTCCACGACTATCGCTACTGCTTAGTGATAAAGTAAAGCAATTACATGGCGATTGAATTTCATACAATAAAGCGACAACCATATGGCTCCTGCCAGCTGCTGATAACTGTGTTACAAAACAAGATCATATCATAAAATAAAATTTAGCACCATGTCTTGACCATATCACATCACAACATGCCCTGCAAAAACAAGTTAGACGTCCTCTACTTTGTTGATGCAAGTTTTACGTGGCTGCTACGGGCTGAGCAAGAACCGTTCTTACCTACGCATCAAAACCACAACGATATTTCGTCAAGTTAGTGCTATTTTAACCTTCAACAAGGATCGGGCGTAGTAACACTCGGTTCAACTAAATTTGGAGAAACTGACACCCACCAGCCACCTGTGCACGAAGCACGTCGGTAGAACCAATATCGCGTAAGCGTACGCGTAATGTCGGTCTGGGCCGCTTCATCCAACAATACCGCCGAACCAAAGTATGACATGCTGGTAAGCAGTATGACTTGAATCGCTCACAACTCACTTGTGTTCTACTCATGCATATAACATCTACGCATAAACCTGGCTCGGATGCCACTGTTGGGGAACGTTGTAATTTCAAAAATATTCCTACGCACATGCAAGATCATGGTGATGCATAGCAACGAGAGGGAAGAGTATCGTCCATGTACCCTCGTAGACCATAAGCGGAAGCGTTATGAGAACGCGGTTGATGTAGTCGAACGTCTTCATGATCCGACCGATCCAAGTACCAAAAGCATGCACCTCCGAGTTCAGCACATGTTCAGCTCGATGACATCCCATGAACTCCGATCCAGCAGAGCTTCATGGGAGAGTTCCGTCAGCACGATGGCGTGATGACGGTGATGATGTTGCTACCGACACAGGGCTTCGCCTAAGCACCGCTACGATATTATTGAGGTGGATTATGGTGGAGGGGGGCACCGCACACAACTAAGGGATCAATGATCAACTTGTGTGTTCTAGGGTGCCCCCCTGCCCCCATATATCAAGGAGCAAGGGGGAGGCCGGCCGGCCCTCCTAGGGAGCGCCAATAGGAGGAGTCCTCCTCCTAGTAGGAGTAGGACTCCCCTTTCCTACACCTACTAGGAGGAGGAAAGGAAGGGGGAAGGGGAGAAGGAAGGAGAGGGAGGAAAGGAGGAAAGGGGGGCCGGCCCCCTAGTTCAATTCGGTTTGGGCTAGGGGGGCGCGCGCCCTGCCTCCTCTCTTCCACCACTTGGCCTATGAGGCCCAATGCTTCTTCCCCGTATTCCCGTAACTCCCGGTACTCCGAAAAATACCTGAATCACTCGAAACCTTTCCGATGTCTGAATATAATCGTCCAATGTATCGATATTTACGTCTCGACCATTTCGAGACTCCTCGTCATGTCCCCGATCTCATCTGGGACTCCGAACTACCTTCGGTACATCAAATTACATAAACTCGTAATACTGATCGTCACCGAACGTTAAGCGTGCGGACCCTACGGGTTCGAGAACTATGTAGACATGACCGAGACACGTCTCTAGTCAATAACCAATAGCGGAACCTGGATGTTCATATTGGCTCATACATATTCTACGAAGATCTTTATCGGTTAAACCGCATAACGGTATACGTTGTTCCCTTTGCCATCGGTATGTTACTTTCCCGAGATTCGATCATCGGTATCTCAATACCTAGTTCAATCTCGTTACCGGCAAGTCTCTTTACTTGTTCCGTAATGCATCATCCCGCAACTAACTCATTAGTCACAATGCTTGCAAGGCTTATAGTGATGTGCAGTACCGAGAGGGCCCAGAGATACCTCTCAGTCAATCGGAGTGACAAATCCTAATCTCGATCTATGCCAACTCAACAAGCACCGTCGGAGACACATGTAGAGCACCTTTATAATCACCCAATTACATTGTGACGTTTGGTAGCACACAAAGTGTTCCTCCGGTATTCGGGAGTTGCATAATCTCATAGTCATAGGAACATGTATAAGTCATGAAGAAAGCAATAGAAACAAACTAAACGATCATCATGCTAAGCTAATGTATGGGTCAAGTCAATCACATCATTCTCTAATGATGTGATCCCATTAATCAAATGACAACTCATGCCTATGGTTAGGAAACATAACCATCATTGATTCAACGAGCTAGTCAAGTAGAGGCAAACTAGTGACATTCTGTTTTTCTATGTATTCACACATGTACCAAGTTTCCGGTTAATACAATTCTAGCATGAATAATAAAAATTTATCATGATATAAGGAAATAAATAATAACTTTATTATTTCCTCTAGGGCATATTTCCTTCACAAACTTAGTGTGTAAAAGAAAGGGCTTACCATCTGCTATCTGTCCGGCCTGCCAGACCTCCTCGCGGGCCGCCCTAGATTCGGATCGCGCCTCTTTGGCCTCCTGAAGGGCCTTGGTCAGCTCGGTTGCCTTGGATTGATTCTCCTCCTCGAGGGACTTGCACTTGCGGGCGGCGTCCTTGAGCTCTTGCTCTACTACAGATACTCGCTCCTCGACCTGGCGCCGGGTGGCCTGTTCGGTCTTCAAATCTGTAGCCTCTTTATCAGCGGCCCCATTGCTCACTCTCGCCTGCTCCTTGGCCCGAGCAAGTTCACCCCTGAGGGTCTCGACCTCAGCAGCGCCATCTGGAATTTCACACATAACAAAGTCTAAGTTTCAACTTTGCATTCGCACATTCATATAGGCACAAATGGGATGTTCGTAGCATACCTTGTGCCTCGTCAAGCTACTTGTTAATAAGGACGATGCCCTCATCAACCTGCTTCAGTTGCCGTTTCAGCTTAGAAACCTCCACAGCCTGGGCGATTGCCGCTAACAGTGAAGCTTGTTTTCCAGCCAAATAAGTATGTTATTTCCTGCAGATATATGTAGATCCTCTGTTCGCCCATCTTCACGGGCCGACCAGAGTCTCAGGGGCTACTATCCATATACAGGCATATTTTCCATATGGAATGTGGCTAAAGACATTACATCGCATACCTTGAAGCCTGTTAGTAGGCTCGCAAAGGCTTCATGCAGCCCGCTTTTAGCGGACTGAATCTTCTTAGCCACCATACCCATCAAGGAATGGTGCTCCTCCAAGACGGACGCACTCCACAGTCCGTCCCTCAGCATGTTCGGCGCCTCCGGATTCATGGAGGTCGCCGCAATAATAGGCACTCCCCCTCCCTTGAAGGGGGCGCTCACTCGACTCTGGATCCGTCTCCGGAGCGGTATTCGGCTGGGAGCCGAACAATCCAGGGCCCCCATCCCTGGTCTTCACGGGGGTCGCGTCCCCCGTGTCCTCAATGGCCGAGGTATTACCCTCCGGTGCCTTATTGATGGTCCCCTACACCTCTCGGCGATCCGAAGAAATCCTCTGCAATGCCACCTTGATGTCACTCACCCTAAGGGGTGAGGGAACTTGTGGAGGCATCTCACTCTCCATCATCTCTGGCGGCAAATCCCCTGACGAGGAGGATTGTTCAGGGAGATCGCGGGTCGGACTGAAAGACATGATTTAATATTATTCTCACAATCCATAAAGGAGCGGATGTATGTAAAGCGTCCTTAGGTACTTACGATTCGGCAAGGGGCTTGGTCCAGGGGCGGGGCTTGAGGATATCCTTGGTGTCCGAATCCGAGTCATCCGAAAGAGATAACTTTCCCCTCTTAGACGCCCTCACCTCTGGGTCTGCGGAAGCCGCCCTCTTTTCCCTTTGGGAGGAGGGTTATCTTCTTCTTCCTCCTCCTTGTCCCCGTTTCCGTCTCCCTCATGAGAGGAGGGAGCCTTGGTCCCTCTGGACATAGCGTCCGAGGTACCTTCGTGGTGGAGGCCACTTTAGGCCTCCTTGTTCTTCTTCTTCTTGTCCTTCTTTACCAGCACCTAGTATGGCACCGGGACCAGCATCCTTATTAGGAGGGAATCGGCTGAGCCTTCGGGAAGGGGGGAGGACACTTGATCCGCTCCGCCTTCTTTGTCCAGACTTGTTTAAAGGATGGAATGGTTAGTGTATCCCTAGGTTAACAAACCAAGCTATAGGTGGAAGCTTAGCCCTCGGGGGCGCCGGATGGTTGTAGTCAAGACCAACGTCTTCGGACGTCTCCAGCCATGACTTTTGAGATTTAAAGAGCAATTTCCAGATCTCTTTGTGCATCGTGCCGAAGAATTGTAGCAGAGTTCGCGTCCCTTCTAGATTAAACTCCCATAAACGGAGAGGTCGTCGCTAGCAGGGAAGGGTTCGGCGAATGAGCATCACCTGAATCATGTCAGTGAGGCGGGTGTTCTTCTCTATGATACTTTTGATGCGCTTTTGCAGCATCAGCACCTCATTGGTCGATCCGCAGTCAGGACCCTTGTTGGTCCATGAAGCGAGTCGCAGGGGGTCCGGATCTAAATGCAGGAGTGGCCGCCCACTTGGTGCCACGGGGTTCGGTGATATAGAACCACTCCTGCTGCCATGTCTTGACGGTATCCACAAAGGGCCCTTTAGGCCAAATAATGTGAGGGAGCTTGCTCACCATGGCCCCGCCGCAATCCGTGTGCTCCCCATCAACTACCTTCGGCTTCACGTTGAAGGTCTTGAGCCACAGGCCAAAGTGCGGAGGGATGCGGAGAAATGCCTCGCACATGACGATGAAAGCCGAGATATGGACGAAGGAGTTCGGGGCAAGATCGTGAAAATCTAGCCCGTAGTAGAACATGAGGCTGCGAACAAAGTGGTGAAGGGGAAACCCTAGACCGTGGAGGAAGTGGGGGATGAACACGACCCTTCCGCCAGGCTCTAGAGTAGGGATGATTTGGCTCTTTGTCGGAAGCCTGTGTGCAATTTCCGCGGTTAAGTTCCTTGACTACCGAAGTCCCTGGATATCCTTCTTCGTCACGGAAGAGGCCATCCACTTGCCTTGAGAACCGGATCTGGACATGGTCGGAGCGCATGGTGGCAATGAAGAAGGATTGAGACTTGGGCACTGGAGCTCAAAGATGGGAAGGCTAAGGAAGGAGAAGGCGTGGGGTAAAAGAGGGGTCCTTATCCCTTTATAAAGGCAACGAATGTCAAGCGACCCCGCACAAGCCTTAAAATTTGCCTATTCCCAAGGGATTGAGTGGATGATGCGGTTGGATTACGCAACCCATCATTGATGAAAATCCTACAATAAGGGGGCACGATCTCTGCTTCGACAAGACGTGTCATTGGAAGTTGCGTCTCGAAACACAGAACGGGAGGTCGAAAAAACGATTCAAAATAATAATAAGGCCAGAACACAAGGCCTAGCCGAAAAACTTGTCAGAATACATAACTTATTTTTGCTTAAAGTATTTTGCCCTCGTGGTTTAGGGTTGTGACTATTATACAGAGCTGGATATAGTTCTCTTAGTCGAACTGCTTTGGAATATTCGAAGGAGGAACCCGCCTTGCAATGTCGAAGACAATCTGCGCGCGAGACACATCGTCATTGAAGCCTGTTTCAGGGGCTACTAAGGGAGTCCTGGATTATGGGGTCCTCGGGCGTCCGAGCTATGTGACATGGGCCGGACTGGTGGGCCGTGAAGATACAAGATAGAGGGCTTTCCCCCGAGTCCGGATGGGACTCTCCTTGGTGTGGAAGGCAAGCTTGGCGTTCGGATATGAAGATTCCTTTCTCGGTAAACTAACTCTGTACAAACCCTATCCCCCTCCGGTATCTATATAAACCGAAGGGTTAGTCCGTAGAGGCAGTCATAGTCATACAGGCTAGACATCTAGGGTTTAGCCATTATGATCTCGTGGTAGATCAACTCTTGTAACCCCTATACTCATCAAAGTCAATCAAGCAGGACGTAGGGTTTTACCTCCATCAAGAGGGTCCAAACCTGGGTAAACATCATGTCGCATGCCTCCTGTTACCTTTGATCCTTAGACGCACAGTTCAGGACCCCCTAGCCGAGATCTGTCGGTTTTGACACCGACACCGGTAACCCCCGGTACTCCAAAACTTACCCGAAATGACCTGAACCATTCCGGTGTCCAAATGTAACCTTCCAATATATGGATCTTTATGTCACGACCATTTCGAGACTCCTCGTCATGTCCGTGATCTCATCCGGGACTCCAAACAACCTTCGGTACATCAAATCACATAACTCATAATACATATCGTCATCGAATGTTAAGTGTGCGGACCCTACGGGTTCGAGAACTATGTAGACATGACCGAGACACATCTCCGGTCAATAACCAATAGCGCAACCTGGATGCTCATATTGGTTCCTACATATTCTACAAAGATCTTTATCGGTCAAACCGCATAACAACATATGTTGTTCCCTTTGTCATTGGTATGTTACTTGCCCGAGATTCGATCGTCAGTATCATCATACCTAGATCAATATCGTCACCGGCAAGTCTCTTTACTCGTTCTGTAATGCATCATCCCGCAACTAACTCATTAGTCACATTGCTTGCAAGACTCATAGTGATGTGCATTACCGAGAGGGCCTAGAGATACCTCTCCGATACACGAAGTGACAAATCCTAATCTCGATCTATGCCAACTCAACAAACACCATCGAAGACACCTATAGAGCATCTTTATAATCACCCAGTTACGTTGTGATGTTTGATAGCACACAAGGTGTTCCTCCGGTATTCGGGAGTTGCATAATCTCATAGTCATAGGAACATGTATAAGTCATGAAGAAAGCAATAGCAATAAACTAAACGATCATAGTGCAAAGCTAACGGATGGGTCTAGTCCATCACATCATTCTCTAATGATGTGACCCCGTTCATCAAATGACAACACATGTCCATGGCTAGGAAACTTAACCATCTTTGATTAATGAGCTAGTCTAGTAGAGGCATACTAGGGACACTCTGTTTGTCTATGTATTCACACATGTACTAAGTTTCTGGTTAATACAATTCTAGCATGAATAATAAACATTTATCATGATATAAGGAAATATAAATAACAACTTTATTATTGCCTCTAGGGCATATTTCCTTCACTATACATGATTTGAAAACCTAAGTATTTTTAGTTAAGTTTTTAATATGTTCGAACTAAAACAATTTAGACTAAAATATTAGAAATTTTAGGGGCACGTGCCATCCGTGCTCTCCTGTTTTTGTTATATTATGAGCATAACTTAAAATATTTAAAACCTGATTGAGGTCGCAAATCTCCAGCCTCTACTCCTATACTTGGAGAAAAACTAATAGATGGTATGGATTATTAATTTCCCTCGTCATTTATAGATGTCAATTACAGCTTCCTTATTTTGAAGACATGAGTTTCTGGAGTCTTCGACATTAGGTGTGGGCAAAACGAAGCCATGTTATAACTCATATCTTTTTAATATAACCATAACATACTCGCTTATTATACAAGTATAAATATGACCTGGTTAGTTAATCTAGCATATGGTCCTCTTTGGTCCATAGGGGTTGCTAAAATGTATGAATGGACAAAACACATTCATCTCAAGAAACAAAAAATAATGGAAAAACACACGATTAGAGCATCACACCATCTTGTATATATCAAGGAATTAATAACAGAGTAACATATTGTACCCCATCATAATTATAACTGATCTTGTAGAAATAAACTAGAGCTTTTCCAGAGAACTCTCGGTCCATTAAAGTTTTGACTTGATCAACACATGTCACACACCACATGGATGAACACAATTTTGTTTTAAGAACGTATATCAACATTCATTGGTACTATTGCAGTTGCAAATGATCAAAACAAATGCCACCACTGATCAACATTAACCACGTCAATTTTGCACCCATCCCAAGGCACATAAGATGCCAGATCATGAATGAACCAGCCCTGAGCTTCAGCTTCAGTCAACGGCCTGGTCGTTCCACTTTCACGAGACACACCACACACAACAAACCCCTCAAAATCATATCGTGATAGAACTAGAAGTAGTTGGCATTGGGTTTGACGGTAACTTGGGACGACAGAAGCAACCCGCCGCAGTAACCACCAACGATGCCCCTCATCAGGATCTGTGCCCTGGCGTCCATGTCTAGTCAGAATGTGCCGAACTCCGCCATCTAATACTCACTTCCTTTCTTGTCATCAATGTTGTTCAGAACCAGAAGTTGTGCATGAACATGATCACCACCGGTGGACACCTTGTGGTTAGCGCCAGCTTCGACAATGCAGCCTCGGCATCCATGACCATGGGCCCTTCCTTCTGTCGGTCGGCAAAGTAGACCTTTCCACTTAATGGGAAGGCCGAGCAGAGCAACGAGTATTCGCAGACCACCTTGGAGCCTAGTGCCAAGAGCTTTTTATCCCACTCTAAATGAAGGACCAACATTAAGACTCCGGTGAACTTGGCTCATGTCACTTTAAACAGGTATGGGAAGTCCTCTGTGTGGTGTCCAATGTAGGGTGGCTCACCAAGGGAGCAAGGGAAGTTGTTTGAACCGTTCAAATGCTACCCGCTGACCGGGTTCAAAATCCAAATGAAAATACTACTATCGTGTATAAGGACGAGGACGCCACCAGACTTGGCTTGATGGCGTGGCCTAGGATGTGTGGGAGGTTTGCGGGGATCTTTGGCTGGGTGGATAGGTTCACCATGCGACGCCAATTGTGGCACTCGTTCATAGTAGGATCCAACAGAGCGATGGAAGTGCTAGTTGAGGACGTTGTGCTTCTTGGGTTCATTGGTATGTTCCCTTCACTTTGTGTACGCTGCCCAGAATCGCAGGTAGTTGGCGACATCGACTACGAGTGTGTGCCTAGTGATCTACTTCGACATGCCCTTGTGGATGGCTGCCCTATCCTTGCTATGGGAATGCTAGAATGTTGAGTGTGAGAAGAACGATAAAGACCGAGACGTACCAATTGGGTGTGCGGGTGCATGGAGGTGGGTTCAACGATAGTCGATGACAAAGGTTATAGAACATGGAGCCTATCGGTATAGTGGGAGAGCTAAACATGCCAGGAGAAGGTGGGGTGGCGATGATGTTGTTGCGAGGAGCTAGGAATTGCATTGAGGCATATGGGATTGATGTATATGTATGTACTCTCTAGATAGGCGCACGGGGCACTGTTGCTCGCTCCGGGCTAGCTGTAGAATGGTAATGTGGAGGGCAGGGGAAGAAGGATACACACGGTTACACGTTGCCGCTCCCTCTCGCCTAGCTAGACGACGGTGTCAGAAGGGAGGTTGTATTTCTTCCTTTTCTGGTGCTTGGACATTGATGTGCATCCTTTGTTTCCTATCTCCTCTTATGCGGCTCTCTGACCACACATGTTGGTGTACTCACATCCCAATTCAATGGACCACACATACCTAGGCTGCACCATTTTGACTATACTGACCTTGGACAAAATATGTAAGATACACATTCGTAAATTAAAAACTAGTGGAAAATGATGCTTCATAACACACTTCTATTGTGGCCATAGAATAGAAAAAGGTGTGCATTATCATGCCAACAATTTTTGGGAACATTAAAAAAGTTACTTTCCATGCATTAATAGGATGATTCTGTGGTCAGCTTAAAAACATATTTATGGGGTATATATGAACAAATATGTTTTAAAAGTTCATATTTAGTTACGATCCATAATTACAATTTATCAAAATTATTTCCGCAAGAAATGATGCATGATGCTAGTGGCGGAGCTTGTGCAACATCTTTGGCGGGGCAATGGGCTAGGGCAACAAATACCATGCATGGGCACGATTTCAGTGATTCGACGGGCCACTTTTTTGAGGATAATCTAAACAAATCTCGTGGGCTTGGGGGTGATGGCTCAGGTCGGCCTCCAATAAGCTCTGACACTGCATCACGTCATTTGTGGAAGCGAGTTTAGGAAACAAAGCATACTTTGTATGGCTGGCATGATAAATGGAAGCAGTTGTTGAAAAGAAGGCGATCAAAAAGAAAACCAACCCACCAGCCGCATGGCTTTCGCGCCAGATTGGATGAACAGATTGCTTCTAATTGTAGGTCTTTCGACCGATTTCATAGGAATCAAATATCAGTAGTAAGATCCATTTCCATAGGGATCCCACTGGCAAGAGCCTTTTATGTGCATACAATACACACAGAGTTGGAAATTTGAGCCAAGCAAAGCCTCCTTGACAGCTCTAGTGAGGTGTACCAATATCTAGCTTGGACCCACGGCGCAATAGCTAACCTCTTGAGACAACCAGTTGCGCTGGTGTACATGCACCATAGAGAAATTGGTGGACAGTGCTGGGCCCAATGTTCACCTTTCTCGTGAACCAATTCATAAAATGTGTGTAATTGGAACGTTATATCATCGAAGGTTTTGTGTCGTCTAATGAAAGTCGGGCCATAGATGAACGAATGAAGCGACACCTCCTCCTCTATATTATGTGCATCCTGGATCTCGACATCGACTTGACTTTTTCCCTCTGGGATACTCTTCCTCTATCTCTAGCTCGGTACCTCCAAAATTCCAGCCCCTTCGCAGTTCATGACTTGCTTCCAACCTCCATCCGAGCCCATGGAGTCGTTGGTGTACATCCTTTTCAATGAGGAGCTTGCGACCCGGCAACCATGATGGTTGAGGCAGAAGGGAGGATTGAAGGGTACTTCCCGAGCTCTAGCCATGGTTTTTCGCACTTCCAGCATGCTGGCAACACTTCGACCGGAATCCATGACATGGGGTTGCTCGTTTCAGGCTTCTGCAAGTCTCCCTCCATGATCGCCTTTCTGGAGTGCCCCTCATCGGTTATGGTGATGCTACCATCCCGGTGGAGATCCTCGAGGTCTGGCAACAGAAACCTTCTGCCAAGAACAACCGAGCGGTAGCACCATCCAAACGAGGGTGGTTGCAGCAAGGGGATGAGTATGTGAAGGAGCGGAATCTAATTTGTTTTAATAGCAGCTTGATCTCACGGTATGTGTGTTGTTTTGTTTAATTTTCTTGATCAATGCATTGTCTTGTTTGCGGACTTCACAAGATATTGGGGGCTGAGCGTGGAAAGCGTAAATGGATGGAGATTTCAAAACAACCCCACGATAGATTGGGAAGCAATGCTGTGAGTGATGGACAAATCACCTCCACCCTGACCTCAAGGTCTGCCTATTCTCTTCATGCATAGCGGCTTATAATCTTTATTTTACTTAGGGGAAACCTTGCATAGATCTATACATGATTTCAAAATTTCAGTTGTTTTAGTTAAGATTTTAATATATTGAAACAAAAACAATTTAGACTAAATGATTAGAAATTTTAGGGGCATGTGCCATCCGTGCTCTCCTGTCTTGTTATATTATGAGCATAAATAAAATAATTAAAACCTGATTGAGGTCGCAAATCTCAACCCTCTACTCCTATATTTGGAGAAAAACTAATAGATGGTACAGATTATTAATTTCCCTCGTTGTTTATAGTTGTCAATTACAACTTCCTTATTTTGACGACACGAGTTTCTCGAGTCTTTGACATTAGGGGTGGGCAAGAGGACGCCATGTTATAACTCATATATTTGAAATATAACCATAAGATACTCGCTTATTATACAAATATAAATATGACCTAGTTAGTTAACCTAGGTTACGGGCCTATTTGGTCCATAGGGGTTGATAAAATGTATGAATGGAGAAAACACATTCGTCTCAAGAAACAAAAAATAATGGGAAAACACATGATTAGAGCATCACACCATCTTGTATATATCAAGGAATTAATAACGGAGTAACATATTGTACCCAAGCATACTTATAACTGATCTTGTAGAAATAAACTAGAGCATTTTCAGAGGACTCTCAGTCCATTAAAGTTTAGACTTGATCAACACATGCCACACACCACATGCATGAACATATTTTTTGTTTTAACAACATACATCAATATGCATAGATACTATTGTAGCTGCAAATTATCATAACAAGTGCCACCACTAATCAACTTTAACCACGTCAACTTTTCACCCACCTTAAGGCACATAAGATGTCGAATCATGAATGAATCAGCCCTGAGCTTCAGCTTTATTCAACGGCCTCGTCGTTCCACTTTCACGAGACTCACCACACACAAGAAAATTGTCGAAATGATATCGTGATAGAACTAGAAGTAGTTGGTTTTGGGTTTTACTATAACTTTTGGGACGACAAAAGCAACCCACCGGAGTAACCACCAACGATGTCCCAAATTAGAATCGGTTCCTTGGCGTCCACATCCAGTCAGAATGTGCCGAACTCTGTCGTCTAATACTCACTTCCTTTCTTGTCATCAACGTTGTAGGTCAGAACCAGAAGTTCTGCATGAACTTGAACACAACCGTCGGAAATCTTGTGGTTAGCGTCAGCTTTGGCAATGCAGCCTCAGCGTCCATGACCATGGGCCCTTCCCTCTGTCGTCGGTGAAGTAGACCTTTCCACAAAACGAGAAGGCCGAGCAGAGCAACGAGTCTTCGCAGACCATCTTGGAGCTTGCGGCCAAGAGCTTTTTATCCCACTCTAAATGAAGGACCAGCATTGAGACTCTGTCGAACGTGGCTCCTGTCACTTTAAACAGGTAAGGGAAGTCCTTGGCGTGGTGTCCAATGAAGGGGTGGCGCACCACGGGAGCAACGGAAGTTGTTCGAAGCGTTGAAATGCTACCCGCTGATCGGGTACAAAATCCAAATGAAAAGGCTACTCCCATGTACGGGGACGCCACCGGACTTGGCTCGATGGCGTGGCCTAGGAGGTGACGGAGGTTCGCGGTAATCTTTGGCTGGCTGGACAGGTTCACCATCCGGCGCCAGTTGTGGCACTCGTCCATAGTAGGATCAAACATAGCGATGGAAGGGCTGGTTGAGGACGTTGTGCTTCTTGGGGTCATTGGTGTGTTCCCTACACTCCGTGTATGCTGCCCAGAATCGCAGGTAGCTGGCGACATTGTTTACCAGTGCGTGCCTAGTGATCTACTCTGGCATGACCTTGTGGATGCCTGCTGTATCCCTGTTGTGGGAATGCTAGAATGTTGAGTGGGAGAAGAACGATAAAGGCCGAGACATACCAGTCGGGGGTGCAGGTGCACGGCAGTGGGCTCAACGACAGTCGATAACGAAGGTTATAGGACATGGAGCCTATCGGTATAGTGGGAGAGCTAAACAGGCCAGGAGGAGGTGAGTGGCAATGCTGCTGTTGCTAGGAGCTAGGGATTGCATTGATGCATAGAGGGGTTGATATATATGTATGTACTCGCTCGACAGGTGCGCGGTGCACTGTTGGCCGCTCTAGGATAGCTGCAGAATGGTAATATGGAGTGAAGGGGAAGAAGGATACACACAGTTACACGTTGGCGCTCCCTCTCGAGTAGCTAAACGACGGCGTCAGATGGGAGGTTGTATTTCTTCCTTTTCTGGTGCTTGGACATTGATGTGCATCCTTTGTTTCCTAGCTCCTCTCATGCGGCTCTCTGACCACACATGTTGGTGTACTCACGTCCCAATTCAATGGAGCACACACACTTGGGTTGTGCCATTTTGACTATACTGACCTTCGACCAAATATGTAAGATACACATTCGTAAATTAAAAACTAGTGGAAAATGATGCTTCTTAACACACTTCTATTGTGGCCATAGAATAGAAAAAGGTGTGCACTATCATGCCAATAATTTTTGGGCACATTAAAAAAGTTACTTTTCCATGCATTAATAGGGATGATTCTGTGGTCAGCTTCAAAACATGTTTATGTGGTATATATGAAGACGTATGTTTTGAAAGATTATATTTAATTGATGGATTTAGTTATGATCCATAATTACAATTTATCAAAATTATTTCCGCAACAAATGATGCATCATGCTAGTGGCGGAGCTTGTGCAACCTCTTTGGCTGGGGAATGGGCTGGGACAACCAACACCATGCATGGGCTGGATTTCAATGATTCGACGGGCCACTTTTTTAGGATAATCTAGAAAAAAAACTCGTGGGCTTGGGGGTGATGGCTCAGGTTGGCCTCCAGTAAACTCCGCCACTGCATCACGTCATTTGTGGAAGCGACTTTAGGAAACAAGGCATATTCCGTATGGCTAGCGTGATAAATGGAAGCAGTTGCCGAAAAGAAGGCAATAAAAAACCAACCCACCAGCCGCATGGCTTTCGTGCGAGATTGGATGACCAGACTGCTTCTAATCGTAGGGCTTTAGATTGATTTCATAGGAAGCAAAGATCAGTCATAAGATCCATTTCCACATGGATCCCATTGGCAAGAGCCTTTTATGTGCATACAACACACAGAGAGTTGGAAATTTGAGTCGAGAAAAGCCTCCCTGACAGCTCTAGGGAGTTGTACATATAGCTAACTGGGACCCACATTGCAACAGCTAACCTCTTGAGACAATTGGTTGCGCGGGTGTACATGGGCCACAGAGAAATTGTTGGACAGTGATGGGCCCAATGTTCACCTTTCTCATGAACTGATTCATGAAATGTGTGTAATTCGAGCGTTATATCATGGAAGCTATTGTGTCGTCTGATGAAAGTGGGGCCATAGATGAACGAATGAAGAGGCACCTCCTCCTCTATATTATGTGCATCCTGGATCTTGACATCGACTTGACTTTTTCCCTCCGTGATACTCTTCCTATCTCTAGCTCGGTACCACCAAAATTTCATCCCTTCACAGTTCCTGACTTGCTTCCAACCTCTGTCCGAGCCCATGGCGTCATCGGTGGACATCCTTTTCAACGAGGAGGTTGTGGTACGGCAACCATGATGGATGAGGCGGAAGGGAGGGTTGAAGGGTACTTCCCGAGCTCTAGCCATGGTTTTTTGCACTTCTAGCAAGCTGGTACCGCTTCGACCAGAATCCATGACATGGGGTCGCTCATTTCCGGCTTCGGCAAGTCTCCCTCCATGATCGCCTTGCTAGAGGGCCCCCTCCGGATCGCTGGTTATGGCATTGCTGCCATCCCGATGGAGATCCTCGAGGTTTGACAATAGAAGCCTTTCGCCAAGAACAACTGAGCAGTGGCACCATCCAAAGGAGGGTGGTTGCAGCAAGAGGACAAGTATGTGAAAGAGCAGAATCTATTTTGTTTTAATAGCAGCTTGATCACGCGGTGTGTATGTTGTTTTGTTTAAATTTCTTGATCAATGTAGTGTCTTATTTTCAGACTTCTTAAGAGATTGGCGGCTGAGCACGGAAATCGTAAATGGGTGGAGATTTAAAAACACCTCCAAGGATAGATTGGGAAGCAATGTCGTGAGCGATGGACAAATCACCTGCACTCTGACCTCAAGGTCTGGTTATTGTTTTCATGCATATTGGCTTATAATCTTTATTTTAATTAGGGGAATCCTTTCATAGATCTATACATGATTTCAAAATCTAAGTTGTTTTAGTTAAGTTTTTAATATATTTGAACAAAACAATTTAGACTAAAAGATTAGAAATTTTAGGGGCACGTGCCATTCGTGCTCTCCTGTTTTTGTTATATTATGAGCATAAATTATAATAATTAAAACCTGATTGAAGTCACAAATCTCCAACCTCTACTCCTATACTTGGAGAAAAACTAATAGATAGTACGGATTATTAATTTCCCTCGTCGTTTATAGATGTCAATTGCAACTTCCTTATTTTGACGACACGAGTTTCTCAAGTATTCGACATTAGGGGTGGGCAAAAGGAAGTCATGTTATAACTCATATCTTTGAAATATAACCATAAGAAACTCACTTATTATACAAATATAAAATATGACCTGGTTAGTTAATCTACCTTATGGGTCTCTTTGGTCTATAGGGGTTGCTAAAATATATGAATGGAGAAAACAGATTCGTCTCAAGAAACAAAAAATAATGGGAAACACATGATTAGAGCATCACACCATCTTGTATATATCAAGGAATTAATAACGGAGTAACATATGGTAGCCAGGCATACTTATAACTGATCTTGTAGAAATAAACTAGAGCATTTTCAGAGAACTCTCGCTCCGTTAAAGTTTAGACTTGATCAACACATGCCACACACCACATGCATGAACATAATTTTGTTTTAAGAACATACATCAATATTCATAGGTACTATTGTAGTTGCAAATGATCAAAACAAATACCACCACTAATCAACATTAACCACGTCAACTTTGCACCCATCCCAAGCCACATAAGATGCCGGATCATGAATGAAGCAGCCCTAAGCTTCAGCTTCAGTCAACAGCCTCGTCGTTCCACTTTCAGGAGACACACCACACACATGAAAACTATCAAAATGATATCGTGATAGAACTAGAAGTAGTTAGTGTTGGGTTTGACTGTAACTTTTGGGACGACAGAAGCAACCCACCGCAGTAACCACCAATGATGCCCCTCATCAGAATCGGTGCCCTGGTGCCCATGTCTAGTCGGAATGTGCCGAACACCGTCGTCTAATACTCACTTCCTTTCTTTTCATCAACGTTGTAGGTCAGAACCAGAAGTTCTACGAACTTGAACACCACCGGCAGACATCTTGTGGTTAGTGTCAGCTTCGGCAATGCAGCCTCGGCGTCCATGACCATGGGACCTTCCCTCTGTCGGCCAGCCAAGTAGACCTTTCCACAAAACGGGATGGCCAAGCAGAGCAACAAGTCTTCGCAGACCATCTTGGAGCTTGGTGCCAAGAGGTTTTTATCTCACTCTAAATTAAGGACTAGCATTGAGACTCTGGCGAACGTGGCTCCTCGTACTTTAAACAGGTATGGGAAATCCTTGGCGTGGTGTCCAATGCAAGGGTGGCTCACCACGGAGCAATAGAAGTTGCTCGAACCATTGAAATGCTACCTGCTGATTGATCTTTAGCTGGCTGGACAGGTTCACCATACCGTGCCAATTGTGGCACTCATTCGTAGTAGGATCCAACAGAGCAATGGAAGCGCTGGTTGAGGACGTTGTGCTTCTTGGAGTCATCTATAAGTTCCCTTCACTCTGTCTCCATGTATGCTGCCCAGAATCGCAGGTAGCTAGCGACATCGTTTACCAATGCGTGCCTAGTGATCTACTCAGGCATGACCTTGTGGATGCCTGCCCTATCCCTGCTATGGGAATGCTAGAATGTTGAGCGGGAGAAGAACGATAAAGACCAAACCTACTAGTCGGGGGTGTGGGTGCACGGCAGTGGGCTCAACCACATTCGATGACAAAGGTTATAGGACACTGAGCCTATCGGTATAGTGGAAGAGCTAAACATGCCAGGAGGAGGTGGGGAGGCAATGCTGCTATTGCTAGGAGCTAGGGATTACATTGAGGCATGGAGGGGTTGATATATATGTACATACTCACTAGACAGGCGCGCGATGCACTGTTGTTGGCTCCGGGATAGCTGCAGAATGGCAATTTGGAGGGCATGGAAAGAGGATACACATGGTTACACGTTGTCGCTCCCTCTCAACTGGCTAAACGATAGCATCAGACGGGAGGTTGTATTTCTTCCTTTTCTGGTGCTTGGACATTTATGTGCATCCTTTGTTTCCTATCTCCTCTCATGCGGCTCTCCGACCACACATGTTGGTGTACTCACATCCCAATTCAACGGACCACACACACCTAGGCTACACCATTTTGACTATGCTGACCTTGGACAAAATATGTAAGATACACAGTCGTAAATTAAAAACTAGTGGAAAATGATGCTTCTTAACACACTTCTATTGTGGCTAAAGAATAGAAAAAGGTGTGCACTATCATGCCAACAATTTTTGGGCACCTTAAAAAAATTACTTTTCCATGCATTAATAGGCATGATTCTGTGGTCACTTAAAAACATGTTTATGTGGTATAGATATGAAGACATACATTTTAAAAGATCATATTTAATTGATGGCTTTAGTTATGATCCATAATTACAATTTATCAAAATTATTTCTGCAAGCAATGATGCATCATGCTAGTGGCGGAGCTTGTGCAACCTCTTTGGCCGGGCAATGGGCTGGGGCAACCAACACCATGCATGGGCTGGATTTCGGTGATTCGACACGCCACTTTTTTTAGGATAATCTAAACAAATCCCGTGGGCTTGGGGTGATGGCTCTGGTTGGCCTGCAGTAAGCTCCGCCACTACATCACGTCATTTCTGGAAGCAAGTTTAGGAAACAAAGCATATTCTGTATGGCTGGCATGATAAACGAAAGCAGTTGCTGAAAAGAAGGTGATCAAAAAGAAAACCAACCCAATAGCCGCATGGCTTTCGTGCCAGATTATCTGACCAGATTGCTTCTAATCGTAGGGCTTTCGACCGATTTCATTGGAAGCAAAGATCAGCAATAAGATCCATTTCCATAGGGATCCCACTGGCAAGAGCCTTTTATCTACATAAAACACACAGAGAGTTGGAAATTTGAGTCGAACAAAGCCTCCGTGGCAGCTCTAGTGAGGTGTACCGATAGCTAGCTGGGACCCACAGCGCAACAACTAACCTCTTGACACAACTAGTTGCGCTGGTGTACATGGGCCATAGAGAAATTGTTGGAAAATGATGGGCCCAATGTTCACCTTTCTCGTGAACCGATTCATGAAATGTGGAATTCGAGCATTATATCATGGAAGGTTTTGTGTTGTCTGATGAAAGTGGGGCGATAGATGAATGAAGAAGCGGCACCTCCTCCTCTATATTATGTTCATCCTGGATCTCGACATCGACTTGACTTTTCCCCTCCGTGATACTCTTCCCATCTCTGGCTCGGTACCTCCAAAATTCCACCCCCTTCGTAGTTCCTGACTTGCTTCCAACCTCTGTCCGAGCCCATGGCGTCGTCGGTGGACATCCTTTTCAACGAGGAGCTTGCGGCGCTGCAACCATGATGGCTGAGGTGGAAGGGAAGGTTGAAGGGTACTTCCCGAGCTCTAGCCATGGTTTTTCGCAACTCTAGCAAGCTGGCACCGCTTCGACCGGAATCCATGACATGGGGTCGCTTGTTTCTGGCTTTAGCAAGTCTCCCTCCATGATCGCCTTTCCGGAGGGGCCCCTCCCGATCGCTGGTTATGGCGCTGCTGCCATCCTGGTGGAGATGCTCGAGGTCTGGCAACAGAAGCCTTCCACCAAGAACAACCGAGCAGTGGCATCGTCCAAAGGAGGGTGGTTGCAGCAAGAGGACAAGTAAGTGAAAGAGCATAATCTAATTTGTTTTAATAGCAGCTTGATCTCATGGTATGTATGTTGTTTTGTTTAATTTTCTTGATGAATGTATTGTCTTATTTGTAGACTTCTCAAGAGATTGGCGGCTGATCATGGAAAGCGTAAATGGGAGGAGATTTCAAAACACATCCCAGGACAGATTGGGAAGCAATGCCATGAGGGATGGACAAATCACCTGCACCCTGACCTTAAGGTCAGCTTATTCTTTTCTTGCATAGCGGCTTATAATCTTTATTTTAATTAGGGGAATCCTTTCATAGATCTATACATGATTTGAAAATCTAATTTGTTTTAGTTAAGTTTTTAATATGTTCGAACTAAAACAATTTAGACAAAAATATTAGAAATTTTAGGGGCACGTGTCATCCGTGCTCTCCTGTTTTTGTTATATTATGAGCATAAATTAAAATAATTAAAACCTGATTGAGGTCGCAAATCTCCAACCTCTACTCCTATACTTGGAGAAAACCTAGTAGATGGTACGGATTATTAATTTCCCTCGACACTTATAGATGTCAACTACAACTTCCTTATTTTGACGACACGAGTTTCTGGAGTCTTCGGCATTAGGGGTGGGCAAAAGGAAGCCATGTTATAACTCATATATTTGTAATATAGCCATAAGATACTCGCTTATTATACAAATATAACTATGACCTGGTTAGTTAATCTAGCTTATGGGCCTCTTTGGTCGATAGGGGTTGCTAAAATGTATGAATGGACAAAACACATTCGTCTCAAGAAACAAAAAATAATGGGAAAACACATGATTAGAGCATCACACCATCTTGTATATATCAAGGAATTAATAACGGAGTAACATATTGTACCCAAGCATACTTATAACTGACCTTGTATAAATAAACAAGTGCATTTTCAGAGAACTCCCGATCCATTAAAGTTTTGACTTGATCAACACATGCCACACACCACATGCATGAACATAATTTTGTTTTAAGAACATACATCAACATTCATTGGTACTATTGCAGTTGCAAATGATCAAAACAAATTTCACCATTGATCAACATTAACCAGGTCAATTTTGCACCCATCCCAAGGCACATAAGATGCCAGATCATGAATGAACTAGCTGTGAGCTTCAGCTTCAGTCAACGTCCCGATCATTCCACTTTCACGAGACACATCACACACAAGAAACCTGTCGAAATGATATTGTGATAGAACTAGAAGTAGTTGGTGTTGGGTTTGACGGTAACTTGCGATGACAGAAGCAACCCTCTATAGTAACCACCAACGATGCCCCTCGTCAGGATTGGTGCCCTAGCGTCCATGTCTAGTCGAAATGTGCCGAACTCCGCCATCTAATACTCACTTCCTTTGCTGTCATCAACGTTGTTGGTCAGAACCAGAAGTTGTGCACGAACTTGAGCACCATCGACGGACATCATGTGGTTAGAGCCAGCTTCGGCAATGCAGCCTCGGCGTCTACAACCATGGGCCCTTCCCTTTGTCGGTAGGCGAAGTAGACCTTTCCACGAAAAGGGAAGGCCGAGCAGAGCAACGAGTCTCCGCAGACCATCTTGGAGCCTGGTGACAAGAGCTTTTTACCCCACACTAAATGAAGGACCATCATTGAGACTCCGGCGAATGTGGCTCCTGTCACTTAAAACAGGTACTGGAAGTCCTCTGGGTGGTGTCCAATGCAGGGTGGCTCATCACAGGAGCAAGGAAAGTTGTTCGAACCTTTGAAATGCTACACGCTGATCGGGTTCAAAATCCAAATGAAAATGCTACTCTCGTCTACGAGGACAAGGACGAGGACGCCACCAGACTTGGCTCGATGGCGTGGCCTAGGAGGTGAGGGGTGTTTGTGGTGATCTTCGGCTAGCTGGACAGGTTCACCATGCGGCGCCAATTATGGCACTCGTTCGCAGTAGAATCCAACAGAGGGATGGAAGAACTAGTTAAGGACGTTGTGCTTCTTGGGGTCATCGGTATGTTCCCGTCACTCTGTGTATGCTGCCCAGAATCGCAGGTAGTTGACGACATCGTTTACCAGTGCATGCCTAGTGATCTACTCCGACATGCCCTTGTGGATGCCTGCCCCATCCCTACTATGGGAATGCTACAATGTTGAGCGGGAGAAGAACGATAAACACCAAGACGTACCAACTGGGTGTGCGGGTGCACGGCGGTGGGCTCAACGACAGTCGATGACAAAGGTTATAGGACATGGAGCCTGTCGTTATAGTGAGAGAGCTAAACAGGCCAGGAGGGGTGGGGTGGCGATACTGTTGTTGCTAGGAGCTAGGGATTGCATTGAGGCATAGAGGGGTTGATGTATATGTATGTACTCGCTAGACAGGCACGCGGTGCACTATTGCTCGCTCTGGGATAGCTATAGAATGGTAATGTGGAGGGCAAGGGAAGAAGGACACACACGATTACACGTTGTCGCTCCCTCTCGACTAGCTAGACAGTAGTGTTAGATGGGAGGTTGTGTTTCTTCCTTTTCTCGTGCTTAGACATTGATGTGCATCCTTTTTTTACTATCTCCTCTTATGCGGCTCTCCAACCACACATGTTGGTGTACTAATGTCCCAATTCAACGAACCACACATACCTGGGCTGCACCATTTTGACTATATTGACCTTGGACAAAATATGTAAGATACACATTCATAAATTTAAAACTAGTGGAAAATGATGCTTCTTAACACACTTCTATTGTGTCCATAGAATATAAGAAGGTGTGCACTATCATGCGAACAATTTTTCGGCACATTAGAAAAGTTACTTTCCATGCATTAATAGGGATGTTTCTGTGGTCAACTTAAAAACATGTTTATGTGGTATATATGAAGAAATACGTTTTGAAGGATCATATTTAGTTATGATGCATAATTACAATGTATCAATATTATTTCCACAAGAAATGATGCATCATGCTAGTGGCGGAGCTTGTGCAACATCTTGGCGGGGCAATGGGCTAGGGCAACAAACACCATGCATGGGCATGATTTCAGTGACTCGATGGGCCACTTTTTTTAGGATAATATAATCAAATCACGTGGGCTTGGGGTGATGGCTCAGGTTGGCCACCAGTAAGCTCCGCCACTGCATCATGTCATTTGTAGACGCGAGTTTAGGAAACAAAGCATATTCCGTATGGCTGGCGTGATAAACGGAAGCATTTACCAGAAAGAAGGCGATCAAAAAGAAAACCAACCTACCAGCCGCATGGCTTTCGTGCCAGATTGGATGACCAGATTGCTTCTAATCGTTGGTCTTCCGACGAATTTCACAGGAAGCAAAGATCAATAGTAAGATCCATTTCCATAGGGATCCCACTGGCAAGAGCCTTTTATGTGCATACAAGACACACATAGTTGAAAATTTGTGTCGAGCAAAGCCTCCCTGACAGCTGCAAAAAATCTGTCACCCAGACTTGCTCTCGCTTTGGTGAGGTGTACTGATAGCTAGCTGGGATCCACAGCACAACAGCTAACCTCCTGAGACAACTGGTTGCACCGGTGTATATGTTGGGTTTCGTAGTAATTTCAAAAAATTTCCTACGCACACGCAAGATCATGTGATGCATAGCAACGAGGGGAGAGTATTGTCTACGTACCCAACGCAGACCGACTACGGAAGCGATGACACGACGTAGAGGAAGTAGTCGTACGTCTTCTCGATCCAACCGATCAAGCACCGAAACTACGGCACCTCCGAGTTCGAGCACACGTTCAGCTCGATGACGATCCCCGGACTCTGATCCAGCAAAGTGTCGGGGAAGAGTTTCGTCAGCACGACGGCGTGGTGACGATCTTGATGAACTACAGCAGCAGGGCTTCGCCTAAACTCCGCTACAGTATTATCGAGGAATATGGTGGCAGGGGGCACTGCACACGGCTAAGGAATCGATCACGTGGATCAACTTGTGTCAACTTGTGTGTTTAGAGGTGCCCCTGCCTCCGTATATAAAGGAGGAGAGGAGGGGAGGCTGGCCGGCCAAGGGGGGGAGGCGCAGGAGAGTCCTACTCCCTCTGGGAGTAGGATTCCCCCTCCAATCCTAGTCCAACTAGGATTCCTCGGAGGGGAAAAGAGGAGGAGGGGGCCGGCCACCTCTCCTAGTCCTAATAGGACTAGGGGAAGGGGGGGCGCGCAGCCCATCTAGGGCAGCCCCTTCTCTTTTCCACTAAGGCCCACTATGGCCCAAATAGCTCCCGGGGGGTTCCGGTAACCCTCCCGGTATTCCGGTAAAATCCCGATTTCACCCGGGACACTTCCGATATCCAAATATAGGCTTCCAATATATCAATCTTTACGTCTCGACCATTTCGAGACTCCTCGTCATGTCCGTGATCACATCCGGGACTCTGAACAACCTTCGGTACATCAAAATGCATAAACTCATAATATAACTGTCATCGTAACCTTAAGCGTGCGGACCCTACGGGTTCGAGAACAATGTAGACATGACCGAGACACGTCTCCGGTCAATAACCAATAGCGGGACCTGGATGCCCATATTGGCTCCTACATATTCTATGAAGATCTTTATCGGTCAGACCGCATAACAACATACGTTGTTCCCTTTGTCATCGGTATGTTACTTGCCCGAGATTCAATCGTCGGTATCCAATACCTAGTTCAATCTCGTTACTGGCAAGTCTCTTTACTCGTTCCGTAATACATCATCTCACAACTAACATATTAGTTGTAATGCTTGCAAGGCTTATGTGATGTGTATTACCGAGAGGGCCCAGAGATACCTCTCCGACAATCGGAGTGACAAATCCTAATCTCGAAATACGCCAACCCAACATCGACCATTGGAGACACCTGTAGTACTCCTTTATAATCACCCAGTTACGTTGTGACATTTGGTAGTACCCAAAGTGTTCCTCCGGTAAACGGGAGTTGCATAATCTCATAGTCATAGGAACATGTATAAGTCATGAAGAAAGCAATAGCAACATACTAAATGATCGGGTGCTAAGCTAATGGAATGGGTCATGTCAATCAGATCATTCTACTAATGATGTGACCTCGTTAATCAAATAACAACTCATTGTTCATGGTTAGGAAACATAACCATCTTTGATTAACGAGCTAGTCAAGTAGAGGCATACTAGTGACACTTTGTTTGTCTATGTATTCACACATGTATTATGTTTCCGGTAAATACAATTCTAGCATGAATAATAAACATTTATCATGATTATAAGGAAATAAATAATAACTTTATTATTGCCTCTAGGGCATATTTCCTTCAGTATATGGGCCATAGAGAAATTGCTGGACAGCAATGGGCTCAATGTTCACCTTTCTCGTGAACCGATTCGTGAAATGTGCAATTGGAACATCATATCTTGGAAGGTTTTGCGTCATCAGATGAAAGTGGGGTCATAGATGAACGAATGAAGCGGCACCTCCTCCTCTATATTATGTGCATCCTGGATCTCAACATCGACTTGACTTTTTCCCTCTTTGATACTCTTCCTCTATCTCTAGCTCGGTACCTCCAAAATTCCATCCCCTTTGCAGTACCTGACTTGCTTCCAACCTCCGACCGAGCCCATGGCTTCGTCGGTGGACATCCTTTTCAAACAGGAGCTTGCGGCACGGCAGCCATGATGGTTGAGGCGGAAGGGAGGGTTGAAGGGTACTTCCTGAGCTCTAGCCATGGGTTTTCGCACTTCCAGCAAGAGGCCACTACTTCGACCGGAATCCATGACATGGGGTCCCTCGTTTCTAATACTCACTTCCTTTCTTGTCATCAACGTTGTTGGTCAGAACCAGAAGTTGTGCATGAACTTGAACACCACCGGCCGACATCTTGTGGTTAGTGTCAGCTTCGGCAATGCAGCCTCGGCGTCCACGACCATGGGCCCTTCCCTCTGTCGGTCGGCGAAGTAGACCTTGCCATGAAACGGGAAGGCCGAGCAGAGCAACGAGTCTTCACAGACTATCTTGGAGCTTGGTGCCAAGATCTTTTTATTCCACTCTAAATGAAGGAACAACATTGAGATTCCGGCAAACGTGGCTCATGTCACTTTAAACAAGTATGGGAAGTCTTTGGCGTGTTGTCCAATGCAGGGTGGCTCACCACAGGAGCAATGGAAGTTGTTCGAATCATTGAAATGCTACCCTCTGATCGAGTTCAAAATCCAAATGAAAGGGCTACTCTTGTGTACGAGGACGAGGACAAGGATGCCACCGGACTTGGCTCGATGGTGTGGCCTAGGAGGTAAGGGAGGTTCATGGTGATATTTGGTTGGCTGGATAGGTTCACAATGCGACGCCAATTGTGGCACTCGCTTGAAGTAGGATCCAACAGAGCGATGGAAGCGCTAGTTGAGGATGTTGTGCTTCTTGGGGTCATCGGTATGTTCCCTTCACTCTGCATATGCTGCCCAGAATCGTAGGTAGTTGGCGACATCGTTTACCAGTGCGTGCCAAGTGATCTACTCCGGCATTCCCTTGTGGATGACTGCCCTATCCCTCCTATGGGAATGCTAGAATGTTGAGAGGGAGAAGAACAATAAAGACCGAGACATACCAATCGGGGATGCGGGTGCACGGCGGTGGGCTCAACGACAGTCGATAGGACATGGAGCCTATCGATATAGTGGGAGAGCTAAACAGGCCAGGAGGAGGTGGGGTGGCGACGCTGTTGTTGCTAGGAGCTAGGGATTGCATTGAGGCATAGAGGGGTTGATGTATATGTATGTACTCGCTAGAAAAGCCCGTGATGCACTGTTTCTTTCTCCGGGATAGCTGCAGAATGGTAATGTGGAGCGCAGGGGTAGTAGGATACATGCAGTTACACGTTGTCGCTCCGTCTCGGCATCTGCACCCTGACCTCAAGGTCTGCTTATTCTTTTTGTGAATAATGGCTTATGATCTTTATTTTAATTATGGGAAACCTTGCATGGATCTATACAAGATGAGGAAATCTAAGTTGTTTTGTTAAGTTTTTAATATGTTTGAACTAAAACAATTTAGACTGAAAGATTAGAAATTTTAGGGGCACGCGCCATCCATTCTCTCGTGTTTATATTATATTATGAGCATAAATTAAAATAATTAAAACCTGATTGAGGCCGCAAATCTCCGGCCTCTACTCCTATATTTGGAGAAAAACTAGTAGATGGCACGGATTATTATTTTTCCTCATCGTTTATAGATATCAATTAAAACTTCCTTATTTTGACGACATGAGTTTCTGGAGTCTTCGGCATTAGGGGTGGGCAAAAGGGAGCCATGTTATAACTCATATCTTTGAAATATAACCATAAGATACTCGCTTATTATACAAATATTAATATGACTTGGTTAGTTAATCTAGCTTATGGGCCTCTTTGGTCCATAGGGGTTGCTAAAATGTATGAATGGAAAAAACACATTCGTCTTAAGAAACAAAGAATAATAGGAAAAACACATGATTAGAGCATCACACTATCAACGAATTAATAACGGAGTAACATATTGTACCCTAGCATACTTATAAATTAATCTTGTAGAAATTAACTAGAGCATTTTCAAAGAACACTCAGTCCATTAAAGTTTAGACTTAATCAACACATGCCACACACCACATGCATGAACATAATTTATTTTTAAGAACATACCTCAACATTCATAGGTACTATTACAATTGCAAATGATCAAAACAAATGCCACCACTGATCAACATTAACCGCGTCAATTTTGCACCCATCCCAAGCCACATAAGATGCTAGATCATGAATGAAGTAGCCCTAAGCTTTAGCTCCAGTCAAAGGCTTGGTCATTCCACTTTCACGAGCCACACCACACACAAGAACTCTGTCGAAACGATATCGTGATAGAACTAGAAGTAGTTGGCGTTGGGTTTGACGATAACTTTGGATGACGGAACCAACCCACCGCAGCAATCACCAATGATGTCCCTCATTAGGATCGGTGATTGATGTCCATGTCCAGTCGGAATGTGCCGAACTCCACTGTCTAATCCTCACTTGCTTTCTTGTGATCAATGTTTTTTATCAGAACCAAAAGTTGTGCACAAACTTGAACACCACCGGCGGACATGTTTTGGCTAGCATCAACTTCGCCAATGCAGCCTCGGCGTCCACGACCATGGTCCCTTCCCTCTTTTGGTCGGCGAAGTAGACCGTTCCACGAAACGGGAGGGCCAAGCAGAGCAACGAGTCTTCGCTGACCATCGTGGAGCTTGGTGCCAAGAGCTTCTTATCCTACTCGAAATGAAGGACTATCTTGGAGCTCAGTGCCAAGATCGTGTTTGGTTCGGGGGAATTAGAGATGGGGAATGGGAGTTGAGGTGTGAGGAAATTAAAAGTCCACTGTTTAATTAGAGGGAATGGGAATTTAAGTGGGAAGAGGAATGGGAATTGAGGAAGCGAATTCCCACCAATTTCTTGCTTGGGGGTACCCTGTTAATTCGTGAGCAGAGTTTTATCCCACACTAATTCCCATCATATACCAAACAAGGTAGTGGGAGTAAAGATCTACTTCCCATGCCTAATCCCTTTATGAACACCCTTGTGCAAACTTCCATTCCCCTGCGCAAGTGTTTACCAAACATGTTGTATATGTGAGAACCCTGTAGAGCTTGAGCAGATGGCAGTAGAGTTTTATGAGAAATTATATGCATCCGAGGGAGTAATAGGGATGGGGGAAGTACTTTCCCATGTACCTTGTAAGGTCACCAGTGAGTGAATGACAAGTTGTCAAAGCCCATTACAAAGAACGAGGTAAAGATTGCTTTGTTTCAAATGTTTCTCACAAAGGCACCGGGGCCGGACGGTTTTCCGGCGCATTTTTTCTGGAATTATTGGCATTTGTGCGGTGAAGATTTGCATTGATTGATCATTTAGTCCTCAATAAGTACATGCAGTACCATTCCAGATGAAAATTATCGTGAGGACAATCATCGATAGAGTATGGTACCATAGATATGCCTTACCAAAAATGATTTTGCCCCGTTTTATAGATAAAGCACGAAGCTCATACAGTCAAAACACACAACACACCACCACAACATACCCAAGGTATAAATACAAAGCCGCTAAAGCATAGCAACACCATCTCCAAGCGAACAAAATGTGTACAATAAGCACCACGATGGAGATGACAGAGCTCTCCACCATGACCTAGCCACCGCGAAGAACTAAGCTGACCGCTGACGAACCATGAGCTCCATTGAGGTGTCTTCAGGAAAGGAACGACACCATCACACCATAGCGCTGCCACCGCCTGATCCAAATGATCAAGATTTTCATCTGGAGCAAACCGGAGGATCAGGAGCAACTGCCACAAAGCCTTCAAGAAGAGTACGATACCCCTGAACGTTGCCACTGTTGGTCTGACAATTGCCAGACAAGGATTGTACCCCGGCACACACCCTCCGCCTCTGATCAACGTGTGACTGGTCGTGAGAGACCTGCCGCACCACTCTACAGAGCGCCGACCCCAAGCCACCCGGCCACCCACGTGACCAAGGCTGTCAGTTAGCAAGCAAGCTGCGAGCAGCACCCACTAACACCGCAGCCCCCACAAAAGGGTCGCCACCCTGCATCCCAACACCCCAGAGAACATCCAATGGAATGGGCCTCCACCAACCAGCAGGCCTTGCCAGTGCCAGAGTCGCCAATGACAGGCGCACCTCCACCACTTTGGATCCGGAGGCACCAGGCCGAGAAAGAGGGGGAGGAGGAGAAGTGGCACAAGACATGACCAACCCCCACGGTGGGATGACAGGTGGCTAGAACAATGCCCCACCCCATGCCTATGTACCCCATGATGCCCTACAATGCCCCACCATGTCCGCCTGATCAGAAGCTTGAGGAACCCGCACCGTACACCTTCCCGGCGACGAGTGTGCTCGATCGGCCGAGTCCATCACACGGAGACGGCCACCGGAGAAGACACACAGAGCTACACCAGAATGAACACGCATGCCGGCTCCCACCTAATTTCTGATTAAATTAATGTCTATGAAATTCCTACATTCCAACGTAGGACTTATGTTTTATAGGTGATTTTATAACTTACTTGTCTGACGTATTGAGAAATTCGCATGAAATGCAAGCATGAGTATCAAGTGCAAATACACTTCTTTGATAAGTCATATCTTTAAAATTAAGCAGTAACATACTCGTTTATTATCCAATTATAAATATGACCTGGTTAGTTAACCTAGCTTACTGGGCCTCTTTGGTCCATAGGGGTTGCTAAGATGTATGAGTGGGGAAAACACATTCTTCTCAAAAAATGTAAAAGAATTGGAAAACACATGATTAGAGCATCACGCCATCTTATATATATCAGCGACTTAAAAACATAAGAACAGCATAACATATTGTACCAGATCAAACTTGTAGGCTGATCTTGTTGAAATTAACTAGAGCATTTTCAGAGACTCTGGGCCATTGAAGTTTCGCTTGATCAACACATCCATGAAACGTAATTTGTTTTAAGAGGGTAATATTGTAGTTGCGGATGATCAAAACAAGCACGGTCACTGAGCAACATTCATCACGTCCATCTTGCGCCCATTCCAAGCCACATAAGATGCCAGATCGTCAACTCAACTGCTCCGAGCTTCAGCTTCAGTCAACGGCCTGGTCGTTCCAGTTCCACCAGACACACCACACACAAGAAATCTGTCGAAACGGTCGTGCCGGAACTAGAAGTAGATGGCGTTAAGTTTTACAGTACCTTTGGATGTGACGACCAACCCGCCAACGTAACCATCAACAAAAACATAGCACGCTCGTCGATTTCCCTCACCAGGATAAGCGGGCCTGCGTTCGCGCCCAGCCAGAACGTGTCGAACTCCACCATGTAATCCTCAATTCCTTTCATGTAGTAAACATCGTTGGTCAGATCCAAAAGCATGCCGGAGCAGTCGGCCATGTGCACGAACTTGAACACCACCGGCGGCCATCTCACTGCTAGCACCAACTTCGGTTGTGTAGCCTCGGTCTCCATGACCTTGAGCCCTTCCCTCTGTTGGTCGTTCAAGTAGACCTTGCCACATAATGTAAAAGCCGAGAAGAGCAACGGGGATTTGCTGACAGTACTGCAATGGTTGACGCTTATCTTGGAAGCAAGGAGCTTCTTGTGCCACCCAAAATAAAGGGCCACCTTTGCGTCTTTGGCGTAGCTCATGTCAGCTTACTCAGACACGGAAAGTCCTTGTCGTGGTCTCCACGGCATGGGCAGCTCACCATGGGCAGCTCACCATTGAAGTGTTGCCCGCAGTGAACGGGTTTAGAAGCCAGGCACCGAGGCTGCTCTAGTGTACGAGGACGAGGACGAGGCCGGGGAGCCGCTGGACCCGACGGTGATGGCGCGGCCCAGGAGGTGAGGGAGGTCCACGTTTATCTTCCTCCGGGTAGACAGGTTCACCACAATTGTGGTGTCGACTATGGACCTCGTCGGCAACAGGATCCAACAGCGCGGGTGGGAGCACTGGTCGAGGATGCTGTGTTACTTGGGATCATCCGTGTGTTCCCCCCACTTCATGTATGCCATGCAGAGTCGAAGGTAGTCGGTGATGTCGTTTTTTAGATTGTGCCTCGCGATCTGCTCCGGTGTACCCTTGTCGATGACTGCCCGGTTCCTCCTAAGTACACAGACAAGCCCACATAAGGGCGTGTTTGGTTGCGTGCCTATGGCCCGCGCGGGAAGAAAGAGGCCCGTTTGGTTGCTTGCGTTTACTGTGCGGCCCGCATGGCACGAACCTTAAAGCACCTCTAGGCCAGGCCCAGGGAAAACGTCCGAATCGACAGTAGCTCGCGAGCCTGGCTCGAGCGACGCAGGGGAGGGCGACGCGCTTCTCTCCTCATGCAACCAGGGGGATGCGCGAGCTTGCCCGCGTCGTCGAAAAATCGGCGGAAGGATTTCGGCTCACCTCCCGCCGAGTCCGCCCCTATTTAGCCTTCTCCCTCACCGCCCAAACTCCCGCCACCATTCTCCCGCCACTATTCTCCCCCATGTCAAGCTTTCCCACCGACGCGCATCGGCACCGACAAGCAGATAAGCAGCGCATATTCATTGGCCGGTGGTCCACGGCGTCGGCGGTCCTTCATTGGCCGGCGGTGATCTTCTACGACCGTTCCCCCCTCGTCCTCGGGCTACAGCCATGGCCTCTGTGTCCCCCTTTCTCTCTGTTCCTTCTAGCTAGATCTGAGCTACAGCTAGGGTTTGATGTAGATGCATGGTTGATTAGTGCTCTGATCTGTGAGCTCATATGGTTGATTGTTATGTTGCGGTTGCAATTTGTCATAGGGTTAGATGTTCAAGCATGTGGTAGGCTAGATGAGTAGTAGAGTTTGAAGTTGAACCTTGTGCTTGTGTTGATTCGTGCTTAGATCTGTGATTTATAGATATTGGTGGTCCATTTGTAGCATGTTGTTTGTTGTAGATATATGTTCCTGCTCATAGATTGTCCAGTATGCTTAGTATGATAGCGATGAACCATATGCTTAGTATGATAGTGATGAAGCATGTGCTTGGTATGATAGTGATGAACCATGTACATGTATGCTCCTGCTTTCATGGATTATCCGATATGGTGTGTGCTATGCTTATTGTCAATGCATGCTACGATTGTAGGACATGACCATGCAGATGCAAGATCTTAATCAGGCCCTTGTCCTGTCCAACAGCCAGTTTGCTCCATCGTGTCAAGGACTCGCAGCCTATGTCCAAGATGGCACCTAATTCAGAGGTGTTCGCGTCTGATTCTGTCTATGTGCCAGTAGTGCTCGTTGAGCAAACTCCTGCTACACTCAAGGTAGCAACAGCAAAGGAAAGGATGGTAGGTTGAACAACATGAAGTGGAAGCTGTTCATGTCCATGTCCGTGCTGAACAAGATGTGTGATCCCATCTCTAGTGGAGTTAGGACTGGCAAGGGCTTCAAGGAGATGCACTTGAACACTGTTGCGAAGCAGGTGTTCGAGTTCTATGGGTAGGAGGTGTCCGCCACCCAGGTGTACAACCACCTGAGGAAGTGGGGAGGTCGATGGATCCAAGTGTCCAAGATGAGAGACCTTAGCGACGCCTCATGGGATGAGAACACTTGCTCCATAGTTCTGGAGGCAGAGCACAACGTCGGCCATGTTGCGGTTAGCTCACATCCATCTTCCTTTTCATATTGTCCATCATTTCCTACTCCTAATCGCAACTAACAACACTTGTGTTTCATTCTTAGGACCACCCAAGGGACGCTGAGTTTCTCAACACACCCATACAGAACTATAGCCAGATGCAGCACATCTTCTCCTTCGGGCTGGCAACTGGGAAGCATGCCATGGGCTCGGGGGAGCCTCTTGGTTCTCCCATGCCAGACTTTCCTGGGACCCCGAACGTCGAGGTCCTTGATGTCCCTGACAAGCCCTTTGACCCTGTCCATGATAGGAAGAGGAATAAAGGAGGCCTGGTGGAGGAGGAGATCAATGTCTTTTACAGCATGACTGGGGCGATGAAGGAGGTGGCAACAGCCATCAGGGAGTGCAAACCCCTCGACGTCCACCCTGACCTGTATGGCGCTGTCATGACCCAGGGTGGCTTCAGCGACGAGGCTCTCATGGTAGCTCTCAGCCACCTGCTTGACAACAAGGCCCAGGGTGTTGGGTTCGTTGCCATGGCAGACGATCACAGGGTGTTGTCTCAGGAGCTGGCTGGGCAAGCACTACTACTAGAGTAGTGTTGCCTGTGAGCGTGCATGATCCCCGATGGTGATGGCGGTGGCGGTGGCGACAACAACGGCGATGACGGTGGCGACGTACATTTTGTGTATCTAGGGCTGGAAAACTATTTGATGGTTTGTATATTTTGGTGAGGTCGTATATACTAACCCCTCACATTGATGGTGAACTTACGATGGTAGGACGACACCCTCTTTTGAATGTGGTGGTAGGATAACACCATGGTAGTGCTAGGTAAAACTTGTTATGCCGTATGATCATGTATACTTTACTTCTTCTTTTCTGCTCCATTGTTGTTTGTGTGCTACTTGTGTGCTTCATTGACTTGCTGCTTCAACTCTTACTCTTGTGCATTGCTAGGGCAAGTGGTATACCGTGTTCATCGGTAAGGCTCCAGGGGTTTACAGTTCATGGGAAGAAGCTAGTGCACAAGTGGCATCATATAGCAACGGCAGCCATAGAGGGTTCAAGACTAGACAAGCAGCAAAACAAGTTTACTCCAACTGGGTGCGAAAGCACGGAGGCAGCTATGTGGCAAGGTTGGAGGTGTCAAAGTGGAAGGTGCTAAAGTGGATCGTCAGTTTGGGCTGAATCTGAAGAACTTCATTATCTTCGCTCAGTTCATCGCCATTGTTGTGGTGTGGTGTTGGTGTGATAGGTGTGATCATTGTGGGTAAGCTCACCAACTAAGGTACAAGGTAAGCACATCATGTACGTCGTATGCAACCAAACACCGTGTTCATATGCTGCTTGGAGCCAATACAGGCAACCAAACAAAGTGCGCTTGCATACTACATAATGCAGGGACCCTAGATACAGGCAACCAAACAACTTGCAGATGACGCATTTGAGGCTGGTTTTGCTCAACCAGGTTAGGTTGAGATGTATATACAATGCAACTACTGTTTACTACTACAACCAAACACGCCCTAACTATCTCATTACAACAATGCTAAAAAGTTGAGCGAGAGAGGGACGATAAATACCTTCCAGTGGGGGTGCGGGTGTGCGTCGGAGGGCTCAAGATGGTCGGCGACGAAGGTTGGACGACATGAAGGCCATCATACAATGGGAGAGAGAAATGGGGCCAGGGAGGAGGTGGGGTGTCCGCGCTGCTATTGCTAGGAGCTATGGTGTGCCTCGAGGCATGAAGGGGCCAGTGTGTATGTACGTGTTGGTTGGACAGGCACAGATAGTGGTGCTCGGTCTAGGCTAGCTGAAAAACGGCAATGTGGATGGCAGAAGAAGGATGCCTGAGGTTACTAGGTGTCGCTTTGTCTCGGCTAGCTGGATGACGTGTCAGACGGCAGGTTATATTTCTTTCTTTCTTGATGCTTGAATATGGATGTGCATCCTCTGTTTCATACATGCTCTCTTGCATTCAGTGTGGTGCCCTGTGACCACATACATGCATGGTGGTGTACTCACGTCCCAATCAATGGAATCACACACATCTGGAATGCACCGTTTTGCTGAGTACCTCTCATCGGGCACTCAAAAAAGTTGTCCACGTGGTGAAAAGAAAACGGAATTGCTAATTTTCATGCGGATAAAAATAATTGGCTTTCATCCGTTTTTTGCGCCGTGCGATTCTGTCACGAGATCCGTGCTTTTATTCCATCCTTTTTGTCATTGAGTTTCTTATCGAGCCCGCTTCAATTTTCCACCTGACCCGTTAGGCCGCTATTCCACGTTGGTCTCTCTCTGTTGCTTCCCCTCCTCGTTTCCTCTGTCATTTCGAACACGCAGACCGAAACAGAGGCGAGTGAGAGATAGCCATGGCGATTTTGAGCTCCCCCTCGCCACTCGATCCAGTTGGTTGGTGGTGACTCGTCGGCGCTCTCCCTCCTGCTGCATTGCTCTCTCCTCCTCCCGCCGGAGATCTACTGCATCTGCCGGCCCCCGCAGGCCCGCACCCACCCCGGCCGCCTTATTTCGCCGCCCGTCAATCATGTTCGTCTGATTCGGTATTTTCTCTCGTTTTTTGTTTTGTTCCTCAGTTATGTATGTTTGTGCGTAGGGTTTTCTTGGTCAGATATGTTGCTTGTGTTAATCTCCCACAGCCTCTGGTGTAGATGTGTGAGGTTTGCGCCGTTTCTGTGATTGAAACTTGTCTGCCATGCGAATTCAGTCCCTTGGTCAGATCTGTTGCTTGTGTTTAGGGTTTTTTGGTTGCTTGTTTGTTTGATTGATCTGTATCTGGTTATTGAATTTCGGCTGGTTATTTGAATAGGTTGGCTCGTTTAGTTCTTGGTATGTGATAATTGGTATTGAGCAATTCGAACATACTGGATCGTGTTCAATCCCCTGCTCTTCAGTGTTGTTAGTTAGTGGATCCATGTGTTATTTTCCCCTGGGCCGTTTTGTTGTCCCTGAGTGGATGTAGGGTTGGTCCCCTGGTCGAATTGTTGGAATTTTATTAGTAGGTCTTTGACCCAAAGCCCAACTAAAATTCTAAAATTCTCTTGGCTCATTCATGCACACATGTGAGTGAAGTGAGTGAGGCTAAAGTTTAGTCCCATCCCGAAAGTTGAGAGAGAGTTGCACCTTTTTATAAGGTGAGCTCTTTTACCACTTGTATGAGCATGAGAAGAGGAGACCTACATGCCACGCCACGCCACGCCTCGTCACGACGCGCCGCGGGTTGCGGGATTGAGCCGAGCTGAGGACAGAGCTATGCACGTTGTCTATATTTTTGCTGCATGGGAAAATTAATGAGTCATTAATTAATAATTAACGGACGCGTTAATTACTGAACCGTTTCGGACGTGGGGTTTACTCCAACGACCTACCCGGCCCGCACTATATAGTCAGGCAGACGTCTACCTTAGCCACCGCCGCTTCGTATGGTTTCTCACCACCGTTCCAGATCATTGCGCCGCCAAGCAAGTCTTCTCCATCCCTCCTTCCGGCGTGCACCGCGAGAAGGGACAGCAGGCCTCCGGAACCCCGCCTCTCGTGATCCTGTACGGGAGAGGGGCGATTAGGTTTTTAGGGAGCGCACTCGCGCGACTGCTGGCAGCGATGACTTCGCGAATGACGACTTCTTCCCCGACCTCGGCAACCTCGTCCTTGACGACATGGGCGACAACGTCAATGCCGGCGGTGCTGCACCCGCTGCACCGTATGTGATTCTATCCTTCATGTTCGAGATCATGGTAGAATTCATGCTTCTAGTATGTGCCCTAGATGTGATATGTTCATCTTCTATGCTAGTTCGCATGATTAGTTTAATCTCTGCTGATGTGGTCATGATTTATCTTCTGTTTATTCGGATTAAATCTCGTAGTAATTTGCTCATATTTCCAACAATCCAAAAACCTGATTATAGGCAATTTACTCTGAGTGGTTTTGCTGCGCATCTGAAGCCGCCTGCCTTTAAGGGGGCGCAATATAAGAGGTGGCGCACGAGAGCAGTCTACTGGTTTCAGACCATGGGCTGCTATGATGCCACCAAGGGCAAGCCTGAGGGCGATCTTAATCCAGCACAGCTGGAAGCTTTTGAGAAGATCGATACCCTCTTTAAAGGCGCTCTTCTGAGTGTTCTTGATGACTCCATTATGGATTCGTATATGTCGTTTAACAACGGCAAGGACATGTGGGCTGCGCTCGAGGCCAAGTTTGGTGCCTGGGACGCCGACAGCGAGTTGTACGTCATGGAGCAATTCTATGACTACAAGATGACTGATGAGCGCCCTGTTGTACAACAGGCTCATGAGATACAGTCGTTCGCAAAAGAACTTGAGTACTTCAAGTGTGTGTTGCCGGACAAATTTGCTGCCGGAGGCATCATTGCCAAGCTCCCACCTTCGTGGAACAATTTTGCTACTTCCCTGAAACACAAGAGACAGGAGTTTTCCGTTGCGGATCTCATTGGTACTCTTGATGTTGAAGAGAAGGCGAGAGCAAAGGACACACGTGCTCGATTTGCTGAGGGAGGTTCTAGTGCCCACATGGTACAGAAGAAGAACTCCCAGCCCAACAAGTTCAAAAACAATAAGAACAAAACTCAGGGCAAAGGCAAGTTTGATACAAAGAACAAGCCATCACATTCTACCAACTTCAAGAAGAATTCTCATAAGAAGGGGAAGGGATTTTGCCATGTCTGCGATGATCCTAATCACTGGGTTTCGAAGTGTCCTAACCGCTTTGAGGAGCGCGAACATGAGAAGAGCGGCAAGTCCGCTAATGTTGTCATCGGTGATACTGATATGAAGGAATCAGGGTACGGTATTTTTCCTACCATCCTTTCAGTATTTCAATCCCCTGATTGGTTAATTGACACCGGTGCCAATGTACATGTTTGTGCTGACGCCTCCATGTTTTCTTCTTACCAGGCAACAGGGACTTCACCTGTGCTAATGGGGAACGGGTCACATGCCATCGTTCGAGGTGTTGGTACGGTCGATCTGAAGTTTACTTCGGGGAAGACTGTGCGTCTGAAGAACGTTCATCATGTGCCGTCCATCAATAAAAATCTCGTTAGCGGTTCCCGTTTATGTCGAGATGGTTTTAAGTTGGCTTCCGAATCCAATAAAATTGTAATTTCTAAGTGTGGACAATTTGTTGGAAAAGGCTATGAGTGCGAAGGCTTGTTCTGCCTATCTTTGTCAGATATTTGCATTAAAGTTATTAATAATGTTTGCCACAATAATGAGTCTGATATTTGGCATTCACGACTCTGTCATATTAACTTTGGTTGCATGACGCGGTTAGCCAATATGAATTTAATTCCGAAAATCTCTACTGTCAAAGGCTCCAAGTGCCAAGTATGTGTGCAAGCTAAGCAACCTCGCAAGTCCCATAAGACAGCAGAGGCAAGAGACTTGGCGCCACTAGAGCTTATACATTCTGATCTTTGTGAGATGAATGGCATGTTGACAAAAGGTGGAAAGAGATACTTCATGACGTTGATTAATGAATCCACTAGATATTGTTATGTGTATCTTCTGAAATCAAAAGATGAGGCTTTGACTTTCTTTAAAAACTATAAAGCTGAGGCAGAGAACCAACTTGATCGAAAAATTAAACGGCTTAGGTCCGATCGTGGTGGAGAGTATTTTTCCAATGAATTTGATCTGTTTTGTGCGGAACATGGTATAATCCATGAGAGGACGCCTCCCTACTCACCCCAGTCAAATGGGGTAGCCGAAAGAAAGAACCGAACTCTAACTGATATGGTTAACACCATGTTAGACACTTAGGGTCTATCCAAGGAATGATGGGGGAGGCAATAATGACTGCATGTCATGTCCTAAACCGAGTTCCCACAAAGCATAAGACCATGACTCCATTTGAGGAACGGGAAAGGAAAAGGTTGAAACTCTCTTACCTACGTACTTGGGGTTGTTTGGCGAAAGTCAATATACCAATTCCTAAGAAGCGCAAGCTTGGACCAAAAACCGTGGATTGTGTTCTTCTGGGCTATGCTTTTCGTAGCATCGGCTATAGATTTTTGATAATAAAATCTGAGGTATCCGACATGCATGTTGGTACGATTATGGAATCAAATGATGCAACTTTCTTTGAGGATATATTTCCTATGAAGGATATGTCGAGTTCATCAAATCAGGAGATACCTACTCCATCTAGTGAGGAATTCACTGTAATTCCTGAACCCACCATTGCGATGGAACACGTTGAGAATCCTGTTGAGGGTAACAATGGAACTCCTATGAGGAGTAAGAGACAGAGGACTGCAAAGTCTTTTGGTGATGATTTCATTGTGTACCTCGTGGATGACACACCCAGGACTATTTCAGAAGCCTATGCATATCCTGATGCTGACTACTGGAAGGAAGCTGTACGTAGCGAGATGGATTCCATCTTAGCTAACGGTACCTGGGAGATCACTGACCGTCCTTATGGGTGCAAACCTGTAGGATGTAAGTGGGTGTTCAAGAAGAAGCTTAGACCTAATGGTACGATTGAAAAGTACAAGGCACGACTTGTGGCCAAGGGTTATACCCAGAAAGAAGGTGAAGACTTCTTTGATACTTACTCACCCGTGGCTAGACTGACCATAATTCGGGTGCTACTATCATTGGCTGCCTCACATGGTCTTCTCGTTCATCAAATGGACGTTAAGACGGCTTTCCTCAATGGAGAGTTGAAGGAGGAAATTTACATGGATCAGCCAGATGATTTTGTAGTACCTGGTCAAGAAGAAAAGGTGTGCAAGTTATTAAAGTCTTTATATGGCCTTAAACAAGCTCCGAAGGAGTGGCATGAGAAGTTTGAAAGAACATTAACTGTTGTCGGCTTTGTAGTAAACGATGGTGACAAGTGCGTGTACTATCTCTATGGTGGGGGCGAAGGAGTTATTCTTTGTCTGTATGTCGACGACATATTGATCTTTGGAACCAAACTTGATTTAATCAAGGAGGTTAAGGATTTCTTATCTCGCTGTTTTGAGATGAAGGATCTAGGAGTAGTTGATGTTATCTTAAACATCAAGCTGTTGAGAGATGAGAATGGTGGGATCACACTGCTTCAGTCTCATTATGTGAAAAAGGTCTTGAGTCGTTTTGGGTATAGCGACTGCACGCCTTCTCCAACTCCATATGATGCTAGTGTGTTGCTTCGAAAGAATCGACGGATTGCTAGAGATCAACTAAGGTATTCTCAGATTATTGGCTCGCTTATGTATTTGGCGAGTGCCACGAGGCCTGACATCTCTTTTGCTGTGTGCAAGCTGAGTCGGTTTGTGTCAAAACCGGGAGATGATCATTGGCATGCACTTGAGAGAGTTATGCGCTATTTGAAAGGCACCGCGAGCTATGGGATTCACTACACCGGGTATCCAAGGGTACTGGAGGGTTATAGTGACTCAAACTGGATATCTGATGCTGATGAGATTAAGGCCACAAGTGGTTATGTTTTTACACTTGGTGGTGGCGCTGTTTCCTAAAAGTCTTGCAAGTAGACCATCTTAACGAGGTCAACTATGGAAGCAGAACTCACAGCATTAGACACTACCACTGTTGAAGCAGAGTGGCTTCGTGAACTCTTGATGGACTTACCTATGGTTGAAAAACCAATACCCCCTATCCTGATGAACTGTGATAATCAAACTGTGATCGTTAAGATAAATAGTTCTAAGGACAATATGAAGTCCTCAAGGCATGTGAAGAGGAGACTAAAATCTGTCAGAAAATTGAGGAACTCCGGAGTTATTACGTTGGATTATATCCAAACGTCGAAAAACTTGGCAGATCCCTTCACAAAGGGTCTATCACGTAATGTGATAGATAATGCATCGATGGAGATGGGTTTGAGACCCACCGCATGAGTTGTCCATAGTGGTAAACCACTCTATGTGATCGGAGATTCCGTGAAGTAGAAGTGGGAGACAAGCTGTTGGTCAGCTGGGAGGAGAGTATCCCTATATTATTTATCCCACTCCGTGAAGATGCAATACTCTCCTGATCTGCATGGTAGGTTGATACTTATCTTAATGTGTTCCAAGTGGCTTATTCGGGTAAGCAGAGATGTTGTCCTGCAGAACATCTTCTGAGGAACACACCTATATGAATTTGACTGTTAACGTCGCAGTCTGTGAGAATTGGGTGTTCTCTAATAAATTCATGAAAGGCCCTGGAGTATGACGTATACGCTCCACCCGCGGGGAAGCCTTGCGGCAGCCCAGTATCGGTCAAGAATTTGTGTGAAACTAGTTTCACAGAAAACTTGTAGTTCAAGGCATAGTCCACTATTCAAGTTGTGATCTAGTGTAGCATAAATTTCTAAGTGGAAGTTCAACTTCACAGTCTCCACTAAGCACCGATATATAAAACAATGTTTTGGAACTAAATGATGAGATGTGCCAATGAGACTTTGTGGGGGATTGTTGGAATTTTGCTAGTAGGCCTTTGGCCCAAAGCCCAACTAAAATTCTGAAATTCTCTTGGCCCATTCATGCACACATGTGAGTGGAGTGAGTGAGGCTAAAGTTTAGTCCCACCCCGGAAGTTGAGAGAGAGTTGCACCTCTTTATAAGGTGAGCTCTTCTACCACTTGTATGGGCATGAGAAGAGGAGACCTACACGCGCGCTCCTCCTCCTCGCTCGCCTCGCCACGCCACGCCTCGTCACGACGCGCCGCGGGATTGAGCCGAGCCGAGGACAGAGCTATGCACGTTGTCTATATTTTTGCTGCATGGGAAAATTAATGAGTCATTAATTAATAATTAACGGACGCGTTAATTACTGAACCGTTTCTGATTCTTTTGGATCGTGACGACTCAGACGTGGGGTTTACTCCCACGACCTACCCGACCCGCACTATATAGTCAGGCAGACGTCTACCTTAGCCGCCGCCGCTTCGTATGGTTTCTCACCACCGTTCCAGATCATTGCGCCGCCAAGCAAGTCTTCTCCATCCCTCCTTCCGGCGTGCACCGCGAGAAGGGACAGCAGGCCTCCGGAACCCCGCCTCTCGTGATCCTGTACGGGAGAGGGGCGATCAGGTTTTTGGGGAGCGCACTCGCGCGACTGCTGGCATCGACGACTTCGCGAACGATGACTTCTTCCCCGACCTCGGCAACCTCGTCCTCGATGACATGGGCAACAACGTCAACGCCGGCGGTGCTGCACCCGCTGCACCGTATGTGATTCTATCCTTCCTGTTCGAGATCATGGTAGAATTCATGCTTCTAGTATGTGCCCTAGATGTGATATGTTCATCTGCTATGCTAGTTCGCATGATTAGTTTAATCTCTGCTGTTGTGGTCATGATTTATCTTCTGTTTATTCGGATTAAATCTCGTAGTAATTTGCTCATATTTCCAACAGTCGAATTGGGATTCTCACATTTTAATGGTGTGCTTTAGTGGATGTTTACACTGTAATTCTCAATGGATTTACAGTGTAATTCCTACTGGATTTACACTGTAATTCTCATTGGATTCATAGTGTGACTCCTTATGGTTTCAGTGTAATTCCCTGTGGGTTTACAGTGTAATTCGTTTTGGTTATCTAGTGTGATTCCTAGTGGATTTGAAATGTAATTCCCATTTAGCCCGTAAGTGTTGACGCTAGTTCAACGTTGGATTTCGCATCCTTGAGTCAGTAGCTTGGTGTAGGATGGTCCTGCTGTATGTGTGCTTTGATTTTCTAAGGTTTGGATTTGAGATTTTAGGAACTAGAGTTTTGGTTTACTGTCATGTTGTTCCTGGTTTTTTCCCACCATTATTAGTAGATTTACAGTGTAAATTTTAGTGTGTTTGCACTGTAGTCCTTAGTGCATTTGCACTGTAAATATTTGTGGGTTTGCATTGTTAATCTTAGTGATTTACAGTGTAATTCTTACTTCTTTTGCACTGTAATTCTTAGTGGATTGTACATTGTAATTTATAGTGAATTTTTATTGTAACTCTAGTGTAATTAGTACTGTAATTTTATTGGTATTACACTGTAATTCTTAGTGGCTTACACTGTAAACGTTTTCTGCTATTAGAATGCCACACGTTAAGGAAATCATCTACATCGTCATTGAGGTGCGACGCCTGCCCCTTGATGCTCCCTTCATTTGCATTTGGGTCGATTGTATGCACCTGCACTCAATATATTTTGAGGAAATTAGAAGTACTGAACTTGTTGTAGAATGAACAATAGTATTATCTGTTTGTGCCAACAAGTATTCAGTTCTGAACTGTTAATAAATGCAGAATGATTTTGTAGAGAAGGTCCCAGTAATTTTGATCAAACAGGTCACAGAAATTTGTTATCAGCTTATACGTTATTTTTGTTAGTGGCTATTAGTGTGAGGAGGCCTAGTCTAGTGTCAGTGCTTAGCCTGATTGTGTTTTTCCCTTTTCCGTTAATTTCAATTTCAGTGCTTATGTTAATACAAATATATATTCAGTCTAAACTAGTTGTGTTTATAACTGCAAATTCAGAAAATTTCTTTCATTCAATCACATCTTCACTTGAACAGCAAGAAAGTGTCTAAAACTGGAATCTTGCCCCTTGTATGTTCTTCTAGTTTTCCTAAATGGAATTCATAGCTTCCTGGTCTTTTTTTGTCCCTTTGTTGTGTTTGTAGCTGCAAATTCAGAAACTTCTGCATCTAGTTTTCAGAATCTAGTGTTCCTGTGATCATAGACTAGTAGTTCATGTGACCATATCCTAGTTGTTCCTATGTTGTTTTTGAGGTGTTTCTAGTTGTTCCTATGTATTCTCCTGGTTCTTGCTTCTTATCTTGTTATGTTCTAATTTTCGATCTTGTATAGTTTTTGTGCTTCTTTTTAGCCTATGTAATGATCCTCACAGGCTTGTATTTTCTTCCAGATGTAATCAGGCAGGAGAGGGATGATAGGAGGGGGTTGCTTACCTGTATTTTTTCTGCTTCTCCAGGCCATATGCTGGTTTGTTAGGAAGTTGCAGTGCAATTTCTAAGTGCAGTTATTTTCTAAGTGGGTTTACACTGTAATAGATAATGGAATAAGAAAATTCTGGATTACTGGATTACAGTGAAATTAATAGCTAATTGAATTTCTAAGTTTAATTACATTGTAATTCTGGATTTTACACTGTAATTCCTACTGGTTTAAAGTGTAATTATTAGTTGATTTTGCTCTGTAATGCCTACTGGAATATGAGAATTTACACTGTTTTTCTTAGTGGAATTATAGTGTACTTTAATTTGTTTTGACACTACAATTGTCTGTGGAATTGAAGTGTGTAATTTACACTGTAAATTTTAGTGGAATTGCAGTGTACTTTTAGTTTTTTTACATTGTATTTCTTAGTGATTTGCAGTCTATTTTTAGTGTATTTTGTTTTGTAATTCTTAGTGGAATTGTTAGTGTAGTTTTAGTACTTCTGCAGTGGAATTTCTAGTGTTATTTAAGAAAGAACAGTATTTTTGTGTAATTATTTTGTGTTCTTTAGTGAATTTGACACTGTAAATCTTAGTGGAATTGCAGTGTACTTTTAGTGGATTTTACACTGTATTTCCAACTGGCATTTTTAGTGGAATTACAGTGCATTTCTAGTACTTTTAAAACTGTAATTCTTAGTGTTATTTGTTAGTGTCATTTTAGTCCTTCGTAAGTGGACGCTGTAGATGCTATCTGTACGGGTTTGAAAAGCTTTGGGTGTGGACCCGTTAAAAGTTTGGTGTGTGGAATTGCAGGACAGGAAACAATGAGCAGGGCACACGGGGCATGGGACACTTGTTGTCCTTTAGTTGGCTAGAAAATATGACTGAAAGTGAATTTGTTTTCATCCGGATGTAAAATAGACAGTCCCAAAGAAAAAAAAGGAACGTTTGATGAAATGTATCTCGAGCCCCATCATACGGGCACTCGGCCAAACCGGACTGTCGTGATGGAGCATACGGCAACCCATGATCGCCAAGCAGTACAAACTGTGTTGTGTGTTTGACCATCTACAACTCGGCATTCGTCATATGACCCGAGTTTATTTTAGTTACCTAATCCTCTTTTTCTGTCTCTCAGCAATGGCACACCTTTGTTGAGTCGTATAAGTTGTCAAGAAATGTGCTCAGCTTATGTGGTTGTTACCGAGATCTTGTGATCTGGCCCTTTGCAATGGTTCGAACACTCGGGAAATCCCATTTTTCCATTACTGAATGGAAGCATGAGTGTTAAGTTTGATAATAAGTGAGTATCTTATAGCTCCATTTGAAAGATATGAGTTATCAAAGAAGTCTACGTGCACTTAACACTCACTTATTATCAAAATATAAATATGACATGGGTAGTTAATCTAGCTTATATATTAGGCCTCTTTGGTCTGTAGGGATTGCTAAAATGTATGAATGAGAAAAAACAAATTCTTCTCAAAAAGGGAAAAGGAATGGGAAAACACATGATTAGAGCATCATAACATCTTGTATATATCAACTGAGTTAAAAATATAACAACAAAATAATATGTTGTACCAAACCATACATAAGATTGATCTTGTCGAAATTAACTAGAGCATTTTTCAGAGGCTCTCAGGCCATTAAGGCTTGATCAACACATACCACACAACACATGCATGAACATATAATTTGATTTAAGAAGGTACATCAACATTTCAGGGGTACTATTACAGTTGCAGATAACCAAAAAATCACTTATCAACATTCACCACGTCGGTCTTGCACCCAATACAAGCCACATAAATGTGAGATTGTCACTTAAGCTTCCATGAGCTTCAGCTTCAATCAGCGGCCGGGTAGTTCCAATTCCATGACACACCATACACAAGAAACATGTCGAAATGGTCGCGCTGGAACTAGAAGTAGATGCCGTTGGGTTTGACGGTACCATTGGACAACACTACCAACCCGCTGCAGTAATCGCCAACGAACATAGCACATGACAACACACAATAGCAAATCATACAATATGAGCTACTATAATGAACTTTAACAATCCATTTATAACAGCGACTTAAAAACTAACAACATATGAACGTATTAATGTCTATGAAATTTCTAAACTACAAAATATGACTTATGTTTTATAGCTAACCTTATAAAATGTAATGTATGTTTGGGAAATTCACATAGAAAGCAAGCATAAGTATCAATTGCACATACACTTCTTTGATAGCTCATATATTTGAAATCGAGCTATAAGATACTCACTATTATCTAACTATAAATATGACATGTTTTGTTAATCTTGCCTATTTTGGGCATATTTGGTCCATCGGGTTGCTAAAATGTATGAATGGGAAAAACACACTCTTCTCAAAAAATGAAAAAGAATGGGGAAAACACATGATTAGAGCATCACGCCATCTTGTATATATCAGGGACTTGAAAACTTAAGAACAAAGTAACACGTTGTACCGTATCATGCTTATAGACTGATCAAATTAACTAGGGCATTTCCAGAGACTCTGGGCCATTAAAGTTTAGGCTTGGTCAACACATGCATCAACACCATTTGCACCTGGCACTAGAAAAACCTTTGGAATGTCAAAATTAAACTTGGGAAAATGTGAGTGCAATGACGGTGCCGAATGTATAGGGATCTGGCACAAGATATCTTCCCGCCTTCTCTCAGCGGATACTCTAGCTAATGGTTCTGGACGAGAATACACTCATCACATACATTGTTATCTGCTCCGCCATGATCTTGTGGATGCCCACCCAATCCCTTTGAATATACACATGCGCACACATAATTTTTTCACTACGACTAGCTAGAAAACATGTATGTGTGTTTCAAAGAGAGGTGGGGAGTGATAGAGAGATATAATAGAGACACACTACTTGGGGGCATGGGTGCATGATGTTTGCTTGAACTACGTCGGTATTTCCCCAAAGAAAAAGGGATGATGCATCACAACAACGATAGGTATTTTACTCAGTGATGAGACCAAGGTTATCGAACCAGTAGGAGAACCACGTAAACAGCTCCTGCACACAAAGAACAAATACTTGCAACCCGGCGTAAGAGAGGGGTTGTCAATCCCTCACGGGTAAAAGGATAGGTAAAATTGTAGTAGATTGGATAAATAGATCTCGTGGGAACGTGAGATAAAATAAATAAATAAAAATTGCAGCAAGGTATTTTTGGGGTTTTGAATTAATAGATCTAAAAATAAAAGCAAATAAAAATAGATCGCGAAGGCAAATATATTAAAGAAGAGACCCGGGGGCCGTAGGTTCCGCTAGTGGCTTCTCTTGAGAAAAATAGCAACGGTGGGTAAACAAATTACTGTTGGGCAATTGATAGAACTTCAAATAATCATGACGATATCCAGGCAATGATCATTATATAGGCATCACATCCAAGATTAGTAGACCGACTCCCGCCTGCATCTACTACTATTACTCCACACATCGACCGCTATCCAGCATGCATCTAGTGTATTAAGTTCATGGAGAAACGGAGTAATGCAATAAAAATGATGACATGATGTAGACAAGATCTATTTATGTAGAAATAGACCCCATCTTGTTATCCTTAATAGCAACGATACATACGTGTCGGTTCCCCTTCTGTACTGGGATCAAGCACCGTAAAATCGAACCCATCACAAAGCACCTCTTCCCATTGCAAGATAAATATATTAGGTTGGCCAAACAAAACTCAAATATCGGAGAAGAAATACGAGGCTATAAGTAATCATGCATAAAAGAGATCAAAAGACTCAAATAACTTTCATGGATAAAAGCATAGATCTGATCATAAACTCAAAGTTCATCGGATCCCAACAAAACACAGCGCAAAAAGAGTTGCATCACATGGATCTCCAATAGACCATTGTATTGAGAATCAAAAGAGAGAGAGAAACCCACTAGCTACTAACTACGGAACCAAAGGTCTACAGAAAGACTACTCACACATCATCGGAGAGGCACCAATGAGGATGATGAACCCCTCTGTGATGGTGTCTAGATTGGATCTGGTGTTTCTGGAACTTGCGGCGGCTGGAATTGGTTTTCGATGCCTCCCCTAGGGTTTCTAGAATATCGGGGTATTTATAGAGCAAAGAGGAGGTGCGGGAGGCCATCGAGGTGGGCACAACCCACCTGGGCGCGCCTAGGGGCCCAGGTGCGCCCTGGTGGGTTGTGCCCCCCTCGGGGCACCCCCCCAGGTGCTTCTCTGGCCCATTGGATGTCTTCTAGTCCATAAAAATTCCACAAAAAGTTTCGCTGCGTTTGGACTCCATTTGGTATTGATTTCCTGCGATGTAAAAAACAAGCAAAAAACAACAACTGGCACTGGGCACTATGTCAATAGGTTAGTACCAAAAAATGATATAAAATGATTATAAAATGATTGTAAAACATCCAAGAATGATGATATAATAGCATGGAACAATCAAAAATTATAGATATATGTTGGAGACGTATTAGTGCACGGTAAAGGGATCATCGACGGTGGTCGGCAAAGGTTGGGAGATATGGTGGCCATCATTGCAATCACACTGAAGCAAAGAGGGGTGGGGTGGTGGCACGGGACTGTTGTTACTAGGGCTTAGAGTTTGCATCGAGATGCCGAGGGATTATATGTATGTGTTGGACAACACTATGTTTATCTCACCTAGTTGGACAACAACACATGGAAGGCGGTAGAATAAAGAAACATGTATGAGGTGTTGCTCTGTGTGTGTGTGGGGGGGGGGGGGTCGACGAGATCCCTCCAGACACCACCCATCTCTCTACATTCTTCGACAATTCCACGTAGATCGTAAGATAGATTGCACATTGATCAACTACAACTACTGCTTGGTCTTAGGATTTTCTACAGGGTTGGTGATTCTTTGGGACATTCGGGTTGCTATGGTTTCTCAAAAAATGATTGTGTGGTTTCTATCTACACAACATACGTGGTAATCATAAGTTTCCAATGAGTCCTATTTATAGCTATGTGAAACTTTGAAAGTATTAGATTATTAATCGTGTGTATAACAATGAGACTTCTTAATGAATAAACGTGTCACCTACTGTTGAGTGTACTTTACACTCATCTTTTCCTAAGTTTAAACTTGTCACTTGAAGTTGCCCACTAATAGCTAATAATTTTAAAAATGTATAAATTTGCTTATGTCTGAAAGTTGTTGCAAATATGAACATAAAATGGCAAAATAAAGGTGATAACCCACAAGTGCAGGGATCGCAACAGTCTTTGTTGGGAAGTATTACAACTCTAATTCATATTTGACTTTATGGGACCGAGAAAAAACTTATAGGCTTTGGCAGTTGAGTTGTCAATTCAAGCACACATGAAATGCCGTGGGATTTTTTCTTGCTAATTGTTTGGTGTTTCATGTAACTACATAACAACAAATAAGGCTAGGCAAGAATAGCCTTTTTGGCCACATTTTGTCTATTCACTCATAACATCAATTGGTCTTGCTGGTAAAGTCGAGACTTGGCATTCTCGTCTCGTGCAATGACAACATTTACATACTTACATCTTCTCTTCAACTTCCATCTTCTCATGGATTTTGCCCACAGATTACCATGTGCAGGGCCGTACTCGAGAAAATGGAGGCTCGGTGTCAAAAATCCGGCTCTCAACATAACAAATGTCAATCAAGAAAAACAAAGCTTTGTTATAAATATCATCCGATTGTTGCCATGTACCTCATCAGCACTTGTATCTGCACTCCAATTTTAATGTGGCCAAAAAGGATACACTCTTTGTTCTTGCCTCCTTGCTCATCTTGGTGAATCAGCAACCTCGCACTTGTGGCATGCCTCCAACTCCTATCAATGCACCCATGTCGTAGGACAGCGGCAAGCAACAATGGGACTGACAGAACCATAGGAGATATGTGAGAAACTGGGAAAAGTAGACTAAATAAATAGATGGACGGAGAGTAGAATAGTACCAAAATTCATTTAATTAGAGGATTTGTTTTGGGGAAAATATGAACAAATTGATCAACTGGAATAGAATCAAGGCCGAGATTGGATTGTAGGGAGAGCAAGGGATCTACTCCGGAAAAGAAAGAGGGTGGAGAGAAAAGAGGAGGAGGGGTGCGTGAGATGGGGCATTGGAGTTCTTTTGTTCCAGGTTCCAACATAGTATTTGATCGATGCCTTGATTACCCCCATATAATCTAGTCATTCATGCTATATTGCATAGACGATTTGGTGCCCTGTTAATTTGGGGGCCCTGCGCAGTCGAACACTCCGCGTGCCCCATAGACCATGTGCATGTGCGAGTACCTATTAGCTAGATAGCACAATGGGTCTGGCTAGATGACCTTGCTTGTGTTGTGTGATGTGTTAACGATGGATACTAGAGATGGTCGATATTTGATGATAGGGAAGGGATGTTGAATCTAGCCATGTATTGTTAGATATATGACATGTAAGTTACTTCTTAGATTCAAGACCCTCAGAACAATCCTTGGTCCCATGCAGTGAAAACCAATAAAAAAACACATGCTATAAGCAATGGTAGGCACAAATCCAAACACGGGGGCAAATAGTGGATACCTTAAGGACAATTATCCCGTAGGGAAGCAAACCATATCTCTACCTTACTAAGCATTGTTGATTCTCTTTTCTTTCTCTAGCACAAGACATGAAATTTGTCCGGTGCAATTGTGGATCCTAAATTCATGTGATTTATTTTCCAGCTTGCAGCACATGACAACACACAATAGAAAATCGCAGCGTATGAGCTATTATAATGAACATTACCAATCCACTTATAATAATGACTTAGAAACTAACAACACAGTAACATATTAATGTCTGTGGAATTCCTAAATTCTAAAGTAGGGCTTATGTTTTATAGCTGATTTTATAACCTGTAATGTCAGAAATATTGAGAAATTCACATGAAATGCAAGCATGAGTGCCAATTGCACATACACGTATATGATAACTCATATTTTTATACTCGCTTATTATATAACTATAAATATGACTTGTTTTGTTAATCTAGCTTATTGGGCCAATTTGGTCCATAAGGGTTGCTAAAATGTATGAATGGGAAAAGCGCATTCTTCTCAAAAACCAAAAAATAACGGGAAAAACACATGATTAGAGCATCACACCATCTTGTATATATCAATGACTTAAGAACTGAGTAACATATTGTACCATATCATACTTATGGATTGATCTTGTTGAAATTAACTAGAGCATTTTCAGAGATTCTCGGGCAATTAAAGTTTAGGCTTGATCAGCACATGCCACACAACACATCCATCAACATATAATTTGTTTTAGGAAGATACATCAACCTTTCATAGGTACTATCAGAGTTGCAGATGATCAAAACAAGTGCGATCTCGTGGTATGCATGCTGTTCTGCTTAATTTCCTTGATCAATGTATTGTCTTGTTTGCAGACTTCTCAAGAGATTGGTGGCTGAGAATGGAAAGCATAAATGGGCAAAGATTTCAAAACACCTCCCATGACGGATTGGGAAGCAATACCAAGAGCGATGGACAAATCCCCTACACCCCGACCTCAAGGTCCGCTTATTCTTTTCATGCATAGCGGCTTATAATCTTTATTTTAATTAGGGGAAACCTTGCATAGATCTATACATGATTTGGAAATCTAAGTTGTTTTAGTTAAGTTTTTAATATGTTCAAACTAAAACAATTTAGACCAAAAGATTAGAAATTTTAGTGGCATGTGCCATCCGTGCTCTCTTGTTTTTGTTATATTATGAGCATAAATTAAAATAACTAAAACCTAATTGAGGTCGCAAATCTCCAGCCTCTACTCCTATGTTTGGAGAAAAAATAATAGATGGTATAGATTATTTATTTCCCTCGTTGTCTATAGATGTCAATTGTGACTTCCTTATTTCGACCACACGAGTTTCTAGAGTCTTCCGCGGTGGCAGGGCTAGGGGTGGCCGGGTGGGCGAAAGGGAGCCGTGGCCCCCTCATGGTTTGTCACTCTTACCACCATCTGGGCCATACCTTTTTCTTTTTCTCAATGCTACAGGGCCTCCCATTTTGGCTTTTTTCCTAGATTTTTTTGTTTAGGCGTGTTGTTGAAATACTCAAATTTGGTGGTATTTTTTCACGATGTGTTTCTTACCCTTTCTTCAATATGACATTTGTATTTTTTTTTCAATATAGCTTACCACTTATACCATGTGATTGTACCTTCATGTGATTGTACCCTTCAGTTGTTAGGGCATGACCATGTGATAGCCTCATGGTGATGCCTCATGTGCCATGTAGGATCGGATGTCAGGGAAAATAGGTTCGGATAGGGAAGCGGGATCCTCTGCAAGAGGCAGGTGCTTGAGGAGAAAAAATGTGCTCCAATGTAAAAAAAACTGAAAAAGATGAAATGAAGAGTAGAGATGCATATGTATTAAAGTTTTTATTTTCTATTCCTTGATGAGGCCCATTAGTAGTAGCTTCTGTTGAGGAGAAAAAATCAGTGTAGTTGTCTCAATCTACTTTTTCTCATGGGGCATCTCTATCCATATGTCATCATTATGCATGCCCGGTTGATGCACCGACGGTTATCTAGAAAAGCACCTCTGATGTCATTGTCTACCACATTTGTTGAGAATCTGCTAGTCAGCTAAAACAATAAAAATAATTTTCTGGCAGAAAAGTAGTAAGATATCGCTTGCGAGCAATCACACTTCGAGAGCCTATCAGTCCACAGCGAGTACAGTAGGGGTTGAATGCAGTTAAGTCAGCTAATAATGTTACATTCTGAGGTGCTGAACTATAAAAATCTGCAATGTCATGGAGGACAAAGCATAGTCAGTTGAACATTGCTATACACACGACCCCATGTGCACGATTTATGGACGACACTGTTAATCAAGCCGTTGGTGCTAGAAAGCAAACTTCAGTACATCGGCAGATTTTGCATCGGCCCTGAATCGGCCACGCATCAGTCGTTCGCAAAGTAGTTTCGTAGTCAGTTTAGATACAACAATTCACAGTCCCAGAACAATTAAAATTAGTCATACTCCCCGCGGGTAACATAACAATACTACACACCAAAAAATCAAGCACCATACAAACCTGCAATTTTGTCGGCCAAAATTGTGTTGACCACACAAATAGCTCATGCTCCTCGATTATAAAAGATAAAAACACCATCGTTGCTTATTATGATATTAATAACAGCCGCTTTGCTGCTTCCCCTCTGTAAACAAAAGATAGTTGCAAAAATCAGTTCACTTATGGCTATCCATGGTTGAGGCTATAACAAGTCAAAATTCCTGCAACTGCATGAACATAAGACGCTATGTTTTTCTTGGATATGCCAATGCAAACAAAAAACTGAACCTTGGGACTTTCTTTTTATCATTTGACTCTCTTCAAATCAAACACCACATAAGCATCTGCAGTGGCGAAGCAGCACAAGCACGCCGAGCACACACCCAACACACACGCACGGCAGAGCAGACAGTAGCACCACACACACACAGCACACACGTACAGAGGATGCAAGACCACACAGACGTACGCAGAGCACGCACGCACGCACATACGCATGCGAGAAGAAGAGTCGTGTACCCATATCTCGATAAGCAACCAGCACAATTAATTCCATGAAGAAAGTTGTAACATTGAGTGCAGGCTTTAACTGGTGCAAATTATCCCTGATAGGAGCATCAGAGAGGTCAACATTCGGATAGAGGGCCAGCGGCATCTGCAAATGGACAGCGGAAACATATGCGGTCTCTGCTTTCACCAACATGCTGATTGCACAACACCCAGGCATGCATAAGTGGGCAGGTAAAAAGTTATCTACCGTCTCTTCGTTTCTCTCATATTGATTTTTTTTTAACACAGTACAGACACAAGCGCTCATATATACGTGTATACACTCACCTCATGAAGACACACACGCACACGGCACACCCTATTCCTATGAGAGCCGACATATCTGTCCCTCTAACTATCCAACTACCCCTATCTTACGTGTGTTATGACCTCATCCTCTAATTAAAACTGAAAGCCGATGAAACTGAATTTTTACATACATTTTTACTCCATTTGTCTTATGTGGACGCGACAAGAACTTTTAGCAGTCTTTTGTATTTATATTAGGTTTTGAGTTTTCGAGAAAGCAAGGCTATAGAATTTTAAGGTTAAGACTGAATAAGAGCAAACAACCTTCGTATGATCGGGTTTTTTTTTTTTGAGACCAACCTTCGTATGATCGTTGTGACAAGGAGATGGTATTCTTTCTCACGGTAGGTTCGGCCCATTTTCTTTTAGTAAGAAAATCATCGATGTCCTTAGTTATCTGCTCAAATGGCCAAATATGCAGAGCTGCAACTCATAGAGCACTTATAGCCGGACTTTGGCAAACTGACGGTCACATCTCAAATTTCCTTCTCACAATCAGATATTTTAATTAGCATACCTCAAATCCATACAGAATCATACAACACACATCGTTCGGCTACTACATCAGGACATGCCATCACACTACCAAAATTTGGCATGTTCTACCTACATATTAACTATGGAGAAGATCGTCCATGTCTGCCCTTGCCCTTCCCGGTGCCCTTGACTTCCTTCTCGCAAAAGTAGCGATCAAAAACCTAGTATGGATCAAGTCGGATCTTGAAAGTGCGTTATATCGACTATAAGGGGGGTGAATAGGCGATTTTTATGAAATTCCTTAGCGAAGAACTACTAGCAGCGGAATAAGTACTCAAAAGTAAACATAACAGAATACAAGCATAGTCATCATGATGAAATGAAGACAGGCACAGAGTACAGGAAGCGTAAGCACAGGATAACACAGGATGAAGACAAACAGATTGAAGAAATTGAACTAAGGAAATTGAGAAGGTCTTCAGTCAAAGTCTTCAAACACATATATGAACAAACACACAACACAGTTATGAGGAAATGAAAGAGTTGAGGGAATAGAACCAGTAAGCTTGGTGAAAACAATGATTTGGTAGACCAGTTCCAACTGTTGTCTCAGTTGTACGTCTGGTTGGAGCGGCTGAGTATTTAAATTCGAGGACACACAGTCCCGGACACGCAGTCCTGAACACGCAGCTCAGGACACTCAGTCCTCACCGTATTCTCCTTGAACTAAGGTCACACAGACCTCGTCCAATCACTCGTGGTAAGTCTTCAGGTGACTTCGGAACCTTCACAGACTTGGTCACTCGGTGATCCATAATTCCTTTTGGATGCTCTAGACCATGACGCCTAACCGTCTGGAAGAAGCACAGTCTTCAAAGGTAACAAGCGTCGGATCCACGCAGGATCAATCTCTTCAGTGATGCTCAATCACTTGGGGTTTGTAGGTGTTTGGGTTTGGATTTTTCCTCACTTGATGATTTTCTCTCAAAGTCCTCGGAGGATGGGTTGCTCTCAAATGACAAGTGTCAGTTTCTCTCGGAGCAGCCAACCAGCTAGTGGTTCTAGGGGGGGCGGCTATTTATAGCCTAGGGAGCAGCCCGACATGATACCGTTAGGTGGATAGATATTTTGGGACAGCTGGCGCATAGCACAGCAACGGTCGGAGTTTTGAGTAGCAAAATCCTCAGCGCTATCATGTTCCTCACTATGTAGACAATCCGCACTGGCGAATTTCTAACTCCTCAGTCAGAACAAATTCCTCAGAGACTAGAAGAACTTCGTCTCTGTCACTGAAGAATATGACTGGACTGTATGAGATTTTCAATGGCTTCACTCGAAGGGATTGGTAGGTGTAGGATTTTGAGTTGAGCATCACATGGAAATTTTTCCTTAGTATTTCCTCGACCCCCTTTAACAATACGGTGTTTCCTATGACTCAAAAAAGAGAAAATGAAACTACGAAAACAAAAGTCTTCACGCTTCATGTTCCTCGAATGAATACCAAGTCTTCAAGGTCACACCAATTTCTTCACTTTCAAAGTCTTCAGAAAGCCAAAGTCTTCAGTCGAAGAACTTTATTTTTAGGGGTCGACTTTCTCTGTCAATATCAAACTCCTCATAGACTTATAGACATGTGTACACTCACAAATGCATTAGTCCCTTAACCTATAAGTCTTCAATACACCAAAATCACTAAGGGGCACTAGATGCACTTACAATCTCCCCATTTTTGGTGATTGATGACAATATAGGTTAAGTTTTCAACGGGGATAAACATATGAAGTGTAAATACTGATATTGAGGAATTTGATTGCAAGATATAGAAGAACTCCCCCTGAATATGTGCATAGTGAGGAATTTGCTTTTGAGGCAATGCACACTTGAAGAGTTGAATCATGGAGATCTCCCCCTATATCTTGTAATTCATACACGCATTTGACATATAACAGTGAAGAATTTGAAATGCATGATGAAATATGGTGACTGATGTAATTCAGCATGCGTGCAATGAAATTAACGAGGAATAAGCATGCAGAAAAATGTCGGGTTTAATTTTACAACTCGATCCAATAAAGTCTCAGAAGAACGAGAGTTGTAACTTGAAAAAAAACGTCCATATAGAAAGACCCACTTGAAGACTAACTCAAAATTCTCCCCCTTTGTCATCAAATGACCAAAAGGATCGAATATGAGGACTAACGCCCCTAAAGAATATCAAGTTGATGAAGGAGCGCCAGCGTTGTTGGGGTCGTTTGTCGTAGTAGGGCCTGCCGCAGTGTCATCCAAGTCTCCATTCTCATCAGTGTCGCGCGATGAAGAAAATGAGCTGGCCACCAGAGAAGGAACCTTGACCTTCTTGAATTTCTTCGGTGGAGGTGCAGACCAGTCAAAATATTCCTTGAGACCCATTTTCTTCAGATCTTCTTCACCATACAGATGTGATAGTATTGCCCAGGTGCGACCGAAGACTTCATGGAGGTAGTAATGGTTTTTCTTCACTGCATTGTGTGTAGCAGTCATGTTGTGAAGAAATGAACCAAACTGAGGAATCTCATAATCCAAGGTGCATAAGGCTTTAGCTCAAACGGAGACAGTGCAACATTTGCCAGAGTCCTCATGAAGAAATTGTGATAATTGACAGGAATGCCATGAACGATGTTGAATACCAGATTCTTCATAATGCCAACAATTTCCTCATCAGATGAGTCGTGGCCTTTAATAGGACTCATTGTACTCGTAAGAATACGATAGACAGTTCTGGGCACATAAAGTAATTCCTTCACGAGGAATTTGGTTCGTGGGGCCTGACCTGGCTTCAAAGGTTTCATCAGAACCTGCATGTAGTGATTTGTAAGCTCAGGTTCACTGTAGATGCAACGAGCTTCTTCAAGGGGAGGACTGCGTGCTAAGGCATGAAGCAATTCAGAAGCTGGTGTGGTGTAGTGAGTGTTTTCAGACATCCAGTCCAGCACCCATGAATTCACATCTTCAGAATCTTCTATGATGTGCAGCGTTGCATAAAATTGAAGAATCAGTTCTTCATTCCAATCACAGATGTCAGAGCAAAAAATTTAACAGTCCAGCATCGTGAAGAACACTGAGGATTGGCGCGAAACACGGCAGAGATTCCATATCCACATGAGGAATGTACTCATGGTAGAAGATTTTCTCTTTGTTGAACAGCACTGAGGAATAGAAATTTGCTTGACTAGCAGTCCAGAAACGCCTCTTCCTAATGCGAGTAGAGTTATAAGGGTTGTAGTCTTCGAAGAATACATGCTCGCTGAAGAAATCATCAGCCTTGAACTTTTGCTTGCGTGAGAATGGATCCTTTGGCTTGGGCAGAGGAGTGTCAGTGAGTTGCATCACGACCTCAGGAATCGCAATCTCAGGTTCTTCAGGCTGAGGAATTTTTGGTTCCTCTTCAGTGGCAGTCTGCGTCTTCAGATGTTCAGTAGCAGCAGTTTCTTCAGCACTAGTGGCTGGAATTTCCTCATGTACAGATGCAGTGGGGTGAGTTTCTTTAGAGCCTATTTGAACAGTTTGTGTGGGGGACTGAGATATTTTCTGCAACGGTGTGAACATTGGAGAGTTTGGATGCTGACTTTCCCAGAATTCATCACTTATTACTAGTGTGGAGCAGCCAACGTCCACATCTTCATCTTCCATTTCTTCAACGCCAGCCTCTTCAGCTGTGAACTGAGACATGGGCGAGGAGATGACAGGTGTTGAAGGGATCACATCCACTTCAATTTCTTCATCAATCTGCTCTGACGAAGCAGCTGAATGATTTTCTTCATCAGGTCCGCTAGAGATCTCATATTCTTCACCAAAAGGAACAAGGTCCTTTGATGGCATGGTTGAGATTGGAACAACATCAATGGGATTAGCAAATGAACTGGTCAAAGGCTTCATCTTCTTCGGAGCTGAAGAATCTGAAATAGATGATGCTTTCCTTTTCTTCACTGCTGCACACTCTACAGCCTTGGTTTTCTTCACATCTGATGTAGATGGAAGTATCGGAGTTGGTGTTGGCGCAGGAGGAGCAGAGGAATCTGGTTGATTTTCTTCAGGCACAACTGATGCAGTTGCCCTGATTGCTTCAGTTTCTTTAGGCGCACCACTAATGGATGCCCTGGCAATTTCTTCAGCGGCTAGAATGTAGTCATCAGCCCTAGAACTCACATTTTCTTCAGCAGCCTGATTTTCATCAGTGGTGCTAGCATGTTCTTCAGTCGGCTGAGCAGATGCTTCAGCCTGAGGAACTTCCTGTTGCGTTGGGGCTGCAACATTTGAGGTGAAGTTATCAGCGAGTCTCACAAAACGAACTTTGGCTCCAAGCCAATCAGCATGGTATGCATCAAATTCATCACTGAGTTTCTTGATCTCAGATTGAGTAGTGACAAGTTCTTCAGTTGTCATAGAGACAATGTTTTTCTTCAGATAGCGCTCCTTCTTGTACTGCGCTTTCTTGATCTGCCTGGCCTTCTCAAATTTCCATTTTTCTTCTTGAATGAAGTGAGTCAGCATGTGACTTTGGCCAGGAGTCAGCTTGAAGTCAGGCATGGGAGTGTTGGGGTCCTTTTGCCAAACGTCAATATATTCGAGGATCAACTTGGGATCCAAAAGCAGTGGCACATTTGTTCCATTGGCGCTAGCGGCCCTGACTTGCCTATCTCTGATGATTTCAGTAAGTTCATCATCATCAACTTCGTCTTCTTCAGACGGCACTTGGAAGGCGACCTTCTTCTTCTGAAGACTAGGGCGAGGACCTCGTCCAGCAGTGGCCTTTGTCTTCAGTAGAGAGGGTCCCATTGAGGAATTTGGTGCAGCTGAGGAACTAGCTGAAGCTCCTGAGGAAATTGAGACGCCTGTGGTCCTTTGACACGTGGCAAGATGCACAGGTGCAGAGGACTTTGTCGGAGCGGCCGAAGACTTTGGCGGAGGAGCTGAGGACTTTTGAGGAACAGGAGCAGCATGAGGGATTTGCCGTGAGGGTTTTGAGGATTCTAGCCGTGAGGGCATTGTTGAGGAACTTGACCTTGAGGGCACTGTTGGTGAAGCACTTGGCTTGCGCGCAGACTTCTTTGACATAGCCTTCTTCGGCTTGACAGTAGAGGCCTCAGCAGAGGCAGCTGCTGCAGCAGAGTCTTCATTGAATTTTCTCACTACTTCTCTGGCTTGCTTAGCCAACTTGGCTTGGCGCTTGGCCCATTCATCAGGATAGTCCTCACCGCGCTTGAGGCTGGTGGGATCAGCTATTTGGCCAGGTGCCAATGGAGGTCTTGGGCATGGAGGATTGAGTGCGAATTTCTTCATGTACTTGGGAGTAACATACTTGTACTCCCTCCACTCTCTTGCCCATCTCCTCTCTATCTTCTGAATGCGCACCTTGCGCTGATTTTTGTCTTCCTTAGGAGGTGTGCAGTACCCAGCATATATATCATCAGGGATCTCAAACGTTGTGTTGACCTCAGCCCTCTTTTCTCCTTTCTGTGGCTTCTTACCGTCAGCCATTTTCTTCAGTTGAGGAATTTGAACAATTGAATTCTCTGAAGAAGTATGCAACTTTTTTTCGAGGAACGCTACAAATGAGTTAACTTGATGAGAACCTAGTGATTCAGCAGCTGACATGAGTACCTGTGAACAGAGTATAGTTGCGAGGAATTTGAAGAGGTCATATGCGTTCTTAGAAGGTTTTATAAAGAACAAGTTTGAGGAATTTGACCAGATGAGTCTTGAAGAATTTCACTAAGCGTTCTTTGTCTTAGGTTCAGAGATGTGTAGATCAAAAATCCACACATTTGAGGAATCTTGAAGAAAAACATAGCTTAGAGAAACGAATCAAGAACAGATGATATGTGAGGTGTTTTAGTGTGTGAAGATATGAAGAAAAACACCTTTGAAGATTTTGTAGATAATCATTCGAATCAATAAGGGCAGTAAAAGTAACTTTTAATTACCCTGGATGAAGAACACGACGAATAGTGAGGTGGAGAGGTGAAGTTCGTCTGTGTAGATCTTCCACACCCTAACTTGGTGGAGGAAGACGGCTACGGCGGCGGCGGAGAGAAGATTTCCGCGGCCGGCGCGAGTACGGCGGCGACGAGGTCGAGGCAGTGAAGCACTTCCTCCCCGGCGATGATGAAGTAGCGGCGGCGCTAGGGTTTGAGAAGGTTGAGCTGGAGAGAAGTCGAGCGGAGTAAAAGAAGTGAGGAAGGGGAAGAGGGGTATTTATAGCCACGGTGAAAAACTGTTCGCCCGAAGAAATTGGACGAACGTGCCCCTGACCCTTCTCATTCGCTTGACATGTGTCACCCACGTACTGAGAGGTGGAGATCGTGTACGATCGTGGGTGAATGGATAAGTGTATCATGGGATGCGGAACGGTTTGAGCGGCAAAGCCGAAAATTTAGATAAGATAGGTTTTAAAGTTCCGCTCGCAATTTCTTCAGCTGACAAGGACACCGTGAAGATTTTGAACGAGTTTCAAATAGAACGCACATGAAGAATTTGTGAACAGATTGGGTTGAGTTTAGCATAGATGGGGAAGGGTCCGATCACATTCACTTAGCAGAAAAACCAACTTGAAGAATTAGCAATAAGTGAATGTTGTAGAGGACATAAACTCATATAAATATATAGACAATGAAGAAAAACGACGGAAACAGTGAAGACAATGCAAAGTTGAAGAATATGAACAACTGAGGAATTTCAACTTTTGGTGGTGGCGTGACCCACCGTATAAGAATGATGGTTTCAGACACCACGTACAATTATCGTAGGGTTCTGAGAATCAAATTCTTCGTTAATTTCTTCACACTAAGAGTGTTATTCTTCATTGATTGAAGAAAAACGTTTCTTCATGTGTTGCACATCTAAGTCATCAATTTTGCATAAGTGCTAGGATGAGTGTCCTTTTCAAAGAACATTCGAAGATTTTAGGATATTTATCTCACACCGCAACTTGCTAAATCTCTTCTCATCCAAGGGCTTTGTGAAGATATCGTCTAGCTGTTCTTCAGTCTTCACATGCTCAATAGAAATGTCGCCCTTCAACACATGATCATGAAGAAAATGATGACGAATCTGAATGTGCTTAGTCTTCGAGTGTTGAACTGAGTTGTGAGCAATCTTGATGGCACTCTCATTGTCAGAGAAGAGAGGCACATTCTTCATTTTGGCGTCATAGTCCTTGAGTTTGCTTCATCCATAGCAATTGAGCACAGCAAGAACCAGCGGCAATGTACTCAGCTTCAGCAGTAGATAGTGATACGCAGTTCTATTTCTTCGAGGACCAACAGACCAAAGATCGTCCAAGGAAATGACATGTACCAGATGTTGACTTGCGGTCCACACGATCACCAGCATAGTCAGAGTCAGAATATCCAATGAGATCAAAAGCCGAGCCCTTGGGGTACCATAATCCAAGTGTTGGTGTGTGAGCTAGATATTGAAGAATATGCTTCACAGCCTTATGGTGTGATTCCTTCGATGTAGCTTGAAATCGGGCACACATGCAAACACTAAGCATTATATCTGTCCTAGATGCACATAAGTACAATAAAGAACCAATCATGGAGCGGTATACCTTATGATCGAAGTTAATAACATTTTCATCAGTGCACAGATGGCCATTTGTGGGCATAGGAATTTTGACGCCTTTGCAATCTTGCATGCCAAATTTCCTCGGTACATCCTTGAGGTATTTCTCCTAAGATATGAATATGCCATTGCGTTGTTGACGAATTTGAAGACCTAAGAAGAATTTTAACTCTCCCATCACAGACATTTGATATTCTTCACTCATCATATAGGCAAATTCATCACTATAACATTGGTCAGTACAGCCAAAGATAATATCATCAACATATATTTGGCACACAAACAATTCACCATCATAAGATTTAGTGAAAAGAGTAGGGTCGAGTGAACCAGGTTTGAAGCCTCTCTTCATGAAGAATTCCTTCAAGGTATCATACCATGCCCGAGGGGCCTGCTTGAGGCCATAGAGGGCCTTGTTGAGTCTGAAGACTTTGTCAGGATTCTTTGAATCTTCAAAACCTGGGGGTTGAGCAACATATACTTCTTCCTCAAGCTTACCATTGAGGAATGCACTTTTCACATCCATTTGATATAAAGTGATATCATGATGGTTAGCATAAGCAAGTAATATGCGAATAGCCTCAAGTCTTGCAACAGGTGCAAAAGTTTCATCGAAATCAATTCCTTCAACCTGTGTGTAGCCTTGAGCTACAAGCCGTGCCTTATTTCTCACCACAAGGCCATTTTCATCTTGCTTGTTGCGGTAGATCCACTTTGTGCCAATGATATTGTGCTTGCGAGGATCTGGACGTTTAACCAGTTCCCAGACGTTGTTGAGCTCGAACTGATGTAATTCTTCTTACATGGCCTGAATCCACTCAGGTTCCAGAAATGCTTCATCTATCTTAGTGGGCTCTGTGATAGAGACAAAAGCATATTGCCCACAAAAGTTAGATAAATGTGAAGCTTTTGAGCTTGTGAGAGGACCTGGTGCTTTGATGTTATTGATGATCTTTTCAACTTGGACTTGTTTTGCAATGCGAGGCTGAGCTGGTTGTCGTTGAGAAAATTGATCAGCATTCTCTTCAGCACCATTTTCTTCAGTGTTTTCTTCAGTAGGAATGACATCCTCAGTAGCCTTGAACTTGATAGTTTCCTCAGGTGCTGGTTCATCTATCACAGTAGGTAGGTGCTCTCTTTGCGAGCCATTAGTTTCATCGAACCGCACATCTACAGTTTCAACAACCTTGTGAAGAACATTGTTGAAGACCCTGTAGGTGTGCGAGTCCTTTCCGTAACCAAGCATAAAACCTTCATGTGCTTTCGGTGCAAATTTTGAGTTGTGATGAGGATCTCTAATCCAACATTTAGCACCGAAGACTTTGAAATAACTTACATTGGGTTTCTTATCAGTGAGGAGTTCATAGGCAGTCTTCTTGAAGAATTTGTGAAGATATACTCTGTTGATGATGTGGCACGCAGTATCGATTGCCTCAGTCCAGAAATGACGAGGCGTTTTGTATTCATCAAGCATTGTGCGAGCCATCTCAGCAAGAGTCCTGTTCTTGCGCTCCACGACACCGTTCTGCTGAGGAGTATAAGGAGCAGATAACTCATGAGTAATACCAAGTTCATCAAGATAGTCATCTAGACCAGAATTCTTGAACTCAGTTCCATTGTCACTTCTGATGTGCTTGATCTTCACACCAAAATTGGTTGAAGCCCTCGAGGAAAATCATTTGAAGACTTCCCGCACTTCATGTTTGTAAGTAACAAGGTGTACCCATGTGTAACGAGAGTAATCATCAACAATAATAAAGCCATATTGAGATGCTTCATTTGAAACAGCAGAATAATGATTAGGACCGAAGAGATCCATGTGAAGCAATTCAAATGGGCGAGTAGTGGTCATGATAGTCTTCGCTGGATGCTTGGACTTTGTCATCTTCCCAGCTTCACAGGCTCCGCATAGGTGATCCTTGAGGAATTTGACATTCTCGATGCCAATTCCTCATGCCTGCATGATCAAGTCGTCGATGCCAGAGCCAGCCTTCTGAAGCTTTTGCAAGTAGGCACACGGCTGGTTGTGGTCCTGTAGAGAAATCAACAATATACAGGTCTCCTCTCTTAAAGCCTTCGAAGACTTTGGAATTGTCAGCTTCCATAACCACAACACAACGATACTTGCCAAAGACAACAACCATATCAAGATCATAAAGCATTGAGACAGACATAAGGTTGTATCCTAAGGACTCGACAAGCATGACTTTGTCCATGTGTCAATCCTTTGTGATCGCAACCTTACCTAGACCCAATACCTGACTTTTGCCTTTGTCGGCAAAGATGATATGCTTCAGATGCGACGGAGATAATGGAGCATCCATCAATAGATTCTTGTCACCAGTCATGTGATTTGTACATTCACTATCGAGGACCCACTCAGTGGCTTTGGGTTGATCATCCTACAGATGAATTAGTGCAGCTTACAAACTCATATACTTCATCAGTGAAGAATATGACATCCATTCATCAGATCAATTTCATCAAGCAACAGAACAGATAAAGCAGTATGAGGACGTGAGAAAGTTCATTTCTTCATGATTAGTCTGCGTCCTATCAGGCATACTCAGGTCTCTGGCAAATTCTTCAGACGATTATGTACGTCTGGAGACCTGACCCTGCAGAAGAGATTAGTTCTTTTTCTTCACCACCCACATCTAAAGGGGTGGCAAAGAGTTCATCACTCTGCGAGCTCCATACGAGAAGGATGGCATAGAAGCCAGTCCATTTCGTTTCACATAAGAGGGGTTAGAGTAAGCATAAGAGTAAGCAGAGAAATTCTTCGAGGACTTATGGACATAATGATTTGAAGAATAGTGCACATATCCATAATCCTTAGATCTTCCCTGCGAAACAGACGGGTTAGCACGATGATGTTCATATGAGGACTTTGATCCTTTTGAGGAATATGATCCATGTGAAGAGTTTGGTCCGTATGAGGACTTGGATCCATATAAAGAATTTGATCTGGGGTTCCTATTCTTCACAGGTGGCATCATGATGACATTCACCTGAAGATTTTCAAGGCATCTTTTGGGAACCCAGATTTTCTTCATAGGGGAACCGTTCCTGCAGTTAGTGCCAACATATCTAGCAAATACTTCATCATTCTGATTTTTGAATAGTTTATAGTTGGAGTCAAATGACTCATCATCAGAACGAGGAGATTCACATGCAAATCCAGATAAGTTAGATGGATCAACTGGAGGTCCCTTTGCAGCAACCCATGTAGTTTTGGGGTACTGCTCAGGCTTCCAATATGTACCATCAGCATTGAGTTTCCTCTCAAAAGCAATACCCTCTTTCCTAGGGTTCTTGTTGAGGATCTGCTTTTTAAGCACATCACAAAGAGTCTGATGCCCTTTGAGGCTTTTGTACATGCCTGTCATGTACAATTTCTTCAGCCCTGCATTGTCAGTGATACTAGCAATGTCCTCATATGAGGAATTAGTGATAGCAGAGGCATGTGAAGAAGTTGAAACATTAGCAGCATTTGAACATTCAGGTGAAGAATTAGCAGATTCACGTTCAATGCACTTCAAGCATGGAGGAACAAATTCTTCCTGAGAAGCGTTGATTTGTTGAGCAAATAATGAATCGTGCTCCTTCTGAAGGTCTTCATAACTCACTCTTAGCTTCTCAAGATCTTGCTTTCTTTGAAGAAATTTATAAGAAATCTTCTGATGATCGGATAAGAGAGTGTTATGATGATCTTGAAGGGTGTCATACTTGGTATGAAGTATGTGAAGACTTTCAGCCAAAGCTTTTGACTGATCCATTTCTTCACCCAACATATCATCGCTCTTATTTAGCATGTAATAAACTATTTCCAAAGCTCTTTGTTGTTTAGTGGCAAGGGAAGCAAGTTTGACATAGCTGGGTCCAAATTCATCACCAGATTCATCATCACTAGACTCGGGTAGGTAGCATTCAGTTACCTCAGCATCTTTTGCCATAAGGCATGATGCAGAAGATGATGATTCTAGTTCGAATGTCATCGCTTTGAGAGATTCCTTGAAGTCCTCAAACCAAGGATCATGACAGGTTCGATGACCTTCATAGACCTCAGAGAGACGGTCCTAGATAAGCTTCGCACGATCGAGATGCATGATATTCCTGAACTGATTTTGAGACAGACAGGAGCAGATGACGTCCTTCGCCGTGAGGTTGAGAAGAGTGTACTTGAGAATGTCATTTGCTTCCCCCATCTTGCACAAATCGGTCAAACAAATCTCAGTGACGGTCCACAGCTCGCTGTTCATCACCATGAGGCGCTTCTTCATCATGGCCTTCCATTTGGGATACTCATGACCGTCAAAAATGGGGCATGTCACTTTTTTCATACCTGCGGTCGACATAACTAAAACTCCAGGCGGTTAAACCAAAATCACACAGAACAAGGGAGCACCTCGCTCTGATACCAATTGAAAGTGCGTTATATCGACTAGAGGGGGTGAATAGGCGATTTTTATGAAATTCTTCACTGAAGAATTTGCCGGTGAGGAAATTCCTTAGCGAAGAACTACTAGCAGCGGAATGAGTACTCAAAAGTAAACATAACAGAATACAAGCATAGTCATCATGATGAAATGAAGTCAAACACAGAGTACAGGAAGCATAAGCACAGGATAACACAGGATGAAGACAAACAGACTGAAGAAATTGAACTAAGGAAATTAAGAAAGTCTTCAGTCAAAGTCTTCAAACACATATATGAACAAACACACAATACAGTTATGAGGAAATGAAAGAGTTGAGGAAATAGAACCAGTAAGCTTGGTGAAAACAATAATTTGGTAGACCAGTTCCAACTACTGTCTCAGTTGTACGTCTGGTTGGAACGGCTGAGTATTTAAACTCGAGGACACACAGTCCCGGACACCCAGTCCTGAACACGCAGCTCAGGACACCCAGTCCTCACCGTATTTTCTTTGAACTAAGGTCACACAGACCTCGTCCAATCACTCGTGGTAAGTCTTCAGGTGACTTCCAAACCTTCACAGACTTGGTCACTCGGTGATCCACAATTCCTCTTGGATGCTCTAGACCATGACGCCTAACCGTCTGGAAGAAGCACAGTCTTCAAAGGTAACAAGCGTCGGATCCACGCAGGATCAATCTCTTCAGTGATGCTCAATCACTTGGGGTTTGTAGGTGTTTGGGTTTGGATTTTTCCTCACTTGATGATTTTCTCTCAAAGTCCTCGGAGGATGGGTTGCTCTCAAATGGCAAGTGTCAGTTTCTTTCGGAGCAGCCAACCAGCTAGTGGTTGTAGGGGGCGGCTATTTATAGCCTAGGAAGCAGCCCGACATGATAAGACATAAATGCCCTTCAATGATATGACCGTTAGGTGGATAGATATTTTGGAACAGCTGGCGCATAGCACAGCAACGGTCGGAATTTTGAGTAGCAAAATCCTCAGGGCTATCATGTTCCTACTGTGTAGACAATCCACACTGGCGAATTTCTAACTCCTCAGTTAGAACAAATTCCTCAGAGACCAGAAAAACTTCGTCTCTGTCACTGAAGAATATGACTGGACTGTATGAGATTTCCAATGGCTTCACTCGAAGGGATTGGTAGGTGTAGGATTTTGAGTTGAGCATCACATGAAAATTTTTCCTTAGTATTTCCTCGACCCCCTTTAACAGTACGGTGTTTCCTATGACTCAAGAAAGAGAAAATGAAACTACGAAAACAAAAGTCTTCACGCTTCATGTTCCTCGAATGAATATCAAGTCTTCAAGGTCACACCAATTTCTTCACTTTCAAAGTCTTCAAAAAGCCAAAGTCTTCAGTCGAAGAACTTTATTTTTAGGGGTCGACTTTCTCTGTAAATATCAAACTCCTCATAGACTTATAGACCTGTGTACACTCACAAATGCATTAGTCCCTTAACCTATAAGTCTTCAATACACCAAAATCACTAAGGGGCACTAGATGCACTTACAGATCTGCTCTTCGCCGGAGTTGTCCGACCCGTCGCTCCCTCTGATGCCGCTTCCTTAAGATGCGGGCGCGGATTGCTTCCTCCTCTCAAGCAGTGTGTGCCGCCGCATCTATCGTCTTCATGTCGGTAGCAAGGCGGGCCTCGGCCACTCTCATCCTTTCCTTCCCACGCGCGGGCACACTGGCCCCGCTAGCACTCGTACTCCAGCGGACCGGTGATGGGGAAAGGGAGATTGGAAGGCTCCCGAGAGGATCCGAGCGCCCGATGTGCCGACGCAATGGTCTCGCGCCGGACAGATCCCACCGTCGGTTGGGTCCGGTCCTCCCGGGAGTGACGGAGGGCAATGCGGACGGCCATAGTCTCCTCCAGCCCGCACGAGACGACACCCCAGTCGGCGGATCTGGACTGGTTGGAGTCAGATTCGCAGCCTGCCATGGTGGGGAAGGCTGGAGATCGCCGGACGGAAGCTTTGGGGCGGAGTGGAGTGAAGTGGACTGAAGTGAAGTGGCTAGGGTTTTTTTCCATGGAGCGGATGGGGACGGATATATGTGGGGTCAGATGGACCAGCATGGATCAGGTCGACGTGGCAGACGCGCCTGGCGCCCCCGGGCCACCCCATATCCGCCCCAGATTTGGGTTGGATACGAGGGGTGTCCGTCAGCTCGAGCGTTTGAGGCTGGTTTGAGGCGCCCGTCTGGATCGCTTTTTTTTACTGGGCTGTCCGTCCGGACCACCCCATATCCACCCCAACTTTGAGCTGGACATGAGGGGTGTCAGTCAGCCCGGACGTTTGAGGCCGGTTTGAGGAGCTCATCTGGATTGCTTTTCTTTTGACCGGTCATTGACTAGGCCGTCCGCCCAAACCACCCCATATCCATCCTAAAGTTGGGTTGAATATGAGGGGTGCCGGCCAGCCTGGACGTTTGAGATTGGTCTGAGGAGCCTGTCTGGATCGTTTTTTTTTTTTGACCGGGCCATCCATCCGAACCATCCCATATCTGCCCCATATTTGGGCTGGATAGAAGAGATGCCGGTGAGCGTCGGCGTTTGAGGCCAATTTGAGACGTCTGTCTAGATTGGTTTTTTTTTACCGGTCAGTGACCAGGCCGTACGCCGAGGTGTTGAGGCGCCCGGCTCTATATGCTCTTAGTATACGTGTTTTCTTTCTCCCCACATAACACTTCAGATTCTTTAACGAGCTAAGTGGTGCTTACTGGCCGTGAATTCTGCACTGTCTAGCCTAAAATGACATAAATTGACTTTTTTTTCATATGGCTCAACGGCAATTGAACCAGGTGCCCCGCTTCAGCAACCGTGGAAACGCAGGCAGCCAGGATGTCCGCAGCCACGCCTTCCACATGATGCAAGTGTTTGTATCGTTTCCTATTTCCAATAGCTTGGGGAAGGGGAATATTACTGTCTAAACCATTTTTTGCCTTCCCTAACATACAAGAAAATTTGGTCATCAAGAGACCATGGAATGCCCCTTGCACAGCATTTCCAGTTGATCACGTTGTTTCGGGATGGAAAACATACTTTGCACATGAAATCAACACAAGAGATAGCAATTCAGAAGACACGGTGACAAACTATGCCAAGACAAGTCAATACTACAATGTATCAAGTCTGTCGGAGTGGCGAGTACAGAATACAGAGCGGACATAGTAAAACCATGATGGGCAAACAAACAGCGCCACGGACAATTTAACACCCACGAAAACAATCTGATAGCTAGCTCTTTGACAGAGAGCTTTATCTTTCCAAAACACCCACATTATCTGTCAAGACTATATAGTTTATAATACGTAAAGGCAGTATTAGTCCGAATATCCAGCTTATCCAGATCCATAGAAGCCCCTGCCGAGATGCTTCAAGCCTATATATCAGGAAATTACCACACAGGCGGTTAGTTGCAGAAACCAATCCAAAAAGACACCAAAGAGAGTAAACACGGAGTAGAACTAAGTAGCAACAACAGAAGAGAAAGATGCAAACTGGAGAATTTTCATATACTAAAGCTGCCAGGTACAGTTTATTTCCATGTTCCAGGTGGCAGCTTGGGAAATCATGTGTGTTTGCACTATTTCAAAACCATCAAGTATCGAATGGACCTAGCTGCCATAAGTATGGATGTTCGAACAATTGGTCAAAAAACAAGGCACATAGTAATAAGGCCAGCTGACGCACCTTGTTGGCAATGTTGTTGGACAGCCAGTCAAGGCCCTCGTACAACCCCTCCCCAGAGGTAGCACATGTGCTCTGGATGTACCTGAAACAAGTAGCAAAACATAAGTTCAGAGCAAGTTACTGTAAATTGAGTCTTCATAGAAAAGGCCATAAAACATAGGTTCGGTGGTACAAAATGAGTACTTGGCTTGTGAATAGATGTTAATTTGTGTAACAATAGTAGTACCAGTGTATCACCACCTCAAGACAAGACTATTATTACACATATTCAAGTTTTGTTGCTTCCCATATATTAAAATATACTCCCTCCGTTCCTAAACACAAGTCTTTGTAGAGATTTCAATATGGACTACATACGGATGTACATATATAGACGTAGTCTAGAGTGTAGATTCACTTATTTTGCTCCATATGTAGTCCATATTGGAATCTCTAAAAAGACTTATATTTAGGAACAGAGAGAATAGCTGTACTTATTTAAGATAGTCGTGTTATTGGAGATCAATCATAAAACTATTGTCAAACAAGGTAACTTCCATTCACCATAGATTAGAAACCATACCAGTGTCGCTGGCGCAGGGAATGCAGGCCAAGCTTGTCAGTGATTTCAGCAGCATTCATGGCATTAGGAAGATCTTGCTTGTTTGCAAACACCAGCAGCACAGCATCGCGCAGCTCATCCTATAACAATAATACAGCATTGCCGTCATTAATAAGTGTGCCACTGAAATGATGATAAGAGCTAACATTCCACAAGGCAGCATCTTAAAACAGTGATATTCCCTTGTCAGAGAGACACTAGTACATTTACTATTATGCTAAGTATAATAGACAAGAGATTACATCCAATAAGTATCCGACAACCTAGTGAAGGAATCTACAAAACATAAGCCACTTATGAATTTAAATAGTAGTCTATGTGTTGACATTGCTTTATTTCCTATAGTGATACCTCATTCAGCATCCGGTGAAGCTCATCTCTTGCCTCAACAACACGCTCTCTGTCATTGCTGTCCACGACAAAAATGAGACCCTGGGTGTTCTGGAAGTAGTGCCTCCACAGGGGCCTGATCTGTATTGAGCAAGTGCACAAAACATTAGATGAGAAGCACACAAGGAAAATAGATCACAACATGAAGATAGAAATATTCAATACTCCCTCCGTCCGAAAAAGCTTGTCCCAAGCTTGTTTCTCAAATGGATGTATCTAGCACTAACTTGGTGCTAGATACATCCATTTGAGGGACAAGTTTTTCCGGACGGAGGGAGTACAACACAATGGCACGTTCCAAAATTCCAATTAGAAGATGAAGTTAACGGCAATTCAAAGAAGGCATGCCCCTCAGTGTAATTCCAATAGTGCAACTGCTATATAAATGACTAAACTAAGGTATATGTGGCCAAACAAAAATTATTGGCCTTCAGGAACTTTGCTTACCTTGTCCTGACCCCCGACATCCCAAACGGTGAAACTAATGTTCTTGTACTCTACAGTTTCGACATTAAACCCTGCATATCCAAAAACATTCAGATTTCATCAGCATATGTAGACAGTGATGTCAAAGTAGCAGAGTAAAGTTCTAGAACATTAACATGGTCAAAATCCTTGATAAATAAGCATCTGAACACACAGCAACAGCATGAGATGCATATCTTTGTTAATAGAAAAATATCAAGCATGTCAAGGTCAGACACCAGTCAGAACTCTTACAGGAGGTTATGCGGCTCATGAGTTGCCACTTTGGAATGATTCAGCATTTGCTAATGGTTACTAAACATAATTGTTTTCATCCAATATACATGACAATAAAAAAAATGACATGAACGAGTGTTATCGCTCATCACTATGACAGTGCTGACACGCCTTAATCTGTGTGATCACTATGACAGTGCTGACACGCCTGAATCTGTGTGATCACTATGATAGAGCTAACACACCTGGATCTGTGTGATCACAATTACAGTGCAGACACTCTATCCTGACTTGACTGAACTACCAAGCTCAATTATCAAACTGAACTTGCAGATATGCAAAACAATTAGCAGACAACTTGCAACCTTAAACATGAATGGTTTGTCTTCAATTAGGCTTCTTTTGGACAACTTGTTGCTTTTCAAATATAAAAGCTTTAATGTACGTACAAATAACATGGCACGTGAAGTTCGTTTACAGAAAATAGCACATACATAAGCCACCAAAATAAGATACAAATGAAACATATAATCAACTCGTGATCAGCTTCAAGTAATCTTCATTACCAAAAGCATTAATGTTATTCCTAAGGCAGGCAAGACCGTCTCTGCACTAAATGGTCTCTAACTTGCCTACCATGAAACACTCATTACATGCACACGGTCCGAAGCTAAAGCTGCCACAACATATTGAGACTATATATTTACAAAGTAACAGCAAGATAAACAACATGCTGTACAGAAAGTTTACATAGAACGTGGGCTTACCGATTGTGGGGATGGTGGTGACGATCTCTCCGAGCTTGAGCTTGTAGAGGATGGTGGTCTTACCAGCCGCATCGAGACCGACCATGAGGATCCTCATCTCCTTCTTGGCGAAGAGCCGGCTGAACAGCTTCGTGAACGTGAGCCCCATCTCCGCTCCTGCGCTGAAACCAAACAAAACAAAATTGAGGCCAAAGCGTCAACCCCATAGATCCACACAGACACAGGCTCGTTATAAGAATTAGTATTATTATTAATTATAAAAAATCTCCAGAATCGAAGCCACCCAACTAGATCTACGAGATCTGATGCGAGCAGCAACCAGATCCGCCGCACCGCGCACGAACAGCGCCAAACCGGACCAGATTCGCGACCAACTCGCGCGGGAATCGTGCCGGATTCCCGAGCACCCGCGTGGAAACAAAGCTGGGCCGACCGAAGCCGGTCAAGCGCAGCGGATTCCTCAAATCACACCGTCAAAAAACCGACCGCATCTACCGGACACCGACGGGACGATGAATGAGATAGAACGCCCCCGATCCACCAGAACCACGCGGACTGAACGCGATCACGGCAACGGCAAAATAAGATCACGAATCGGCCGACCAAACCGCCGATCGGATCAGAGGAGGGTCGACGGGGGGAGGGGAGAGATCCGGCGAATGGTGGTTACCGAGATCGCGGCGCCTGCTGTCGTGTGCGCGCGCTGGGCTCGGTGGTCTCCTCTTCTCTTCCTTTGCCCTCCTCGCGCCGGGTTCCTCCCTGGTTCGGGATCGGTGGCAGGAGGAGGAGGAGAGAAATGGAGGAGAGAGAGGGAGGCCGAGATGGCCGCACACGAGCAAGTCTATATAGGGAGCTGCTTGGAGGGTCACCGGCAGGTGGGGCCGGATTCCTTCGTGGAAGGCGCATAGAAGGCACGCAGCGTGGGCCAGCTGGTGCGTGGGTCCATCTGCGTGCGGTGCCATTAACTTGGGCGGTAAATGTGGACCGTGTCCATCGAGAATCAGGTAGCAGAAAATAGCGGTGATTCAAGATTCATTTCTCTTTTGACATTAGAGATAGAGATCTTTCCTACTTAGAACTCCCTCCGTTTTTATTTACTCTATGTATTAGCTTTGGTCAAAGTTAAGCTTTACAAACTTTGACAAAGTTTAAAGTCAAAAATATTAACATATACTTACTATAATAACAAATCAATACTATTATATTCATTATTGAATGTACTTTCACATCGTATAGATTTGTTTTGATAAATGTTTATATTATTTTTCTATATATTTGATCAAACTTTATAAAGTTTAACTTCAATCAAATCTCATATGCACATTAGATAAAAACAGATGAAGTAGTACAACCTCCGTAGGAGGAAGTATTTTTTAAAAATAACACATAAGGGATGGCTCAAAAAGATATCGATTCAGTTTATTCAAAAAAAAAAGGTTGATTCGGTTTACTAATGAAACCGGATAAAAAAAGACGTCAATAGGGAGAGAACATGTCCTTACACCGAAAAGCTCCGCAACATAGATGGGGTGGTTAAGCCAGCGCGCGGTTTTTTTCCCGCTACGCCTAAAGTTCGCCACGCAATCTACAATCCTATTTTGTCACTAGAAATTTTAACAGGAGTAAAAATACTATCTTCAATCGAGCGTTTGATCTCAGCACTCACGAGCCCCACCAGTTAGCCTAACAAGGCGTTGACCCAGGGCCAGTGTACTTTTAAGTGGAAGCGCATTTAGGAGATTACGTTTTTCATTCGAGAAAGCGTATTATGTTGTTACTTCGGCTAAGAATACGTTTTCTGTATGCTCAAAGCGTATTTTCCTGAAGTACGCTTTCTGTTTCACCCCGCCGGCCGAAACTGTTAAATAGCGGGCGGGCGTTCATTGAGAGTAGAAATGAACACAAGTTTATTTATTTTCTACCTAACGAACGAGCAGTCGTATCTCTGCAAATGTAACTCCATTTCAGGTGATTTAGAAGCCCATGTTCTCTATTCGTCAAGCCGTTCTGTTGGTACCATTTTCATGATGTTGTCACATTTTGAAAATGACCATTTTCCCTTGCCCTTGTTCAGTCCCTTTTGAGACAGAAACATTTTCGGCAAATCTTTCCGCGAGCTTCTCGCATTTCTTCGCAGTGAATCCTTCAACCCGGGTAAGCCACAATAGCAACTTGCATGATGGCATTGCAATAGCCATGGGCTTCACTTGACTGATTAAATAATTGTGTGTTCATGCAATTATTTTGTAAATGCTTGTAAATCCATGCTCGTTCTTATGCCATGCTCATTTGCATCTAGTAAGTTAAATGATTATTTGCTAGTATCATTATTCTCATGTTTAATTCTTGTAATCAATGCATATGCTAGTGTTAATGATATGCTCATACGAATTGTTATGGTTCGTTATGAAAATACTTGTGAGATTCATGATCATCTTTATGCCATGCTCTTTTGCATTCAATAAACTAATGATTTATTGTTGTTGACCTTAAGATGCATATGTTAAATGGTTATGTTGCCCATCCATGTTTATGTTGATATCCTACTCATAAGCATTGATCATGTTATTTTTCTATGGCATATCATCACCATATAAGTTAAACTTGACATTAATCGAACTTGAACAAATCTGTTCGCTGAGTCATAGTGCCACCAAATCGAGCTCACTAGTGCAACCACACTTGCCTAAATGGGGAAGCCCTAATTCAATTTACTGTCATGCCTCTCGCCGGTACCTCCAACTAGGGAAGGTTATGTGTGTGCGCTACCCTTATCAGGTAGGTTGCTGATACGTCTCCAACGTATCTATAAATTTTGATTGTTCCATGCTATTATATTATCAATCTTGGATGTTTTATATGCATTATTATGCTATTTTATATCATTTTTTTGGACTAACTTATTAACGTAGTGCCTAGTGCCAGTTGTTAATTTTCGCTTGTTTTTGTCTTTACAAAAAATCAATACCAAACGAAGACACCCTGGAAACTTCGAGAGGAGGCCAGAAGGGCCACGAGGTGGCCACAAGCTCGGGGGGGCCCTGATGCAGCTTGAAACTGCGTCGGTATTTCTCCAAAGAGGAAGAGATGATGAAACGCATCTACGGTAGGTATTTCCCTCAGTTATGAAATCAAGGTATCAATCCAGTAGGAGGACCAAGCAAAAGTGCAAAACTATGTAAATTGTACCTGCACACACAGAACAAATACTTGCAATCTGACGCGTAAGAGGGGTTGTCAATCCCTCCTTAGTAAAAAGATAAATTGTTTTGTGGTAGATTGCATAAATAGATCTCAATAAAATGCAAAATAAAATAAATAAAGAAAAAGTGCAGCAAGGTGTTTTTGGATTTTTGGAAATACTGAAAATAAATATGGGAAAAGATAGATCGGAAAACAATTATGATAAAAGATAGACCCGGGGGCCGTAGATTTCATTAGTGGCTTCTCTCGAGAAATAGCACACGGTGGGTAAACACATTACTATTGGGTAATTGATAGAAGAACAAATAATTATGATGGTATCCAAGGCAATGATCAATATGTAGGCATCACGTCCAAGATTAGTAGACCGACTCCTGCCTGCATCTACTACTATTACTCCACACATCAACCGCTATCCAGCATGCATCTAGTGTATTAAGTTCATGGAGAAACGGAGTAATGCAATAAGAACGATGACATGATGTAGACAAGATCTATTCATGTAGGAATAGACCCCATCTTGTTATCCTTAATAGCAATGATACATGCGTGCCTTGCTGCCCCTTCTGTCACTGGGAAAGGACACCGCAAGATCGAACCCATCACAAAGCACCTCTTCCCATTGCAAGAAAAATCAATCTAGTTGGCCTAACAAAACCAAAGATTCGGAGAAGAAATACGAGGCTATAAATAATCATGCATATAAGAGATCAAAGGAGACTCAAAAAATATTCATGGATAAAAATCCGATCATAAACTCGAACTTCATCGGATCCGAACAAACACACCATAAAAAGAGTTACATCAAATAGATCTCCAAGAGACCATTGTATTGAGAATCAAGAGAGAGAGAGAGAGAGAGGAATCCATCTAGCTACTAACTACGGACGGAAGGGGACAATGTCGAAGATCAAGTCTTCGCTTCGGAAGTTATCCAGTGAACCAAGACTACTTCCAATGTTATTGAGCCCGTGCAGCGGGCTTCTACGCCGGGTATCACTCATTTAAAGGTGGTGTTAGTAGGATTAATTCTTGATGGGTCAATACCCATTTTGCGGACCGTGTCTTGATAAATCAAGTTAAGACAGCTGCCGCCATCCATGAGGACTCGGGTGAGATGGATCGGTCGATGATTGGATCAAGGACCAAGGCTGCCGAACCTCCATGACGGATACTAGTCGGGTGGTCCTTACGATCTAAGGTGATTGGACAAGCCGGTCAGGGGTTGAATTTTGAGGCGACCGACTCTATGGCGTAGACGTTGATACGTCTCCATCGTATCTACTTTTCCAAACACTTTTGACCTTGTTTTGGACTCTAACTTACATGATTTGAATGGAACTAATCCGGACTGACGTTGTTTTCAGCGGAATTGTCATGGTGTTATTTTTGTGCAGAAATAAAAGTTCACGGAATGACATGAAACTTCACGGAGAATATTTTTGGAATTCATAAAATATACTAGCGAAAGAATCAACACCAGGGGGGCATGATACGTCTCCAATGTATCTATAATTTTTGATTGTTCCATGCTATTATATTATCTGTTTTGGATGTTTATGGGCTTTATTATGCACTTTTATATTATTTTTGGGACTAACCTATTAACCCAGAGCCCAGTGCCAGTTTCTGTTCTTTCCTTGTTTTAGAGTATCGCAGAAAAGGAAAATTAAATGGAGTCCAATTGACCTGAAACTTCACGGAACTTATTTTTGGACCAGAAGAAGCCCACGAAGTATCGAAGTTGGACCAGGAGAGTCCCGGGCTGCCCACAAGGGTGGGGGCGCGCCCACCCCCTGGGCGCGCCCCCCTGCCTCGTGGACAGCCCGGAGGTCCACTGATGTACTTCTTCCTCCCATATATACCCATATACCCTAAAAACTTCGGGGAGCATAATAGATCGGGAGTTCCACCGCCAGAAGCCTCCGTAGCCACCGAAAACCAATCTAGACCCGTTCCGGCACCCTGCCAGAGGGGGAATCCCTCTCCGGTGGCCATCTTCATCATCCCAGTGCTCTCCATGATGAGGAGGGAGTAGTTATCCATCGGGGCTGAGGGTATGTACCAGTAGCTATGTGTTTGATCTCTCTCTCTCGTGTTCTTGAGGTGGCACGATCTTGATGTATCGCGAGCTTTGCTATTATAGTTGGATCTTATGATGTTTCTCCCCCTCTACTCTCTTGTAATGGATTGAGTTTTCCCTTTGAAGTTATCCTATCGGATTGAGTCTTTAAGGATTTGAGAACACTTGATGTATGTCTTGCGTGGGATACCTGTGGTGACAATGGGGTATTCTATGATCCACTTGATGTATGTTTTGGTGATCAACTTGCGGGTTCCGCCCATGAACCTATGCATAGGGGTGGGCACACGTTTTCGTCTTGACTCTCCGGTAGAAACTTTGGGGCACTCTTTGAAGTACCTTTGTGTTGGTTTGAATAGATGAATCTGAGATTGTGTGATGCATATCGTATAATCATACCCACGGATACTTGAGGTGACATTAGGGTTTTGGTTGATTTGTGTGTTAAGGTGTTATTCTAGTACGAACTCTAGGATAGATTGAACGGAAAGAATAGCTTAGTGTTATTTTACTACGGACTCTTGAATAGATCGATCAGAAAGGATAACTTTGAGGTGGTTTCATACCCTACCATAATCTCTTCGTTTGTTCTCCGCTATTAGTGACTTTGGAGTGACTCTTTGTTGCATGTTGAGGGATAGTTATGTGATCCAATTATGTTATTATTGTTGAGAGAACTTGCACTAGTGAAAGTATGAACCCTAGGCCTTGTTTCCTAGCATTGCAATACCGTTTACGCTCACTTTTATCATTAGTTACCTTGCTGTTTTTATATTTTTCAGATTACAAAAACTTATATCTACCATTCATATACCACTTGTATCACCATCTCTTCGTCGAACTAGTGCACCTATACAATTTACCATTGTATTGGGTGTGTTGGGGACACAAGAGACTCTTTGTTATTTGGTTGCAGGGTTGCTTGAGAGAGACCATCTTCATCCTACGCCTCCTACGGATTGATAAACCTTAGGTCATCCACTTGAGGGAAATTTGCTACTGTCCTACAAACCTCTGCACTTGGAGGCCCAACAACGTCTACAAGAAGAAGGTTGTGTAGTAGACATCAGGCCACACCCTGTCCACGGGGGTGGGGGCGCGCCCCCTGTCTCGTGGGCCCCCTGAGGCTCCATCGACCTCAACTCCAACTCTATATATTTACGTTCGGGGAGAAAAAATCAAGGAGAAGGATTCATTGCGTTTTACGATACAGGGCCGCCGCCAAGCCCTAATCTCTCTCGGGAGGGCTGATCTGGAGTTCGTTCGGGGCTCCGGAGAGGGGAATCCGTCGCCATCGTCATCATCAACCTTCCTCCATCACCATTTTCATGATGCTCACCGTCGTGTGTGAGTAATTCCATTGTAGGCTTGTTGGACAGTGATGGGTCAGATGAGATTTATCATGTAATCGAGTTAGTTTTGTTAGGGTTTGATCCCTAGTATCCATTATGTTCTGAGATTGATGTTGCTATGACTTTGCTATGCTTAATGCTTGTCACTAGGGCCCGAGTGCCATGATTTCAGATCTGAACCTATTATGTTTTCATGAATATTTGTGAGTTCTTGATCCTATCTTGCAAGTCAATAGTCACCTACTATGTGTTATGATCCGGTAACTCTGAAGTGACAATAATCGGGACCACTCCCGGTGATGACTATAGTTTGAGGAGTTCATGTATTCACTAAGTGTTAATGCTTTGTTCCGGTACTCTATTAAAAGGAGGCCTTAATATCCCTTAGTTTCCAATAGGACCCCGCCGCCACGGGAGGGTAGGACAAAAGATGTCATGCAAGTTCTTTTCCATAAGCACGTATGACTATATTCGGAATACATGCCTACATTACATTGATGAACTGGAGCGTGTGTCACCCTATGTTATAACTGTTGCATGAGGAATCGCATCCGACATAATTATCCATCACTGATCCATTGCCTACGAGCTTTTCATATATTGATCTTTGCTTAGTTACTTTTCTGTTGCCACTGTTACAATCACTACAAAACCAATACTGTTACTTTTGCCACCGTTATCGTTACTTCCATATTACTTTGCTACTAAATACCTTGCTGCAGATATTAAGTCTTTTAGGTGCGGTTGAATTGAACTCAACTGTTAATACTTGAGAATATTCTTTGGCTCCCCTTGTGTCGAATCAATAATTTTGGATTGAATACTCTACCCTCGAAAACTGTTGCGATCCCCTATACTTGTGGGTTATCAAATGTCCCTTAGTGCATGCTTGCGCTCCCTCTTGGGGATATGTGTGACATATATCATATTCACTATTTTTACCTTAGGGGGAAATTTCTTCTGCCCCCCTGTGTTCGGTGGGCGGGGCTCATCATTGTCCTCGCTTGGCGGCCCTTTCCCCTTATGTTCGGTATTTAACTTACCGACCTGTTTGAAGACCCAACAATTTCTGTTGGAGTGATTTGCAGGCTTGTCGGAGGTACCATGAATCTGGCAAGGCCGATAAAGTATTTTGTCTAAATTGGATGGGTCATCCCTGTTTCCTTTGAATGGCTTCTTCCGCTGACCGGGTTTAGAGCCACCAAATCCGGCATTGACCGTCATGTCTTTGGTATCTTCATCGTTGTTTTGACGCTTGTGTTTGTGGCGTCGTGGCCTGCCGTTGCCGTCTCTGGCTTCCGAGGTGCCAGGGTCGCTGGTACAGTTGCTTCTATGAGCTAACTAGCTCTTCTCCCGCGCAAAAGCGGGTCATGAGTGCAGTAAGGGCTGCCATGGACTTTGGCCTTTCTTGGCCGAGGTGTCGGGCGAGCCATTCGTCACGGACGCTATGTTTAAAGTCCGCGAGGGCTTCGGTGTCCGGACAATCGATGATTCAGTTCTTTTTAATTAAGAACCTGATAACCCATAAGTATAGGGGATCGCAACAGTTTTCGAGGGTAGAGTATTCAACCCAAATTTATTGATTCGACACAAGGGGGGCCAAAGAATATTCTCAAGTATTAGCAGCTGAGTTGTCAATTCAACCACACCTGGAAACTTAATATCTGCAGCAAAGTATTTAGTAGCAAAGTAATAGGATAATAGTGGTAATGATAGCAAAAGTAACGGTAGCAAAAGTAATGTTTTTGGTATTTTGTAGTGATGATAGCAATAGCAACGGAAAAGTAAATAAGCGAAGAACAATATATGGAAAACTCGTAGGCAATGGATCGGTGATAGAGAATTATGCCGGATGCGGTTCATCATGTAACAGTCATAACCTAGGGTGACACAGAACTAGCTCCAATTCATCAATGTAATGTAGGCATGTATTCTGAATATAGTCATATGTGCTTATGGAAAAGAACTTGCATGACATCTTTTGTCCTACCCTCCCGTGGCAGCGGGGTCCTAGCGGAAACTAAGGGATATTAAGGCCTCCTTTTAATAGAGTACTGGACCAAAGCATTAACACATGGTGAATACATGAACTCCTCAAACTACGGTCATCACCGGGAGTGGTCCCAATTATTGTCACTTCGGGGTTGCCGGATCATAACACATAGTAGGTGACTATAGACTTGCAAGATAGGATCAAGAACTCTCATATATTGATGAAAACATAATAGGTTCAGATCTGAAATCATGGCACTCGGGCCCTAGTGACAAGCATTAAGCATATCAAAGTCATAGCAATATCAATCTCAGAACATAGTGGATACTAGGGATCAAACCCTAACAAAACTAACTCGATTACATGATAAATCTCATCCAACCCATCACCGTCCAGCAAGTCTACGATGGAATTACTCACGCACGGCGGTGAGCATCATGAAATTGGTGATGGAGGATGGTTGATGATGACGATGGCGACAAATTCCTCTCTCCGGAGCCCCGGACGGACTCCAGATCAGCCCTCCCGAGAGGTTTTAGGGCTTGGCGGCGGCTCCGTATCGTAAAACGCGATGAATCCTTCTCCTTTATTTTTTTTCTCCCCGAAAGCAAATATATAGAGTTGGATTTGAGGTCGGAGGAGCTCGAGGGTGCCCACGAGGTAGGGGGCGCGACTAGGTTGGCAGGCGCGCCCCCCCACCCTCGTGGCTAGGGTGTTGGCCCCCTGGTCTTCATCTTTTGCAAGGATTTTTTATTATTTCCAAAAAGACATTCCATGAAGTTTCAGGCCATTCTGAGAACTTTTGTTTCTGCACATAAATAACACCATGGCAATTCTGCTGAAAACAACATCAGTCCGGGTTAGTTCCATTCAAATCATGCAAGTTAGAGTCCAAAACAAGGGCAAAAGTGTTTGGAAAAGTAGATACGACGGAGACGTATCAACTCCCCCAAGCTTAAACCTTTGCTTGTCCTCAAGCAATTCAGTTAACAAACTAAAAGTGATAAAGAAAAACTTTTACAAACTCTGTTTGCTCTTGTTGTTGTAAATATGTAAAGCCAGCATTCAAGTTTTCAGCAAAGATTATAAACTAACCATATTCACAATAACGCCTAGGTCTCATGTTTACTCATATCAATGGCATAATTAACTAGCGAGCAATAATAATAAATCTCAGACGACAACACTTTCTTAAAACAATCATAATATGATATAACAAGATGGTATCTCGCTAGCCCTTTCTAAGACCGCAAAACATAAATGCAGAGCACCTTTAAAGATCAAGGACCGACTAAACATTGTAATTCATGGCAAAAGAGATCCAGTCAAGTCATACTCAATGTAAACTAACAGTAATGAATGCAAATGACAGTGGTGCTCTCCAACTGGTGCTTTTTAATAAAAGGATGATGACTCAACATGAAAGTAAATAGATAGACCCTTCGCAGAGGGAAACATGGATTTGTAGAGGTGCTAGAGCTCGGTTTTGAAATAAAGGTGAATAATATTTTGAGCGGTATACTTTCATTGTCAACATAACAACCAAGAGATGGCGATATCTTTCATGCTACACACATTATAGGCGGTTCCCAAACAGAATGGTAAACTTTATACTCCCCCTCCACCAACAAGCATCAATCCATGGCTTGCTTGAAACAACGAGTGCCTCCAACTAACAAGAGTCCCAGGGGGAGTTTTGTTTGCAATTATTTTGATTTAGTTTGCATAAAGCATGGTACTGGGCATCCCGGTGACCAGCCATTTTCTCGTGAGTGAGGAGCGGAGTCCACTCCTCTTGAGAATAACCCGCCTAACATGGAAGATATGGACAACCCTAGTTGATACATGAGCTGTTTGAGCATACAAAACAGGATATTTATTTGAAGGTTTAGAGTTTGGCACATACAAATTTACTTGGAACGGCAGGTAGATACCGAAAATAGGTAGGTATGGTGGACTCATATGGCATAACTTTGGGGTTTATGGGATTGGATGCACAAGCAGTATTCCCGCTTAGTACAGGTGAAGGCTAGAAAAAGACTGGGAAGCGACCAGCTAGAGAGCGACAACAGTCATGAACATGCATTAAAATTAATCAACACTGAATGCAAGCATGAGTAGGATATAATGCACCATCAACTTAAATATCTCAGAGGCTATGTTGATTTTGTTTCAACTACATGCGTGAACATGTGCCAAGTCAAGCCACTCGAATCGTTCAAAAGAGGATACCACCCTATCATACCACATCACAACCATTTTAATAGCATGTTGGCACGCAAGGTAAACCATTATAAGCTCCTAGCTAATTAAGCATGGCATAAACAACTATAATCTCTAATTGTCATTGCAAACATGTTTATTCATAATAGGCTGAATCAGGAATGATGAACTAATCATATTTACAAAAACAAGAGAGGTCGAGTTCATACTAGCTTTTCTCATCTCAACCAGTCCATCATATATCGTCATTGTCGGTGTCAAAACCGGCGGATCTCGGGTAGGGGGTCCCGAACTGTGCGTCTAAGGCGGATGGTAACAGGAGGCAGGGGACACGATGTTTACCAAGGTTCGGGCCCTCTTGATGGAGGTAATACCCTATGTCCCGCTTGATTGATATTGATGATATGAGTATTACAAGAGTTGATCTACCACGAGATCGTAGAGGCTAAACCCTAGAAGCTAGCCTATGGTATGATTATCTGTTGTCCTACGGACTAAACCCTCCGGTTTATATAGACACCGGAGGGGGCTAGGGTTACATAGAGTCTGTTACAAGGGAGGAGATCTACATATTCGTATTGCCAAGCTTGCCTTCCACGCCAAGGAAAGTCCCATCCGGACACGGGACACAGTCTTCAATCTTGTATCTTCATAGTCCAACAGTCCGGCTAAAGGATATAGTCCGGCTGTCCGAAGACCCCCTAATCCAGGACTCCCTCAGTAGCCCCTGAACCAGGCTTCAATGATGATGAGTCCGGCGCGCAATTTCGTCTTCGGCATTGCAAGGCGGGTTCCTCCTCCGAATACTCCATGGAAGATTTTGAACACAAGGATAGGGTCCGGCTCTGCAAAACAAGTTCCACGTACCACCGTAGAGAGAATAATATTTCCACAAATCTAATCTGCTGACACATTTTGGCAGCATGACATCACATCATGGCTCGGTCATTATTCGAACCATTTTTCTCAACCAGCATCGCACATATCGCGAGGCAGTTTTCTTGACACGTCTTGTCAAAGCAGAGATCGTGTCCCCTTATTACGGGATTCTCATCAATACGGACGTGGGTAACCCAACCGCGCCATCAATTACGGCGCTTTGGGGAATAAGCGATTTTACCAGGCAAGTGGGGAGGCGCATCACCTCTTCTACCCTTATAAAGGGATTAGGATTCACTCTTTTCACCCACGCCTTCTTCCTCCTTGCTTACCCATTCTCGCACACTTGAGCTCTAGCGCCCAAGTTCGCGTCTTTCTTCTCAAACCACTACAAGCATGTCCGGAGCGGGAGGCAAGTGGATGGTCTCCTCTGTCACGGAGGAGAACATCACAAAGTTATGGGAAGCCGGATATCTGGCCGCAGATATCGCGCACCGGCTGCCAGATGCAGGGCAGATCATCCCTACGCCCGAACCCCATGAGAGGGTAGTTTTTCTTACCCACTTTGTCCGCGGACTGGGATTTCCTCTCCACCCGTTTATCCGCGGGCTCATGTTCTACTACGTGCTGAATTTTCATGATCTGGCCCCCAATTTCATCCTCAACATCTCGGCGTTTATCGTCGTGTGCGAGGCCTTCCTCCGCATCAGGCCCCATTTCGGCCTGTGGCTGAAGACCTTCAATGTCAAACCGAAGGTGGTGGTTGGCCAGCAAGCAGAGTGCGGAGGCTCCATGGTGGGCAAAATGCCTAACGTCACCTGGCTCGAAGGCTCCTATGTGGAGAACATAAAGGGGTGGCAATCGGGGTGGTTCTACATCACCGAGCCGCATGACACCAACTCAGTGGCGGCCCCCAAATTTCGATCCAGAATCCCCACGCGGCTCACTTCCTGGAAAGAGAAGGGCCTGTCCTGGGGTTCTTTGGTAGAGCTGACCGGAATCCAGACCTGCATCAAGAACATGGTGAGCAAGAAAATCAAGCTCGTCAACGTGGTCCAGGTCATGCTCTTCCGCCGGATTCCCCCGTGTCAACGACGGGCATTCAATTTGTGGGAGTTCGACCCGGCCAAGCATCAGACGCTGCAAGAGCTCTACGACACGACGCACAAGGACGTCTGGAGGGTGCTGTTCAAGGGTGCCGAGGTACCTCCTTCCCTCATCAAGGACCGCGGACTCAGTGCAAAGCATCATGCCAATCTGGTAACTTTTTGTATCTCACAGGGTATTTATTTGCCCCTATTAAATCATGCGTGGGATCTAAGCTTCCATGTCATTAACAGGACTGGATAAAGACAACAGAGCAGCTCAATTGCCCAGCCCCCCTGCCTGAAGATCCTGCAGATGCTCTCCTAGCGGAGATGCTGGCTCCGGCACCTTACGAGGTGCCGGGGAAGAAGACCAAGAAGAAGGCCACGGGGACCTGAAAGGGTCTCCGGCGCAAGGTTGTATCGGACTCATTGTCCGATGACTCTGACGCGCACTCCTCTCACGAAAACGAGGAGAAGGAGGAGGAAAGTTCTCCCCCCCGGTCGGGGGAGACAAAAAAAGGAAGGCCGACCCAACCGGGGAGGCCGAAGGGTCCAAGAAGGGAAGGACCCTCCCTCCGGACTGCTCCACGATGGCCGCCTATAGCGGTGATGAGTGGCTACCCAGGGTCAAGCCCCTGGCGAAGTTGTAAGTATCTGGACACCATAGTAACTCATGGTATGTTTTATTGCACTGCTTCTCCTCATGCCGAACATGATTATGCAGTCCGTCCCGAGCTCATCTTGACGTATCTTCGTCGAGCGGTTCATTGGACTCATCGGATATGAATAGCGGTTCTCTTCCGACCGCCTCCACCCCTCGCCCTACGGACAACGTCGAGGTGTTGTCTCGAAAGGCACCGAGCCGAGGGGAGGTAGTCCTGGAGGCGCCTCGAGGCGACCTTCCGGACCCTAGGTGCAAAGGGAGCAAGACTCCCACGGGCTCCAAGTTCGGCCCCCAGCCGAATACTGCTCTGGAACCTTCGGTGGTTCCGGACTCCGGTAGGCGATCCCCCGTTAAGGGGGGCAAGCCGCCCATGCCGGTGTCCTCTGTCCATCTAGAGGCACCGGACAACTTGCTGGAAGCGCTTCGTGGCGCTTCCATCGACGAAGAGCACCACACTATCATGAGTGCGGTGATCGAGAAAGTTCAGTTCGCCAAAAACAGAATGACCGAAGCTTGCGCCAGCCTCCTAACAGGTTTTGAGGTAAGCAATCAAAATATAAGAAAATATTACCGCATAGACAGTAGCCCCTGATGCTCTGTTCGGCGTTCGCAAAGAAAGGCCGAATAGAGGATCAAATGATGACCCAGGAGTCTAATCAGAATATGTCTCTGTGTATGTGCATGCTTCACTATTGGCCGCTGTCGCACGTACTGCGGAGGTCTCTGCACTGAAGCAGGACTTGGAGCGATCCGAGAACGAGCTCGGCCTTACCAAGAGGCAGTTCGAGGAGAGCAAGGGTAAGCAATACCTTGTCTATATATTTAAAAAGAAGTTCGGGTGTGAAGTAATAGGATCATCATGAATTTGCCAGGGGCCACGACCGAGGTGGCGACCCTGAAGAAGGCGCTGTCCGAGGCCGAAGATAAAGCGTCCAAGGAGCGCCTTGAGCGGGAAAAGTAAGAAGCCCGGGTAGGCGAGGTGTAGTAAGAGCTCGAGGCTCTCGCCAAAAAACACGAGTCCTTGGAGCTTGACTCCAAGACGCGAGAGTCCGAGCTTGCGAAGGCGCTCGAAAGCGCACGGAGCGCCAAGGCTGAAGCCCACAAGGCCCTCCGGGAGATGGATGCGGTGAAGAAGATAGCAACGGGTAAGGCATTCATTATGCAAAGCAAGCATGTGAAGGAAACTTTCCTTTTACTTACCCGAGTTCGGAGCTCTCCAGGAGCGTTTGCAGATCTTCCCCGCAATGTGTTGGATGCCACGGAATTTTACCGAGCTGAGGAGGGGAGCTCTACAGAAAAGTTGTTCTGGTCTCAGTATACTGGGACCGAACACCCAATGCCCTTGAGCGACCAGCTGAAGCAATTGGTCGAGCTTCACAAGGCGGCCGAACAGGCCATGAAGGGTCTTATAGTATGTATATGGCCTGGCGAGCCCCTGCCCGACAGCTACTTCAGTCTGGTGAGGCGGCTTGTGGATGCCTGCCCACGGCTTGAAGTCATAAAGCGGTCCGTCTGCATCGAGGATGCGCGCCAGGCTTTTGCCCGGGCGAAGCTGAATGCCGTGAAGCTGGTGAAGGAGGGGCCGCCAGAGGGCAAGGAGCATCGCTGCCCCGAAATGTATTATGAGAGTGTCCTAAAGGGTTCCCGCCTTGTGGCGGATGAATGTGCCAAAGATGTAATTTTTGAGTGAACATGCTCATGTGATCCTGTAATGTGAAACAAGTTCATTTGTGCTATGCAACACTTTTTTAATTTAAAATATTACCTTTTGTGCGAACGTTTATAAAATCTGAGAGTTGGCCAGTCGTCGGCTTCTGCCCCCATGTAATTAGTACTGGGGTGTTCGGGATAAACCTGAGCACTCTTTATCCCAATTTTGGGTCCTTCGAGGGAGGTGTTCAGCATAATGAACCAGGCAATCAGACTGTAAGGCTTTATCACTCTCACTTAGCCATAGAAGTCTACAATTTTAAATTTTGGTGAAGCCCCTAGTATTCGGAAGGCCGGAGTTGGGGCGCTATACATGCCTAAGTCAGGCAAGGCCGACTCCTCGCCCGAAGCGGAAAAGGTCTTTAAGGACTTGAGACCTCTCGAACAGCGACCAGCTCTCGCCCTATCATGATAGTCAGTTTTCAGCTTTCTCTACCGAGGTGCTCGTCCGGAAGAACCTGGACACAATCGTAGTAGTTCTCCCAGCGCTACCTTAGCCGATATAATGGAACGTAAGGTACCAAAGCATGGGAGCCGGGAAAACCCAACTATTGACCCAAGACGTGATTCGGAGCTGATGCATATAATGCTATCAGTTCGGGGTGCCGCACTGTCGAAAGTGTTCGGACTTCTCACACCGTATTATGGGGTAAACGAAAGCCCCTGGCGTACTGACTGTACCAGAATGTACGGGTGCAAGTTGTCGTAAATGAACATATAAGAAAAAAGGATGAATAATGCAATAATAGACTAATGCTATGCATTATTATTTTAAATAATACATCGAAGCATACTGAAACAGATAGTGCAATAAGCAGAAAATAGGACTATTTGACATGTCCTATCCAAGGGCAATCTGCGTACGAATAGTAGAAAGCGGGTATATCGATTATTATTAGAGACCACCTGTGGGTTCCCGTGTACATCTTAGCTTCTTGTCTCCTTGGATGTTCCTTCCTGTAATGTGTCCAGCAATCATACTGCCGGAAAGGGCTTCCAGGGAGTTAGGTCCTGAAAGAGAGAAAAATGATAAAGGTATACAGCCCCTAGGGCAGTTAAGCCGCATTGCGGGACGTGCCCTGATCGTGCCCCCGCCTATGCCCATGGTATTTTCAGTGCGTAATTATGTACGCGCGGCACGGATTTCATCGCTTGGCTGGGACTGGGACGGGGGCCGAATTGCTAGTGCGTAATTATGTACTCCGGACTCGCTTGACGGTGTCCGGGGGCTATATCGCCGAATTGGTGGTTTGCCTTAAAAGGCTACTTTGTGCTTCTGCTGCGAGGGCCGCAGTGTGCTCTTCCGTGCGGAGCGAGCATTCTGTGTTTCCACTGACTGTTATGACCCCCCTAGGTCCTGGCATCTTGAGCTTGAGGTATGTGTAATGTTGTACCGCATTGAATTTTGCAAATGTGGTTCGCCCGAGCAGTGTGTGATAGCCGCTGCAGAACGGGACGATAACGAAGATTAACTCTTCGCTTCGGAAGTTGTCCGGAGATCCGAAGACCACTTCCAGTGTGATTGAGCCCGTGCAATGGGCCTCTACACCTGGGATGACACCCTTAAAGGTGGTTTTGGTGGGTTTGATCCTTGAGGGATCTATACCCATTTTGCGCACTATATCCTGATAGAGCAGGTTCAGGCTGTTGCCGTCGTCCATAAGGACTCGAGTGAGGTGGAATCCGTCAATTATGGGGTCTAGGACCAGTGCGGCAGATGCCGCAGATCCGCCATGACGGATACTAGTGGGGTGGTCCCTGCGATCAAAGGTGACCGGACAAGCGGACAATGGGTTGAACTTTGGGGTGACGGGCTCCATCGCATAGACGTTCCTTAGTGCATGCTTCCATTCCCTCTTGGGAATGTGGGTTGCGTATATCATGTTCATCGTCTTCACTTGTGGGGGGAACCTCTTCTGTCCTCCCGTGTTCGGCGGTCGGGGCTCCTCCTTGTCATCACTATGCAGCCCCTTGTCCTTGTTTTCGGTGTTTAACTTGCCGGCCTGCTTGAACACCCAGCATTCTCTGTTGGTGTGATTGGCTGGCTTATCGGGGGTGTCATGGATTTGACACGAGTGATCCAGTATGCGATCCAAACTGGATGGGCCCGGAGTACTTCTTTTAAATGGCTTTTTTCTGCTGACCGGATCTAGAGCCTCTGAATCCGGCATTGACTGCCGTATCATCGGTGTTATCGCTGTTGTTGCAGCGCTTTTGTCTGTTATGATGTGGTGTGCCATTGGCATCTTTGGTATCCAGAGTACTCGGATTCCTTGATGTGTTGTTGCTGCGAGCCATCCAACTATCCTCGCCCGCGCAAAAGCGGGTCATGAGTGCCGTGAGGGCTGCCATAGACTTCGGCTTCTCCTGGCCGAGGTGCCGGGCAAGCCACTCGTCACGGATGTTGTGCTTGAATGCTGATACGTCTCCAACGTATCTATAATTTGATTGTTCCATGCTATTATATTATCAACCTTGGATGTTTTATATGCATTTATATGCTATTTTATATGATTTTGGGACTAACCTATTAACCCAGAGCCCAGTGCCAGTTTCTGTTTTTCCCTTGTTTTAGAGTATCGCAGAAAGGAAAATCAAACGGAGTACAATTGACCCGAAACTTCACGGAACTTAGTTTTGGAAGGAAAGCAACCTGATAGACTTGGAGTGCACGTCAGGAAAGAAATGAGGGAGCCACGAGGTAGGGGGCGTGCCCACCCCCCTAGGGCGCGCCCTCCACCCTCGTGGGCCCCTCGTGGCTCCCCTGACGTACTTCTTCCGCATATATATCTCCATATACCCTAAAACGATCGGGGAGCACAATACATCGGAAGTTCCGCCGCCAGAAGCCTTCCTAGCCACCGAAAGCCAATCTAGACCCGTTCTGGCACCCTGCCGGAGGGGGAAACCTTCTCCGATGGCCATCTTCATCATCCTGGTGCTCTCCATGACGAGGAGGGAGTAGTTCTCCCTCGGGGCTGAGGGTATGTACCAGTAGTTATGTGTTTGATCTCTCTCTCTCTCTCTCTCGTGTTCTTGAGGTGATACGATCTTGATGTATCGCGAGCTTTGCTATTATATTTGGATCCTATGATGTTTTCTCCCCCCTCTACTCTCTTGTAATGGATTGAGTTTCCCCTTTGAAATTATCTTGTCGGATTGAGTCTTTAAAGATTTGAGAACACTTGATGTATGTCTTGCCGTGCGTATGTGTGGTGACAATGGGATATCACGTGATTCACTTGATTTATGTTTTGGTGATCAACTTGCGGGTTCCTCCCATGAACCTATGCATAGGGGTTGGCACACGTTTTCGTCGTGATTCTCTGGTAGAAACTTTGGGGCACTCTTTGAGGTTCTATGTGTTGGTTGAATAGATGAATCTGAGATTGTGTGATGAATATCGTATAATCATACCCACGGATACTTGAGGTGGCATTGGAGTATCTAGGTGACATTAGGGTTTTGGTTGATTTGTGTCTTAAGGCGTTATTCTAGTACAAACTCTAGGGCTGTTTGTGACACTTATAGGAATATCCCAACAGATTGATTGGAAAGAATAACTTTGAGGTGGTTTCGTACCCTACCATAATCTCTTCGTTTGTTCTCCGCTATTAGTGACTTTGGAGTGACTCTTTGTTGCATATTGAGGGATAGTTATGTGATCCAATTATGTTAGTATTATTGAGGGAACTTGCACTAGCGAAAGTATGAACCCTAGGCCTTGTTTCAACGCATTGCAATACCGTTTACGCTCACTTTTATCATTCGTTACCTTGCTGTTTTTATATTTTCAGATTACAAAAACCTTTATCTACCATCGATATACCACTTCTATCACCATCTCTTCGCCGAACTAGTGCACCTATACAATTTACCATTATATTGGGTGTGTTGGGGACACAAGAGACTCTTTGTTATTTGGTTGCAGGGTTGCTTGAGAGAGACCATCTTCATCATATGCCTCCTACGAATTGATAAACCTTAGGTCATCCACTTGAGGGAAATTTGCTACTGTCCTACAAACCTCTGCACTTGGAGGCCCAACAACGTCTACAAGAAGAAGGTTGTGTAGTAGACATCAAGCTCTTTTTTGGCGCCGTTGTCGGGGAGGTTAGCGCTTGAAGGTATATCTTTAGATCTTGCAACCGAGTCTTTTAGTTTCTTGTTTTATCACTAGTTTAATCTATAAAAGAAAACTATCTAAAAAATGGAATTGAGTCTACCTCATACGCTTCATCTTTTTAATATCTTTCGTGAGTATGATGGAAAGGAAAATTGTGCTCAAATGCTAGAAGAAGAATTACATAGAATGTTTGGCATAAAATATGTGAATGATGAGCATGATTGCAATGTTGTTAGTACAAATTCTTTGAATATCCATGATACTAATGATGATTGCACTAGTTATGATGAAAATGTCTCCTATAAACATGCCAATTTTTGTGGAGTGCATTGGGTTTGCAAGTACACACCAAATAGGGAAGATAGATATTGCAAGAGGCATAAGTACTTAGAAACCAAATTGTTGCAAGAGAGGCTAGATGTTTGTGCTGAAGATTTAAATTTTCTTGGCCATACTTGTGAGCTTTGTAATGAACGTGGTCATTTAACTATCCGATGCAAATTGTTTCATGATCTAATCGTGTCCAAAAATTGTGATGACTTGATTTTCCTTGCACATTATAATGAACTTAGTTTGCTTATGGGCTACGAAGAAATGAAACGTATAACTAAGGATATTCCAAATTTTTCCCTTGATAGAGTTCTTCCTTTTGATCTAGAGGAAATTTATATGTATTGTGCGGTAAATTTCATTGAAAATCCTTATATTGCCAACTACATAAAGAAAAGAAAACAAATAGAAGATGAAGATAATACTAATGAAAGGGAAGAGACTTCCCAATACCCTTCTATCATTTCTTATGATGAATCAGGTAACGAGGAGGAGCCTCCTATTCAACCAATCTCATTAATAAGGAGCTCCAAAAAGAGGATTGAACCCACACATGATGTGGTGAATAAGAAGAAAAGAAAAAGGAAGAGGGGTAAAAAGGTATCTCTCCCAAATAATGCTGCTCCTATTACTATTGTGCCTCATGAAAATATAATTGTGGAAAATAATGATACTTCTTATGATCTTGAAAATCTTTTTGGCACTTGCTTGGAAGAATATGATAATTGCTATACTATTGGTGCTATCTATACTATTAATGATGAGAGTGATTATGCTTATGATATGAAAAGGCCCAAGCTTGGGGAAGCTATGTTTGATGAAGATGATGTTTTTTAGAATATATTTGCTGCAATTAATGTTTGTCCCAAGATTGGGGATGCTATGTTTGATGAAGATGATATTTTTAGTCTCCCAAGTTTTGATATGCAAATTTATAATGATGATAGCATGCCTCCTACTTATGATGATTATTGTGATGATACTTATGCTATAAAAAGTAGTGATTATATTTATAAAACTTGTCATGATTATGTTTACCCCTTTTCTGAACATTACTCTTTTAATGTAGAAACAATTTATAGTATCCGAGTCTCTCATGATACTCCCACTATTCCGAATGAGAAGAATCTTGCTTATGTGGAGAGTAGTAAATTTTCTATGCTTGTAGATCATGAAAAGAATGCTTTAGGTGCTGGTTATATTGTTGAATTTATTCATGATGCTACTTAAAATTATTATGAGGGACGAACATATGCTTGTAGGAATTGCAATAATATCAAGTTTCCTCTCTATGTGCTTAAAATTTTGAAGTTATGCTTGTTTTACCTTCCTATGCAAGTTGATTCTTGTTCCCACAAGTTGTTTGCTCACAAAATCCCTATGCATAGGAAGTATGTTAGACTTAAATGTTCTAGTCATATTCTTCATGATGCTCTCTTTATGTTTCAATTCTTATCTTTTATGTGAGCATCGTTGAAATCATCATGCCTGGCTAGGGGCGTTAAACGATGGCGCTTGTTGGAAGGCAACCCAACTTTATTTTTGTTACTTCCTTTTTGTTCCTGTTTAGTAATAAATAATTCATCTAGCCTCTGTTTAGATGTGGTTTTATGGTTTTAATTAGTGTTTGTGCCAAGTAGAACCTTTGGGAAGACTTGGGGAAAGTCTTGTTGATCATGCTGTAAAAAACAGAAACTTTAGCTCTCACGAGAATTGCTGCCATTTTTATTTGGAGAGTGATATTTAGTTAATTCTTTTTGCAGATGATTAATAGATAAATTACTCAGGTCCATAAATTTATTTGAGAATTTTATGAGTCCTATAAGTATACGTTTGATTCATATTACTACAGACTGTGCTGTTTTTGACAGATTCTGTTTTTCGTGTGTTGTTTGCTTATTTTGACGAATCTATGGCTAGTAAAATAGTTTATAAACCATAGAGAAGTTGGAATACAGTAGGTATAACACCAATATAAATAAAGAATGAGTTCATTACAGTACCTTGAAGTGGTGATTTATTTTCTTATACTAACAGAGCTTACGAGTTTTCTGTTAAGTTTTGTGTTGTGAAGTTTTCAAGTTGTGGGTAAAGATTCGATGGATTATGGAACAAGGAGTGGCAAGAGACTAAGCTTGGGGATGCCCAAGGAACCCCAAGGTAATATTCAAGGACAACTAAGAGCCTAAGCTTGGGGATGCCCCGGAAGGCATCCCCTCTTCCGTCTTCGTTCATCGGTAACTTTACTTGGAGCTATATTTTTATTCGCCACATGATTTGTGTTTTGCTTGGAGCATAATTTTATTTTATTTAGTTTTGCTTGCTGTTTGAATAAAATACCAAGATCTGAAATTCTTAAATGTTATATAGTCTTCACATAGTTGCATAATTATTTGACTACTCGTTGATCTTCACTTACATCTTTCGGAGTAGTTTGTTGTTGCTCTAGTGCTTCACTTATATCTTTTAGAGCACGGTGGTGGTTTTATTTTGAAGAAATAGATGAACTATAGTGCTTCACTTATATTATTTTGAGAGTCTTTAGAACAGCATGGTGGTTTGCTTTGGTTATGAAACTAGTCCTAATATGATGGGCATCCAAGAGGGATATAATAAAAACTTTCATATAGAGTGCATTGAATACTATGAGAAGTTTGATACTTGATAATTGTTTTGAGATATGAAGATGGTGATATTAGAGTCATGCTAGTGAGTAGTTATGAATTTGAGAGATACTTGTGTTAAAGTTTGTGATTCCCGTAGCATGCACGTATGGTGAACCGTTATGTGATGAAGTCGGAGCATGATTTATTTATTGATTGTCTTCCTTATGAGTGGCGGTCGGGGACGAGCGATGGTCTTTTCCTACCAATCTATCCCCCTAGGAGCATGCACATAGTACTTTGTTTCGATAACTAATAGATTTTTGCAATAAGTATGTCAGTTCTTTATGACTAATGTTGAGTCCATGGATTATACGCACTCTCACCCTTCCACCATTGCTAGCCTCTCTAATACCGCACACCTTTCGCCGGTATCATACACCCACCATATACCTTCCTCAAAACAGCCACCATACCTACCTATTGTGGAATTTCCATAGCCATTCTGAGATATATTGCCATGCAACTGTCCACCGTTCCGTTATTATGACACGCTTCATCATTGTCATATTGCTATGCATGATCATGTAGTTGACATTGTATTTGTGGCAAGGCCACCGTTCATAATTCTTCCATACATGTCACTCATGAGTCATTGCACATCCCGGTACACCGCCGGAAGCATTCATATAGAGTCATATCTTGTTTTAAGTATCGAGTTGTAATTCTTGAGTTGTAAGTACATAAAAGTGTGATGATCATCATTATTAGAGCATTGTCCCAGTGAGGAAAGGATGATGGAGATTATGATTCCCCCACAAGTCGGGATGAGACTCCGGACGAAAATAAATAAATAAATAAAAGAGGCCAAAGAAGCCCAAATAAAAAAAAGAGAAAAGAGGCCATAAAAATAGAAGGCCCAAATAAAAAAAAGAGAGAAGGGACAATGCTACTATCCTTTTACCACACTTGTGCTTCAAAGTAGCACCATGATCTTCATGATAGTCTCCTATGTTGTCACTTTCATATACTAGTGGGAATCTTTCATTATAGAACTTGGCTTGTATATTCCAATGATGGGCTTCCTCAAAATGCCCTAGGTCTTCGTGAGCAAGCGAGTTGGATGCACACCCACTAGTTTCTTTTGTTGAGCTTTCATACATTTATAGCTCTAGTGCATCCGTTGCATGGCAATCCCTACTCACTCACATTGATATCTATTAATGGGCATCTCCATAGCCCGTTGATACGCCTAGTTGATGTGAGACTATCTTCTCCTTTTTGTCTTCTCCACAACCACCATTCTATTCCACCTATAGTGCTATGTCAATGGCTCACGCTCATGTATTGCGTGAAGATTGAAAAGGTTTGAGAACATCAAAAGTATGAAACAATTGGTTGGCTTGTCATCGGGGTTGTGCATGATTTAAATATTTTGTGTGGTGAAGATGGAGCATAGCCAGACTATATGATTTTGTAGGCATAACTTTCTTTGGCCATGTTATTTTGAGAAGACATGATTGCTTTGTTAGTACGCTTGAAGTATTATTATTTTTATGTCAATATTAAACTTTTGCCTTGAATCTTATGGATCTGAATATTCTTGCTACAATAAAGAGAAATACATGATGAATATGTTAGGTAGCATTCCACATCAAAAATTCTGTTTTTATCATTTACCTACTCGAGGATGAGCAGGAATTAAGCTTGGGGATGCTGATACGTCTCCAACGTATCTATAATTTTTGATTGTTCCATGCTATTATATTATCAACCTTGGATGTTTTATATGCATTTATATGTTATTTTATATGATTTTGGGACTAACCTATTAACCCAGAGCCCAGTGCCAGTTTCTGTTTTTCCCTTGTTTTAGAGTATCGCAGAAAGGAAAATCAAACAGAGTCCAATTGACCCGAAACTTCACGGAACTCATTTTTGGAAGGAAAGCAACCTGATAGACTTGGAGTGCATGTCAGGAAAGAAATGAGGGAGCCACGAGGTAGGGGGCGCGCCCACCCCCCTAGGGTGCACCCTCCACCCTCGTGGGCCCCTCGTGGCTCCCCTGACGTACTTCTTCTGCATATATATATATATATATATCTCCATATACCCTAAAACGATTGGGGAGCACAATACATCGGAAGTTCCGCCGCCAAAAGCCTCCGTAGCCACCGAAAGCCAATCTAGACCCATTCCGGCATCCTGCCGGAGGGGGAATCCTTCTCCGATGGCCATCTTCATCATCCTGGTGCTCTCCATGATGAGGAGGGAGTAGTTCTCCCTCGGGGCTGAGGGTATGTACCAGTAGCTATGTGTTTGATCTCTCTCTCTTTCTCTCTCGTGTTCTTGAGGTGATACGATCTTGATGTATCGCGAGCTTTGCTATTATATTTGGATCCTATGATGTTTTCTCCCCTCTCTACTCTCTTGTAATGGATTGAGTTTCCCCTTTGAAGTTATCTTGTCGGATTGAGTCTTTAAAGATTTGAGAACACTTGATGTATGTCTTGCCGTGCGTATCTGTGGTGACAATGGGATATCACGTGATTCACTTGATGTATGTTTTGGTGATCAACTTGCGGGTTCCTCCCATGAACCTATGCATAGGGGTTGGCACACATTTTCGTCGTGATTCTCCGGTAGAAACTTTGGGGCACTCTTTGAGGTTCTATGTGTTGGTTGAATAGATGAATCTGAGATTGTGTGATGCATATCGTATAATCATACCCACGGATACTTGAGGTGACATTGGAGTATCTAGGTGACATTAGGGTTTTGGTTGATTTGTGTCTTAAGGTGTTATTCTAGTACGAACTCTAGGGCTGTTTGTGACACTTATAGGCGGATTGATTGGAAAGAATAACTTTGAGGTGGTTTCATACCCTAGCATAATCTCTTCGTTTGTTCTCCGCTATTAGTGACTTTGGAGTGACTCTTTGTTGCATATTGATGGATAGTTATGTGATCCAATTATGTTAGTATTGTTGAGGGAACTTGCACTAGCGAAAGTATGAACCATAGGCCTTGTTTCAAAGCATTGCAATACCGTTTATGCTCACTTTTATCATTCGTTACCTTGCTGTTTTTATATTTTCAGATTAAAAAAACCTTTATCTACCATCCATATACCACTTGTATCACCATCTCTTCGCCGAACTAGTGCACCTATACAATTTACCATTGTATTGGGTGTGTTGGGGACACAAGGGACTCTTTGTTATTTGGTTGCAGGTTTTCTTGAGAGAGACCATCTTCATCCCATGCCTCCTACGCATTGATAAACCTTAGGTCATCCACTTGAGGGAAATTTGCTAGTGTCCTACAAACCTCTGCACTTGGAGGCCCAACAACGTCTACAAGAAGAAGGTTGTATAGTAGACATCAAATGCCGCTAAGGCTTCTGCATCCGGACAGTCGAAAATTTGGTTTTTCTTAGTTAGGAACCGTGTCCAGAATTGCCTGGCGGATTCCCCTGGCTGCTGAGTTATATGGCTCAAGTCATCAACGTCCGGTGGCCGCACATAAGTGCCCTGGAAGTTGTCAAGGAATGCGTCTTACAAATCCTCCAACTGTCGACGGAGTCTGCTGGCAAGCTATTCAGCCAATGCCGAGCTGGTCCTTTGAGTTTTAGTGGGAGGTACTTGATGGCATGTAGATCATCACCGCGAGCCATGTGGATGTGAAGGAGGAAATCCTCAATCCATACAACGATATCTGTTGTACCATCATACGATTCGATATTTACGGGTTTAAAACCCTCCGGGAATTCGTGATCCATAACTTCATCAGTGAAGCATAGGGGGTGTGCGGCGCCTCTTTGTCGGGCTATATCCCGACGCAGTTCATATGAGTCTTGTCTGCTATATTCGGCCCGGCCGGATTTACTGTTAG